>NC_089221.1:171917312-172238312 GCF_963924675.1 Phocoena phocoena
CAAGAAAATGTAACCTATGAACAAGAGAACAAAAGGGATGAATAGAAATGGACCCTGGGGACTTCCCTGGTGGTCCAGTGGTTAAGACTCTGTTCTTCCACTGCAGGGGGTTCGGGTTTGATACCTAGTCGGGGAACGAAGATCCCACATACTGCTCAGCATGACCAAAAAAAGAGAAATGGACCCTGAAATAACAGAGAGACGAGAATAAGCAAAGACTATACTATAGCTACGACAAATACACTCAAAGATTGAAAAGAAAACATGTACACAATGAAGAGAGAAAAAGGAAGATTTAAAAAATAAACCAGGGAACTTGTAGACTGAAAAAGTACAACATATGAAAAATATTCATTACATGGAATTAATAACAGATTAGACATTGAGGAAGAAAAGATTAGTGAAATTAAAGACTTAAAAGCTATCTAAAATGAAGCACACAGAAAGCGAAAACGCTTACAAGATGAACAGAACCTCAGTGACCTGTAGAACAATATCAAGTAATCTAATATACATAACTGGAGTCCTAGAAAGAAGGAGAGAGAAGAAGGACAAACAAAAAACCAAAGAATGAGGCTTCCCTGGTGGTGCAGTGGTTAAGAATCCACCTGCCAATGCAGGGGACACGGGTTCGAGCCCTGGTCCAGGCAGATCTCATGTGCCGTGGAGCAACTAAGCCTGTGCGTCACAACTACTGAGCCTGCACTCTACAGCCCATGAGCCACAACTACTGAGCCCACGTGCCACAACTACTGAAGCCCGCGCGCCTACAGCCCATGTTCCAAAATGAGAAGCCACTGCCATGAGAAGCCCGTGCACGGTAACAAAGAGTAGCCCCTGCTCACCGCAACTAGAGAAAGCCCACTCACAGCAACGAAGCCCCAACGCAGCCAAAAATAAATAAATAAATTTATTTATTTTTTAAAAAATCAAAGAATGAATGGCCACAAAGCTTCCAAATACAGTAACTATAAAACCACAATCTAAGAAGCTCAACGAACCTCAGAGGAGATAAACACAGAGAAAAGCACAACCAAGCACATTATAAATTAAAGTGTTGGAAATCAGAGATAAAGTGGGAATTCCCTGGTGGTCTGGTGGTTAGGACTTTGAGCTCCCACTGCAGGGGGCCTGGGTTCTATCCCTGGTCGGGGAACTAAGACCCCACAAGCCGTGCGCAGCATGTGGGATCTTAGTTCCCTGACCAGGGATTGAACCCAGGCCCCCTGCAGTGGAAGCGCTGAGTCTTAACCACTGGACCACCAGGGAAGTCCCAGGCAATACCTATTTTCAGATAAATAAAAGCTGAGTGAATGTGTGGCCAGTAGACATACAATAAAAGAAATGTTTTCATTCCTAGGTTTTGGCACCAAAAAAAAAAAAAAAAGAAAGAAAGAAAAAGAAAGTAATGTTAAAGGAAGTTCTTTGGAAAGAAGGAAATGTTACCAGAGATTTGGATCTATGCAATGGAATGAAGGACACAAGAAATTTACAAAATGTGGTTAATGCAATTTTTTTGTTTTTTAATTTGGCTATGCCAGGTCTTAGTTGCAGCATGCAGGCTCTTCTATTTCCCTGACCAGGGATCGAACCCAGGCCCCCTGAGTTGGGAGTGCAAGCCTTATCCACTGGACCATCAGGGAAGTCCCAATATAATTATTTCTTTTCCTTTTTTTTTTAAAATAGTCTCTTCCTTACTGCATTCAGGGTTTTTTTTTTAATTAATTTATTTTTTATTTATTTATTTTTGGCTGCGTTGGGTCTTCATTGCTTTGCACGGGCTTTCTCTAGTTGCGGTGAGCAGGGGCTACTCTTTGTTACCGTGCACGGGCTTCTCATTGCAGTGGTTTCTCATTTTGGAACATGGGCTGTAGGCACACAGGCTTCAGTAGTTGTGGCTCGTGGGCTCTAGAGCTCAGGCTCAGTAGTTGTGGCACGCAGGCTCAGTAGTCGTGGTGCACAGGCTCAGTAGTTGTGGTGCATGGGCTTAGTTGCCCCGCGGCATGTGGGATCTTCCCGGACCAGGGATCGAACCCGTGTCCCCTACATTGGCAGGCGGATTCTTAACCACTGTGCCACCAGAGAAGCCCTATAATTATTTCTTAATGTCTTCAGATGATAATTCCCTTTTAAAGAAAAACTAACAGCAATGTGCTATGAGATTTATTTTACAACATATTTGAAGTTAAGCAATAGTATATACAGAATGGGAGGTGGAAATGGAAATGGAAGCTTGTAAGGGTCTTACAGGATGTGTGAAGCAGTATGTTTTAACCCTAGTCATATTCAGAGACAGAAAGTAGAATGGTGGGGGCCAGGGGCTGGGGGAGGGGTGGAGAGTCAGTATTTCATGGGGAGAGAGTTTCAGTTTGGGAAGATGAGAAAGTTTTGGAGATGGATGGTGGGGATGGTTGGCCAACAATGTGAAGGTACTTAATGCCACTGAGCTGTGCACTTAAAAATGGTTAAGATGGTGAATTTTATATTTATGTGTACTTTACCACAATTAAAAATTAATGCACAGGGCTTCCCTGGTGGCGCAGTGGTTGAGAGTCCGCCTGCCGATGCAGGGGACACAGGTTTGTGCCCCGGTCCGGGAAGATCCCACATGCCGCGGAGTGGCTGAGCCCGTGAGCCATGGCCACCGAGCCTGCGCGTCCAGAGCCTGTGCTCCGCAAAAAAAAAAAAAAAAAATTGCAGGAAGACAGGATCCGAACCTGCACTTGACCAAATCTCCTCCTCTCCTCCTCCTAATCCCAGCCCTGTCACATGCAAGTGAAGGGATACACACAATGTGGTCCCTCCACACGCGGGAGCATCACTCAGCCACGAAAAGGGGTGAAGCCACAACACTCGCTGCAACGTGCATGTACCCTGAGAACACGATGCTCAGTGAGAGAAGCCAGACACAGAAGGACACACAGGGTGTGATTCCACTGATGGGAACGTCCAGAACAGGCAGATCCACAGACACAGAGAGTGGATACCTGGTTGCCAGGGGCTGGGGATAGGGGGTGACTCTGATGGGGACAGGCTTCTTTTGGGGTGATGGAATGTTCTGGAACTGGATAGAGGTGATTGTGGCACAACTGTGGGAATGTACTAAATACCACTGGATTGTACACTTTACAGAGTGAATTGCACATGAACTGTATCTCAATAAGGCTGTTATTTAAGAAAATGACAAAGTAATTTCCAGTACAGCTCGGCTGGGCTGAGTGGTGTGTGTTTGATGATTGACTAAACAAAGGTGTGGATGGGTGACTAGGTGGGATGATACAAAAGCAGTCCACAATTGAATGTAAATTGGTGCAGACACTATGGAAAACAGTATGGAGGTTCCTCAAAAAACTAAAAATAGAGTTACCGTATGTTCCAGCGATCCCGCTCCTGGGCATATATCCAGACAAAACTCTAATCCAAAGCGATACGTGAACCCCTATATTCCTCGCATCACTATTCACAATAGCCAAGACATGGAAACAACCTAAATGCCCATTGACAGAGGAATGGATAAAGAACATGTGGTATATATATACAATAGAATATTACTCAGCCATAAAAAAAGAATGAAATAATGCCATTTGCAGCAACATAGATACAACTAGAGATCATCATACTAAGTGAACTAAGTCAGAGAAAGACAAATATATGATATCACTTAAACGTGGAATCTAAAATATGACACAAATGAACTTATCTACGAAACAAAAACAGAGTCACAGACATAGAGAACAGAGTTGTGGTTGCCAAAGGGAAAAGGGGGTTGGGAGAGGGATGGATTGGGAGTTTGGGATTAGCAGATGCAAACTATTATATATAGGATGGATAAACAACAAGGTCCTACTATAAAGCACAGGGAACTATATTCAATATTCTGTGATAAACCACAATGGAAAAGAACATGAAAAAATATATATACGTATAACTGAGTCACTTTGCTGTACTGCAGAAACTAACACAACATTGTAAATCAACTATACTTCAATTAAAAGAAAAAAAAAAAACAGCCCACAGTTGAGCCTCACTGCCCCTCTGGGAGGAAACGACCCCACTTTCCAGATGAGGAAACCAAGGCCTCTGAGCTGTGCCTGACCCGTGTCAGCCAGCAGAGCCTGGCTTCTTTTCGATGGTGTCATCCTCCTCCCTGAAGCCCTCCCTGATGGACCCCGGCTCCACAGGGACGTGGATGTTTAGCTGCTTCTGAGCCCGGCACACAGCAGGTGCTCATAAAAGCGAGGTGACCACGCTTTGTGGGTGCTCCCACCCCCAGGGACACTCTTTTCTGAGGTTGAGAGAGGAAGCAATGCTCCCAGAGTCACCGCGGCCAGCCTGGTAGTGGCTTTGTGCTCATGGGGGTGGGGCCAGTGCCTGGCCCTGCTCCGAGGTGGGGATGTGCCCCAGCAGGGACCTCAGGCCAGCCCTCCTTCCACCCCCGCGGCGGCTGAGGAGCTGATTGGCCCACCTCGCGGCCTCCAGCCACCTGCTGTTGTCTGTCTTGGGGCCACCCTCCCCATGCTCCATCCTGTCCACCAGGCCCAGCGTGGCAACAGTGGGGTAAGAGGGGCAGAGGGAGGCCTGGGCAGAGATGGGGGTCCCTGGGATCTGGGAGGGCATCCCTGAGGTCCATGGGGGTCCCCGACTCCTGTAGCTGCCCACACACACCCTTAGGGGCACCCCCTGGCCCACTGGGCCCCTTCCCCACGGCCTGCTCTGGCCCCAGGGATGGGTCACACTAACGTTGGCGCCAGAGACCCTGGGGACCCCAAAGAGCAGGGCTGTGGAAGCCAACAGACGGGTTTGGCTCCAGCTCTGCACAACCTCTGGCCCACGGCTCCACCTCCAGCCTCAGTTTCTTCATCTGCCCTATGGGAGCAGAGATGGCCAGAGGAGGCGGCGGCCCCAGCGTTGGGGTCTGGAGGCCCGGGACCCCTGCCCCTGCCTGCCAAGGCCAGAACCAGGCTGGTCCCGGCTGCTGGGGCTTGAGCTCCTACACCCAGGGTGTCTGAGGGGAGGCTGGGTGCCAGGAATAGGGGGTGAGGATGGTCCAAAGGGAGACCCCAGGAGGGCAAGGGCCTAGGAGGGGCTGGGCCCCACATTGGCCTGTCCTGCTGGCCTCAGGCACTGGATAAAAATAGTCGCTGGTCTCTGAGAACATGAGCCGACCCTGGAGCCAAGGGTTCCGGTTTGGGCTCTTTGCTCACCTCTGTGTGACCATGGCCAGAACCCAGCCCACTCTGGGCCCCAGCAGCCCAGCAGCCTGTCAGGAGGGGTCCTGAGGCAGGCCTGAGGGGGGTAGGGAGAGTGCCTGGCGGAGGGCTGTGGTCGTGCCCTGCGTGTGAAGCTACCGAGGAAAGGTGGCTCCAGGCAGAGGGACAAGGAAGGCGGTGTGGGAAGGTAGGGAGCCCCCTTCTCCCCAGGTCAGGCCCAGGCCCAGGCCCATACCAGGGGCTCAGCAAATGCAGGCTGCCTCTTCCCCCTCCCCCCCAAGCCAGACTCTGGACCTGCTGCTTCTCAGACGTCTCCATGACAACCAGGGCCTTGGAGGAGTTGGATGGAGGCCTGGGCAGTTGCCAAGTGGACGAGGACCTCTCTGCACTGGCTGACCCCTGCCCAGGCCGGCCCCGGGAGGACAGGGCTCAAGGTAGCCAAGAGGGTACCACAGGATGAAGCCCACGCCCCCATCCTCTTGTTGAGCCAGGTGGCTCACCTTCAGGGACCAGGACTTGGCCTCCCACACTGGACTGACTTAAACCATGCCCCCCATTTCCAACCTGTGTCCATTAGTGTGTCGGGGGTTTGTAAAGAGCCCAGAGAACACAGGTGCTGGGCCACACAGGTCAGGGTTTGAGTCCCAGCTTGGCAGTGACGTGCTGTGTGCCTTCATGCAAGGCTGCCTCTGCGTCTGTCTGCTTTCTAATCTGCAGAACGGGAGCAGTCACCTGCCCCTCACCCAGCAGAACTGAGCGGAGGGTGGGATCAGCCTGGGGGTTTCCACGACTGTGACTGTTCCTCTTTTCCTGCCAACAGCGACATCCAGGCTGGCCGACTCCAGCAGCTGGCCCCATGTGAGTAGCCGGGGCCCTGGGGTTTCAGCCCAGGGTGCCCCTAGAGTAGGGGACATGTTTTCCAAGAGGGTGCGTTTCTGCAGCCCATGGGAAGGGTTTGGTCTCCCTTAGGGAAACACCCAGGATGACATGTTACTCCCCACAGGATTCTCAGGAGCCGGCAGCTGAGGGCAGCCCCGCAGGCGGTGTGGATGCTTGGCCCAAGAAAACAGAAAAGGAGCCTGTGGACAAAGTGGCCTCCGGACCGGGTAAGGAGAGGCTGAAAGCAGGAGCAAGTGGGTTTCCGGGAGGCAGGAGTGACGTGGGGGGGTGGGTGTGGACCAGCATGGGGGTGGGGGATCGGTGCTGGGCTGGGTCCTTGGATCTGGGGGGCAGGGTGATAGCGTGCATGGGGCTCCTGACTGGGGGGTGTCTGGGTGTCACAGGCTGTAACTCAGTGGGCTGTGGGAGCCTCTGCTAATTCATGATAACACCAGCTTAGGTGCCACTAAGCTTCAGCTAATTATCTTCTAGAATATTCTTGGCATCCCAGTGAAGCGGCCAATCCCGCAGGGCTTAGTTCCTCGGCCCAGGGCCGCACAGCCGGGCAGGGCAGAGCTGAGTTTAGCCGCGGGTCGGCCCCACGCGGCCTGCGCCCAGCCCGCACTTGCTCCCGCAGGCCCCCGGAGCCCCGCGCAGAAGGCGCAGGCCGCGCCGCCCTCGCAGCCGCCGCCCACGCCCCCGGTCCTGAGCGAGGAGCTGCTCTGGGGACACCTGACACTCAACAGGTGCCTGGTGCTCGCCTCGCTCGTGGCGCTGCTGGGCTCCGCCTTCCAGCTGTGCCGAGGTGAGCCTGCGCCGCAGCACGTGGTTACTCCCTCCCGGAAGCGCGGACAGCCCAGGGGGCGGGTCTGTGCGCTCCCACTCTAGGCCGTGCGCGCCCCCTTCCCCCCAGTATGGACCTTATGAGTGAGGGGGGGTTCCCCCGCCCCGTGCACCTCCTGCTCAGGGACAGACTGACCTTGTGCACCCCGACGGTCGCGCCCGAGTCCCTCTATCCAGGACCAGCTTTGACCCCCGCCTCCCATAGACCTTAAGAGGAGCCCTGCCCCCCACCCCCCAGCAAGGACCTCGGTGCACCTCCCTTTCCCGGTGACCGACCCTCACCGCCCCCCGACTCCCACCCCGGGCCTTGTAGGCCCGGGATGGGCGTGTGCGCCCCCGTTCGGTAGCGTGCTGCTTTCTCTGTGCGCCAGGGCGGGCGCTCCTGCGTCCCTCAGAAAAACGGGAGCATCCTTTTGCAGCCTGAATGAGGGAGGTTTGAAGGGAAGGTCATCGCAGCAGCGGAGACTCGGAACCCCTTCCCAGGGCTCGGAGGGACCCAGCCCAGCCTCAGCGTACCCGGTGGGGTCCGGCTGGGCCCCCTTGCATGTCCCCAGGGAGAGGGGTCTCTGGGGGCAAGGGCGGGGATGGACGGTGTGCAGTGGTCGGTCCCCTGGGCCAGGCTGTTTCGCATCCCCTCCCGTCCCCTCCCAGAGGCCGTGGCGGGGGAGGCGGAAGCCCCTGCGCCTGTCCCTGAGCCGTGGGTCCCGCCAAGCTCGTCCCTGAAGAAGCCAGCGTCACCCCTGGTAAGCACTTCCTCAAGTGACCTGTCAGTGGGGCCTTCACTGGGGGAAGGGGCCTGGGCCGTGGAACTCTGTGCCGACCCCACCACCCCACACTGTCCACACTGCAGCCAAAGTCCGTGGCCTGGGCCCCCCCACTGGGATCGCTCGAGCCCCCGGCGAAGGTAGAGGAAAGGGCCGCGGTTCCCAGGAGCAGCGGGGCTGCAGGGAAGGACAAAGGGGAGTCTGAGGAGGCCGCTGAGGAGGAGCGTGTGCCGCTTGCCGACCGAGGGCCCAAAGAGAGGCGGAAGAAGGCGGAGAGGCTGAGAAAGGAGAGGCCCCGTAAGGAGAGACCACAGAAGGAAGAGAGGCCGAGGAGGGAGAGATCCCGGAAAGAGGAGAGGCCGCGGGCTGCCGGGGAGGCCCTACCCCGACGCTGGGAGGCGCGCGAAGGGGGCCATCGGGCATGGGCGGGAGAGTCCAGAGACCCCGAGCATAGGAAGAGGCAGGTCTGGGCCTCCCCGCGGCGCCCCGATGAGGAGGACCGGCCTCCCGGCCGCCAGAAGCACCACGCGGGCAAGGGGCGGGACTGAGCCAGACCTGGGTCCTGCGCGGGGGTCCCTGAACCTCTGCTCGACCGCCCCGCAGTTCCAGCAAATAAAGCGAGCGCTGTGGTCCCCCTCATCGCCTGCTCCTTTGTGCCTGTACTCCAGAACCTGCCCGGGGCCTGAGTGACAGGGATGGGGAGCTTTAGGCGGCTGGGGGGGGGGGGCGGGGGCAGGGAGGCAGTGGGTGCCAACGGGGAGGACGCGGCCCTGCCCGCCAGAGGAGAAATGGGGGAAGGAGGCCTCCGCCTGTCCCCAGACATGCACGGACACCCCAACCGCGTGCTTTCTGGTCTTTATTGGGAGCGATGAAGGGGTCCGAATAAATATGGGCCGGCCGGAGCGCGGCGCGGGGTCACCGGCAGCCGCACTCGGTGGCCACCATGTTGGGCACGTGGTGCGCGCTGATGCGCTCCTCGGACAGGCTGATGAGGAGCTTGCCGGCGTAGGCCGTGGGCACGCAGCAGGGCGGGCGCGCCAGGGCGGCGCCGCGGGCCTGCATCTTCAGCAGGAGCACCACGTGGTTGCCGTACCGCGGGTTGCGGTCCGATTGCGGCCAGCCGCACGCGCCCTGGCAGTTGTTGGCCTGGTACGTCTCGGGGATGAGCACCGAGCGCTCGGCGCGGAGGTCCACGCTCAGCTCGCGCAGCCCGCACGGCCCGTCGGTGGCCGCGGCGCCGGCGCTGCGCTGCGCCCGTGCCGACCCGCTCCGCTCCCGCCCGCGCCACTCGGCGCGCAGGCCCTGCAGCGCTTTCAGCAGCAGCAGCGCGCGCAGCGGACCGCCGGGGCCGACCGGGTTCCCCGGGCACAGCGCCAGTAGGCGTGCCAGCAGCGGGGTGGCGGCGGGCGGCAGCCCCGGGAGGCCGCGCAGTTCTGCCGCCGCCGCCTGAAGCTCGGCGGCTACCCTGCGCGCTAGGCCCGCGGCCCACAGCGCGGACGCCGAACCCTGCAGTGGCGCGGGGACCCCAGGGGTGGCTGCCGTGGGCGGTAGCAGCAGCAGCAGCGGCTCCTCGCCGTCGAGCAGGCGCTCCAGCGCCGCGGGGTCCGACAGGTTGACCTGGCCCTGCGGGAAACCGGCCAGCGAGCCCGGGTCCAGGGCCAGACGCGGCGGCGAGGCTCGGGACGCGGGTCCCCGCAGCGCGCGCACCAGGCGCGTGAGCGTCTCCAGGAAGGGATCGGCGCTGGGCGGCACCTCCTCGGGCTCTGGGGACGGCCTGGACGGCAGAGTGGGGGATCGTGAGGGCGCAAGGCTGCGCCGCCCCCAACTCCCCGCGCCCCCAGGCCCGGGCCCGCGCGCACCTGGTCTGCGGGAAGGGCACCGAGTCCAGCTGGCCGTGCGCGGGCATCGGCGTGGGACCCCGCGGCGGCAGCAGGAGCAGCGCCGGGGTCATCCGTGTGAAGCAGCGGGAGTCGGCGCCGAACAGCAGCGCCTGCAGCTGGGCGGTGCTCAGAGGCGCACCTGCGAGGGGAGGCGCGTACGCGGCGCTGCTTCAGCGCGGGGGGTCTGGGGGTCGAGGACAGCCGTCCCCACCATGCTCCGCAGCATCCCTGTCCCTGTCTGGGCGAGACCTACCGTCTCCGCGGCGCCGCAGGGTCAGGGCGAGCCCAGGCCCGCGCCAGGCCGCCTCGGGGCGTCCCACAACCAAGGGCAGGTACCTGGAGTCCCGGCTCAGGCAGAGGCTCTGCGGAAATGGGGGCTCAGCCAGGCAGTGGGCACGCGGGGCGCCAGCCCTGCTCTGCCTGCTGCCCTTAGCATCCCTTCAAAATTCCAACCTGGGCACTTGCAGCCTTTTTGTTAAACCCAGTTAAAAAAATCAACAAAACCGTAACCCCTTCCTCGCCCTGAGTGAGGGCTCCTGGTGGCCCAGGGGCAGTCCCCTTCAACTCCCTGGTACCTGGGCGCCGGGCAGCCCGGCCCCGGTGACGGTGACCTCCGGGCCAGGCCCTGGGTACAGCACCATCAGCGCCAGCTCTTCGGGGCTGGCTCCTCCAGGTGGAGGCTCCTGGAACCTCAGCAAGGGTGTCGGCTCCCACGTCACTGCGGCCAGGACAGTGGGGAAGGGGACGCCTGAGCCCCTCCCCCAAGCCTGTCCAAGTCCTGCAGGAGGGAGAGCCCCCACCCCACCCAGAGCCCCGCGGAACCTAGTGGGAGAGGCTTGACGCCCCTGGACCCCAGGTGTAGGGCTTCCTTGGGACACGGGTGGCCTGGGAGAAGTGACAGACACTGTGGGCAGTGGGGTGGAGCCCTTGGGGGTCTCTTGGTCTGGGGATGTCCTGGGGTAAAGCCCTTCCTTGTAGTGTGTCTGAGGCCAGCGGTCCCTGGGGACAGGCCCCCTGGGCAGCCTGGTCGGGGAGTGGGGGGAGGGGCCCTCCTCGGCTGGACCTTCAGGCTGTGCTGGCCCTGCCCCCTGTGGCTCCCAGGTCCGGGAGAGGGGACCCTCCCCAGGCACTGCAGGAGGACTTGCTGCCCCAGGCAGGGCAAAGATAAGATCACCCACCTCTGTGGCCATCAGCCTCCACTTCCCGAGGGTTCTCCCACCCCGGGGCATCAGAGCCAGCCCCCCGCCCAGGCCCCCGCGTTAGGGCCCCACGTACCTTCCTCCAAGTGTAGGACCACCAGCCGCCGCCCCCCGGGCCCCCCAAGCCATGCCTGCAGCTGCTGGAGATGGGGCAGGGCGGGCTGCCCGTCTCCCGGGGGGCAGACTGCAAAGGTGGCCAGGTCCCGGGGCCCCCAGTGGGCGCGCCGCACGGCCTCTAGGAACGCCCGCTCGTAGCCGCTCAGGGCCCCCACCACCCGCAGGGGAGCACTGCTCCTGTTGCCAGCCCCATCCAGGGTTACCAGGCACAGGGGGTCCCGAGGGCTGTCTGGTGGCCAGACGCCAGGGGGTGGCCAGTCCCAGTCTTGGTGCAAGATGAGCCCTCCGCCTCCGCCGCCTGGGGTTGGCTCCCTGGGCTGGGCCAGGGTGCTGGTGACCTCTCCCCTGAGGGTCCTGGCCCCCAGCAGGGCCCCCATTGCCAACAGCATCAGGGCCAGCTGAGAGAGAGGTGGACCCTGCATCGTGGGAGCTTGGAGGGGCCGGGCTGCCCCAGCTTATATGGGGGAGCAAGAATGTTTGTGCCAGAAGGCGGCCCCTATCTCCTTCAGGGATGTGACCTTGGGGGCCAGTGCCCGCTGTGAGCCCAGGCAGGCCGGCAGCCTCCTCAAAGCCCCTTCTGTTCCGGCCCAGCTGCCTATCTATCTTCTTCTCACCAGTGCTACAAAGTGTGGCCTGTGACCCATTTGTCAAAATGTCCTTGACGAGTTTTCCCCTTTAGAGCCAGGAGCAGGAATGTGAGCAGGGAGTGTGTGGCCCAAACGATCAACAATTTGGGGGGGTGGAGGGTGCTGGAGGAGGGCAGAGGTGCAGAGCCCCTGCCCCACAGGACCACTGGGTAGGTGGGGGGCGACCCCCCACACCCACTGCACGCTCGCTCACCACGCCTTCGGGGCCCACAGAGACCCCCAAGGACAGCGAGCAGCCTTTGCTCTGCTCTCCTCCCAGAGGGCGACCCCAGACCCACTGCTGGCCAGCAGGGTCTGTCCTCACCCAGCAGCCTCCAGGGCACAGCATTGCCAGCGGCCACCCCCTGGGGTCCTGGTGGGGCCCCGACCCTGAGCCACCCCCATAGGTGGCAGAGGGCAGCCGTGCGTGTTCACCCACAGCGAGTGGGTGCTTCCCGCCCACTTGCCTGCCGGCCGGCCCACCCGCCCACCAGCCAGCCCACATAGCAGTGCACTCCAAGGTTAGCAGAGACTCTTTAATGGGCTCTGGGAACACAGCCCAGCCCCAGCCCTGTACAAAAAACTCAACTTCATTGTGGGGGGCGGAACACGGGAAAACAAGGCCAAACTTGCTGGGACAGGGGTGGCTTTTCAGTTGGTGGGGGGAGGGGGAGGAATGTTCCCAGGGCCTTCGGAGGGCAGCGGGGGCCTCAGCATCGGAGGCATGGGAGTTGGGGGATGCACCCCGGGATTTGACGGGTGAACTCCAGGAGGCTGGGGATGAACCCCAGGAGCTGGAGGATGGACCCCAGGAGCTGATGGGTGGACCCCAGGAGGTGGGGGGTGGACCCCAGGAGGCTGGGGGTGGATCCCTGGGGCTGGGGGATGGACCCCGGGAGCTTGTGGATGGACCCCCGGGGCCTGGGGGTGAACTGCAGGAGCTGGTGGGTGCACCCCTGGGGCCTGGGGGTGAACCCCAGCAGATGGGGGAGGATGGACCCCTGGTGCTGGAGGGTGGACCCCCGGTGCTGGAGGGTGGACCCCCGGGGCTGGGGGATGGACCCCTGGAGCAGGGGGGTGGACCCCAGATGCTGGTGGGTGGACCACTGGTGCCGGTGGGTGGACCCCAGGAGCTGGGGGGTGTACTCCAGACGCTGGGGGGTGGACCACTGGTGCTGGGGGGTGGACACCGGGAGCCGGTGGGGGCAGCTGAGGAGGGCCCGGGGGCCCCGAGGACGCAGGCCCACTGGGCGGCATGGGGGGCAGGGGCAGGCCTCCTGGCGGGGGCGGGGGCAATGACTCGGGCAGTGGTGGCCGAGGGGGCAAACCATTCATCAGCGGGGGTGGGGGCCGCTTCACCCCAGGAGGCCCTGCGGGGAGGCTTGGCGGGGCCGGTGGCTTCTCCATCTTAAAGTGGAACTGGAGGAAAAACTGGACAGAAAGGAGAGGCTGAGCGCGGCCCCTGGGCCTTGGGCTGGGAGAAGGTTCGGCAACTGCCTGGACCTGCAGTGACTCACCTGCTTAGTTTCCCGGTTCCAGTGAGTCCAAAACTTGCCTTCAGCCTTGTCAATCTCCCTGCTTGGCACCTGCGTGGGGTGGAACAGGGGGCAGAGACGGGCCTTCAGGACCACGAGATGGCCCGGCTGAGGAGGCCCTTCTGTGAGGGAACAGGGTCTAGCTTGGGGGTAACAGAGTCGACTGACGTCCTTGCTCCACCGCTCAGCAAACCTGCAACCCTGAGAAAGCTGTGATCTACGCTATGCCATTAACGTCCATCTGGGGACCAGATCTCGTCATGGAATCCACGAACAGCCAGCAGCAGGGACACCTTACTGCTGGGGCCATGTCAGGGGCCTCTGCTTCTGGGCGGACACCCACCTTGGACGCCCAGCCCCCAGGCCTCGCGCTGCCTTGTCCTTTGCCACCCTCTCAAGAGGCAAGGGCCCAGAGGGATACCCCTGGCCCTGGCAGGAAGGGGCATCCTAGAGTGGGCTAGAGGCCAGCTGCCCGCATGGAGCAAACTCCTCGGCCGGCTCCCCACCTCTCGGGGGTCCAGTGCGCTACCTTGAAGGCGATGGTCTCGTAGGGCTCGGCGGCCATGAGCAGGTACTGCCAGCGCCGGTCCGGAGGCTCGATCCTCTGCTCGTAAGCGGACATGAAGCGGTGGCGGGGCATGATGCCCTCAGCAATCTCGGGGTAGTCGATCTGTGGGGATACGGCCGGGTGGCAGCACCGCCTCTCAGGGAGCCCCTCCCCTCAGAACTGGGTCCCCAGCCTTTGCTCACCTGGAATAGGAGGCTCTGCTGACCCATCTCCGTGTCCCTCTGTTTGGTCACTGCAACACAGGAGGTGTCAGGACCAGCTAAGGGGCCCTGGGGCTGGCCTACCACCACCCACAAACGGGAGAGCAGGCCTGGGGGTGGTCACCTGGCTGGGGAAGCACAAGAGCCATCCGCAGCTGGACAGGCACCACCCAGGGCTGGGAGGGCTGCACCCCGGGTGCCATCTGCCCCAGATCACACGGGTGGGAGTGGGGGTGGGAGGGAGGCCTCCCCACTGCCCGAGCCCCACCTGGGGAGCATTGAGTGTGAGGGTCAAGACTGTGCCCCCACTTCTGGGAGAGGGTGCCCACTGCCAGAGCTCTGTGGCTTTGGGCTGCTTTCCACACGCGTGCTCAGTGTCTCCCCGCCACACCCAGGAAGACGCCAGATGGCCTGGACTGGCCAGAAAGCCTGTGGTGGCCTCCCCAGGGAAACAGTGCCATCCCTGTCCTGGCTCACCAAGCAGGCCCACCCAGGGCCTTTGCACGCCACGCCCCGAAACGCCAGCCACACGCAGGATGTCCCCACCTTAGCAGGACGCCTACCAGGTGGCCTGCCGTTCCCCCCACCCCCCCCCCGGCACACGGTCCCCTGTATCCCCTGTGCTCCAGCTGGGCCGCCTGACTGGCTTTCCGAACCAGGCGACACAGGCGCTGCTGCACGCGCAGACCCTCCCCCTCCCCTTCCTTTCTCCTCAGGTGAAGAAGAGCCAGCACCCAGTTCCGTGGTCAGAGGAGAGAGCCACACCACGGCCCGCGCTCACGTCCCACAAGCTCACCCCCCTTTGCTAGGAGCGTAAAGAATAACGACACTGCCCTTCCTCCGGCATGTGTGTGAAAGTTCACGGTGGGAAGGCGGGTCCCGGCCCCCAGGGAAGAAAGCCCTCTGACAGGAAGCGAGTGGAGACACTCCCCAGAGGCGGATGGTGTGGGTGTGGGTGTGGGTGTGGGTGTGGGGCTGCCCGCCAAGGCCACAGAGCATCCTTACCTTTGTAGCCCGGGCGGCCGATCTTCACGAACTTCTTCACCTCCACCTTGACCTTCTCTGGCGCCGGCTGGGCGGGGGCCTCCTTGGCCTCCTTGGCTGCTCGCCGGGCCCTGCAGGTGGGACGGACATGGGGCTGAGGCCCCTCCACACAGGCCGCCAAGGCCATAGGCCCAGGTGCCAGGAGTGCCACCCCCCCGCCCTGCCCCAGCCAACCTTGGAGCTTCGAGGTCAGGGGGGACGGGGGTCAAGTGAGGTGACAGCTCTGGTGGGGGTGAGCGCCGGGTATGGGAAGGGGCGTGAGGTACTCACAAGTTGGTCTGATGCTTTTTCCCTTGGGTGTGCGCGAGGTAACTCCCCTAGAACGGGAGAGGGACGCACAGCTCAGGGCAAAGCGAGTGGGGAGGTGCCGGTAGGCACCCAATCGCTGCTGAGTAGACGAGCGCTAGTGGGTCTGCACACAGGGGAACGAGACCCCCAAAAGCCGGGGGTGAGGCAGGCCTCCGGAGGGTGCGACGCGGGCAGTCTTGCAGCTGCTGGGGTGCAGTGTGGGCTGTGGACACTGCTTGGAAGTGGTGGGGAAACCCGGGAGTGATCATGTGATTCCATCTCCACGATGCCCCAGGGATGAGACACGCGAATCAGTGGTTCTCAACGAGGGCCGGTGGTGGGGGCGGTTTCTGACCCCCGGGGACAGCACGCCCAGGACGGTCCTCCCCGGAGGATGAGCAGCCCCAATGCCGCGGGGAGACCCTCCCGTATCAGGCTGTTCAATTCAGTGCTGCCGTCCGGGGCTGGCAACCACCAGAAACAAAGCACATCCTCCACACGAGAAAAGGGACAAAGGGACCTACTCGTGCCAGGAGAGGGGCCCAGCGTGAGGGAGCATCAGACTCTCGCCTGCTTCAAAGGCGCAAACTAGAGCCACACCGGCTAGACTTCACGACCCCGATCCTGACGTGGAACGTCCCAGGGTGTCCCCACGTTCCCAGATACACATCTCTGGCAATGGTGCCACCGGTACTGAAGGACTCGGCAAGTCCACAGCAGCACAGGTGGGGTGGGGTGGGGCGGGGCAGGGGCGGGGCCGCACCTCATTGTTGTGCAGTGTCAGGCACAGCTTGCACTCGTAGGAGCCCAGATGGTTCTTCATGAAATATGGGTCCTGCGGAGGGAAGCACGCTTGTTATGCGGTGGGAGGGGCCCTGGGGACCCCGCACGGGCGTGAGAGAAGCACGGCTGCCCCTGGCGGGTGCTGAGAGAACACCACTCTCTTCAGGGCAAACGCTCGCGGCGGGGGAGGGGGCGCAGAGGACAAGCAGGAGCCCCCACGGCAGCACCGCAGAGTCCACTGGGTGGGGCTGGGGCTGACCCCGCGCCCCTGCGGCAAGCTCCGGGGAAGGGTCCTCCGGGAGCCCTGGCCCCACGTCCTCGGCAGCCTGGGGTCCAGGAGGCACAGCCGAAACAGCACCGCTGCTCATCCATCTCCATGGCGCCGACCAGGCCAGCACTCCTCGTGCCACAGCACAGCCGGACGCGGGCAGAGAAGCAAGAGGGCCAACCCGAGGCCCTAGGAGACCCCGTCTCTGCCTATCCCGTGAGTGGGGCAGGGGCTCCAGGACCAACTGGTGACCACTCAAGAGGCGCAGAGCAGACGGCAGGGGTTCAGGTCCCCACTCCACCGCCCAGAGACCGTGTCGTCATTGGCGATGACAATCCCACCCTCAACTCTGTTTCCTCATCTGGAAAATGGGAAGAGTAACAGAACTGACCTCCCAGGCCAGGCCTGTGAGGGGCTTTGGGAGCGTCCGGCACACGGTGCGGGCTCGACACACCTCAGGGCGTTTCAGAGTCTAAGAGGACCTATACACTGAACACCAAGGGGCACCTCGAGGGCGACTCTGCCTCCAGGGTCCACTGGGCAATGTCTGGGGACGTCAGTCATTGTCACGAGTTGGGGGCTCCTGGCATCAAGTGTGGAGGTGAGGGTGCTGCTCCACACCCAACAGCGCCCGTGACGGCCCCCATGCCCCAGGAAATGACCCGGCCGCACCTCCAAGCTGAGAAACCCTTAGTCAGTTATTCGCGAAAACCTTGAGTCTGCTCCCTGCTCACACTGGACACCAGGATAAATCCCCGATGCTCAGCTGGTGTAAACCAGGGGGGCCCCCATCATCTGTATCACCTCCTCTTCCTCCCACTCAGGTGTGGGCTGAAATGTGTACAGCATCCCAGGACCACAGAGGTCAAGTGGTCATGGAACCCAGTCTCCTGCGGTCAGTGGAATCCCTATCCCTGGGGTCTCACCGGAGGTGATTCCGCCCCCCAAGGGACGCTGAGCGACATATGGGGACATCTGTGGCCACTGTGACTGGGGAGCTCCTGGCATCTGGCACGGGGGCAGGGCAGGGATGCTGCTGCACACCCCACAGCGCCCAGGGGGACCCACATACGTATCCCCAGGGCCGAGGCGGAGGCCTGTCTCCCTACAGCTCTGTACAGATAAGCTGCTGTCTTTCGCTGCCCGTGGTGCCATCAGGGCCCCCACCACTGGCGACTCCCCACACCTCTGACTAAGTATAGCTTCCTGTGGTAACAGATCCTTCAAACGTGGGGCTACGAACAGCAGCCGGCCTCTGGTGGACACTGAGAGCTGCCACTCCAGGCGAAGCTCCCTGGTGCAGGGTGGGCACAGGTGGTGGGAGGGCACGTGTACCTTGTTGATGTCGATGGTTTCCAGGGCCAGCTGCCGGAGGCGCTCCCTACGGTCCCGGTTGCTCTCAGAGGAGGAGGCCACGCCCCCACTCCCGGTCTTGCCTCCGGGGCGATGCTGGAAGTCCATGGTGAGGACCCTGGGGCTCTACCAGACCAGAGAGGAAACCTGTGGAGGCCAAGGGGCGGCTGTGAGGCTGCGCAGGAGGCCTCGCCCTCCTGGTTCAGCCTCATCCCCCACCCCGCTCTCGCAGCTCTCAGCCTCATGCCCACGCTTTACCAAGTCTCTTCCAGTGGCCGAGGGTCCACTATGGGCCAGGCACATGGAAATGAGGAAGAAGGAGAAACAGGGCATCTCCAGGTGACCTTGTGGGTGGACTGAGGAAGTCCTCCCAGCCTGAGGAGTGCAAAGACCCAAGGACCCGAAATGGCAAAGGGCAAAATGAGACCAAGGTCTCACTAATTAGTCTCACCTCCTCCAAGAAGCCTCCCCAGACCACCCAAGCCCATGCTGTTCACTCCCTCCTCTGAATTCCCTTTCTGATTGTCTTGCACTTACTTCTCTCAGCCTAAATTCTGCTTCTCTGGCTCAGCTGTACATTTGCTGGAAACAAGGAACACATCTACCAACCTATCCCCCCGCCACTGCCTAACGCACAAGATGTTCACGGCTCATTCGCGGCTGAGGAGGGCTCTCCCGAGCCCTTGATGTCTCTTCCAGCCCAGCCACTGTTTCCCACCCTCCTTCAGGCTCAGCTCAGACCCAACCTCCAGGAACCTCTCTCATCTTACACTCCCTTTCCCACTGGTCAACGTTGGCCCCAGGCCCCTGGCATCTTGTCTCTGTTGGGGTAAATTCACAGGGATGGGGCCCAGGAGTGACTATGACCCCTGCCAAAGATGGTCCCATCTCATCTCAAGGGTTCCTGGACGTGTCACCTCACGGGGCAGAGGAGACTTTGCAGGTGGGGTTAAGTTAAGGCCCCTGAGAAGGGGAGGACCCTGGATTCCACAAGGGGCCTAGCGTCATCCCAGGGTCCTTATAAGAGGGAGGCGGGAGGGTCAGAGGCAGAGAGAGACGGGAGATGCTGTACTGCTGGCTGTGAGGATGGAGGAGGGGCCGGGAGCCAGGGAGGCGGCGCCTCTAGAAGCTGGAAAAGGCGGAACCGATGCTGCCCTGGAGGCTCCGGAAGAAATAAAGCTCAGTGAGACTCACAATGAACTCCTGACCTCCAGAGCTGCATCGTGAACTTAGGTCGTTGAAGCCACTGAGTCGGTGGTGGTTTGCTGCACTGACCACAGGAAACTAACAGTCCAGGCACCAGCCAGCTGTGCCATCGACCGGCAGTGGGACTCGATGAGTTTACAAAAACCTCACATATGGTGAGGCTGCAGAATCCCAGGACTAGACTTTTTATTGCACGCCAAGTCCACCCAGAGCCGCCAACCGGTAAACGCCAAACACTACCAGAGCCAAGAGTTCCAGTCAGTTTGGGGGGAGCCCAGTTTCTCCTCAAGCAGCCAGAACAAGCTCTTGTCCTAGCCGGGAGTACGCGCCACAGGTGTCGTGAGAGCACCTGTGGAAAGGATCCGACTGGCTCAGGAAACCCAAACGCAAGCAAGTACTTAATCACTCACCACGTTACCGTGAGTGCCAGTAGCTATCAGAGACTGAGATGAGGCCAAAGAGAAAAGGGGGCAGGTCCATCAAAACCCATCTGCTAGGGCTTCTCTGGTGGCGCAGTGGTTAAGAATCTGCCGGCCAATGCGGGGGACATGGGTTCGAGCCCTGGTCTGGGAAGTTCCCACATGCCGCGGAGCAACTAAGCCTGTGCGCCACAACTACTGAGCCTGCGTTCTAGAGCCCGCGAGCCACAACTACTGAAGCCCGCGTACCCAGAGCCCCTGCTCCACAACAGGAGAAGCCACTGCAATGAGAAGCCCACGCACCGCAACGAAGAGTAGCCCCCGCTCACCGCAACTAGAGAAAGCCCGCGCAGCAACGAAGACCTGATGCAGCCAAAAAAAAAAGACAACAAAAAACCTACCCACTAAGCAGGCAACACCCCTTCCCCTGGTCTGTGTCCAGCAGGCAGGAGACCTAGCTGGTGCTCCCAGCCCAGGGGAGATCAGGAGTCTTTTCTGGGAAGAGAGCACCAGAGACAGTATTCTCAAACACTGACGGTTGGGGGCCCCCCACACTCCCCAAACCCCAGCACTCTGCCAGGCCCACTGAGCTCGCTAGATGAGAAGCACTACTCTCCATGCAGACTGGTAACTTAACATAAACAGACGCAAGGAAACGTGTGTATCAGACAAAAAAGAAACCTGGTGGAAACATCAATAGAAGATGTTAACGTCCTCCCGGATGACAGGAGACGTTACCACATCGTGAAACTAGAACAGGTGCCAAAGGTGAGCACGGTGAATTAAAACCAGACGAACCCTGAGACTTCCCTGGTGGTCCAGCGGGTAAGACTCCACGCTCCCAATGCAGGGGGCCGGGGTTCCATCCCTGGTCGGGGAACTAGATCCCACATGCTGCAACTAAGAGTCCGCATGCCACAACTAAGACCCGGTGCAGCCTAAATAAATAAACAAATAAAGTTAAAAAAAAAAATAAACCTTTAAAAGTAAATACGTGATGAACCTGACAAAACAATGAATACGAGTGCTTGAATGTAAGAGTCAAAGGCGGCTTTCATAACGAAGAACGGGAAAATGAACAACAATAACAAAAACAGCAAAATAATAAAGAGGCAAAACAAGAACCTAGAAATCACAAACTGAAAACAGAACGAAACGCGGACACACCACTCTATGTAAAATAGATAACCAGGGCTTCCCTGGTGGCACAGTGGTTGAGAGTCCGCCTGCCCATGCAGGGGACACGGGTTCGTGCCCCGCTCCGGGAGGATCCCACATGCCGCGGAGCAGCTAAGCCCGTGCGCCACAACTACTGAGCCTGCGCTCTAACAGCCCGCGAGCCACAACTACTGAGCCCGTGAGCCACAACTACTGAAGCCTGCGCACCTAGAGCCCGTGCTCCTCAACAAGAGAAGCTGCCACGACAAGAAGCCCGCGCACCGCAAGAGTAGCCCCTGCTCGCCACAACTAGAGAAAGCCCGTGCGCAGCAACAAAGACCCGACACAGCCAAAAATAAATAAATAAATAAAATAAATATATTCAAAAAAAAGATAATCAATACGGACCTCCTGCATAACACAGGGAACTGTGCTCAATGCTCTGCAATGACCTATGTGCGAAAAGAACCTGAAAAAGAGCGAACACATGTATGTGTATAAATCACTTTACTGTACGCCTGAAACTAACACGATGTCGTAAATCAACTACAGACCCACATAAAATAACAATTAAAAAGAACAAACGGGGAGAATGTCATCAAAGGAATAACCTATGAAATAAAAGAAAATACCCCAGGACTGAAAGAACCTAATTTTCAGACAAAACCAAAAAAAAACACTCTCAAACGAAGAGACCATGAAATTTCACAGCACTAATGAAAACCTAAAGTTTCTACTCGACAGAAAGAAAATCAGAAACAAGAGGTCGGAAACCAGAACGGGACGAGGCCCTTCAGGACAGCAGGGAACTCCTAAGACGGGCAATGCTTTCACAGTTCCCACCGGGGGCTTTTGATCTGGAACTTTACACCCACGCTTCTGCCTGTGAGGGTAAATAAAGCCGTTTTCAGCTAACCGAGAGCTCAATATAAAAAAATGAGTCGAGGGCTTCCCTGGTGGCGCAGTGGTTGCGAGTCCGCCTGCCGATGCAGGGGACGCGGGTTCGTGCCCCGGCCCGGGAAGATCCCACATGCCGCGGAGCGGCTGGGCCCGTGAGCCATGGCTGCTGAGCCTGCGCGTCCGCTCCGCAACGGGAGAGGCCACAACAGTGAAAGGCCCGCGTACCGCAAAAAAAAAAAAAAAAAGAGTCGACTTCTTCAAAAGCAACCTGATGAGCTCTGATGGAAGAAAGAAGAAAGAAAGGGGAGTAGATGAAAACAAGCCAGCCCAGGGGAGCCCGGACAGCAGGTTCTAGGACAGCTACTCAGCTGAAAGGTGGGGCTCCAGTCCCGACCGGAGCAGGAGGATGACAGCTTTGAGAGGGAAGTTTCCACGGGGGAAAGGAAAAAAGACATCCATTTGTTTCAACCTGTGGGAAAATACAACCGCTAGGCGTGTGAGGTGAAAACGCTTTGAGTACAAAGGTTTAACAACAAGCAAAGAAAATCAGGCGAATAAGAAAGGTGAAGAAGTTAATGAGCTTTGGGAGGCAGGAGGAAGAATGGTATAAGAAACCTAGACTGACAGGCGGGGAAGTCACTTAACCTCGGGGCTTCGCTTGCGAAACGGGCCCAGCTAACGGGCTCTGGTGGCCTCGGGCGCGGTGCCGGGCGCTCCGCCTCCGGACCTTCCTTTCCACTCGGTGGGCCTGGAACTGGGGCCGCCGTCACCCCTATCCAGGTGAGTCCCGGACCACAGAGCCAGCAAGCCAACGGACGAGTCCTCGGGCGCAGGGAAGGCGCCCCGGACCACGGGAGCCGCCACCCGACCCAATGGGCCTTTGCAGCCGGAGCTCCTAGCGGGCGGGGGTGTGGGGGTCGGGCCTGCCCAGCGCCGGGCGCGGGCGGGGAGCCGGCGCCCGCCCCCAGCCCGCGCCCCTGCCGAGGCGCCCCTCGCCCACTCCCTTCCAGGGAGCCCCTCGCGGTCGCCGCCCTAGCCCCCCGCGGCTCTTAACTCTCACCCGCGGCCGCACCGCCGTCGCCTGTTCGTCCACCACCTCTGCCGCCGCGCCGACTTCGTTCTGCACATGCGCGCCGCGGGCTAAGGAAGCACTTCCAAGGGCAAGCGGGGCGGGGTCTTCCGTGTGCGCATGCCCGGCCCGCCCAGCGGCGCGGGCTAGACGCTTCGGAGGCTGGAGGACAGCGGGCAGTAGAAGCGCAGGCCGGAAACCGAAGCGCGCGTGCGCACTGGCTCTCACTGTCATGGTCGGCCAAACTCGCGCGGAGCCAGTTCTCGCGGGATAGCGAGTTGCTGCTCGTCTCCCACTCCCATCCGCCTGTTTTCTTGAGTACTGGGCGCTATAGGTCGTGGGGGTGCTTTATCGTTTCCACCCCGGGTCCACCTTGTTGCCTGGTTACATGACAACCGTCCATCTCGCCTACTGCTCTGTGCGCTCCACGAGGGCTCTACTCGGCCCCGGCGGCCCCCGGGACGCTTCTGCCACTCGCCGGTGTAGGACAGGCTGAGCGGCCCGGGAGCGCGCAGGCGTGGTAGCTCCGGCCGCGCTTCCGGGACGACGCCGTGGGACTCTTTTAGCGCCGGCAGCGGCGCGAGTGAGGACGGCGGCCCGGAGGGCGCGGCCCAGCGCTCCGCGTTCTGGGTCCCAGCGGCGCCATGCGCTATAACGAGAAGGAGCTGCAGGCGCTGTCCCGGCAGCCGGCCGAGATGGCAGCTGAGCTGGGCATGCGGGGCCCCAAGAAGGGCAGCGGTGAGCGGCCGGGCGGCAGGGTGGCCGGGGGGCGGGGGTGGGCAGCCGCGGAACCCGCGCGAGCCCGCCTTGTTCCCGCAGTGGTGAAACGGCGGCTGGTGAAGCTGGTGGTCAACTTCCTCTTCTACTTCCGGACGGACGAGGCGGAGGTAAGGCGGCGGGGAGGGCGGGGGCGGGGTTTGGGGTTGGGGTCGGGGTCGGGGTCCGGAGTTGGGGGGGGGCGGGGCGGGGGCAGGTTCCCGGTGCCCGCCCCCATGCTCCTGTCTGCCCCTAGCCCGTCGGAGCCCTGCTGCTGGAGCACTGCAGAGTCGCTCAGGAAGAGCCCAGCGGCTTCTCCATCAGTGAGTGCGGCCTGGGGCGAGGCTACTTGACCCCCTTCCGCCCCGCTCCACCCCGGCGCGGCCCCGCCTGAGTCCCCAGAAGCTGAGTCCAGTGTCCCGGGCAGCCCCACTCGCGCTGGCTCCTCTGGGTGGGGGCCCAGGCCGAGCGCATTACCCCAGAGACCGCCCTTGTCTTGTTGGGGAGCGCTGCCCTCTGGGGTGGATGCCTCGCTGTAATTGTTTCATTTCTCCTGGGATCAGGGCCCTGTGCTGGGGGACTGGGAGGATTCTCCTGGGTCGTCTTGAGAGGGTGGGGTCTGCAGGTGAAGACGGAGCTACTAACTAGTCTTCTGGGGAGGCTGCAAGAGTGCCACAGACTAGGGGGCTTAAACAGCAGAAATTTATTTCTCCCGGTCCTGGGGGGCAAGAAGTGTGACATCAAGAGTGTTGGCATGGCTGGTTCCTTCTGAAGGAGAATCTGCCCCCATGATCTCTCTCCCGGCTTCTGGGGGGTCGCTGGCGACCGTTTTCACTCCACCTCTGCCTTCCTTTTCATGGGATCTTCTCCCTTGTGTGGTCGTGTCCAGGTTTCACTTTTCTTAAGAACACCAGTCCTGTTGGATTAGAGGCTCACCCTAGTGCAGCGTGACTTCAGCTCAACTGCTTGTAACTGCTTAGACCTGCAGTGCTTCCACATCCGGATAGATTCATAGTCCTGGGAAATGTCTCATGTTTTTTAAGACTCGAACATACATCTTTTGGGGGACACAGTTCAACCGACGCCCAGCTGGTGGGAAGCAGTGGGCCCAGGCGGGCTGGGGCTGGAAAGGGGACAGTCGCGGACAATGGCAAGAGGAAGTTGAGGGCTGGGTGTGGGGGGAGGTGGGAGCGAGCGGGGACAGATGGGGGCTACTCCTTCCGCAGGCTTTCTAGAGGACCCAGAGAGAAAGTATCACTTTGAGTGTTGCAGTGAGGAGCAGTGTCAGGAGTGGATGGCTGCTCTGCGTCGAGCCAGGTGGGGTGCGGCCGCCTTGAGGGCCTGGGGCGGGGGCGGGGCAGGCCCTGTGGACTCACACCAGCCTCCTCCCTAGTTACGAGTTCATGCGGAGGAGCCTCATCTTCTACCGGAATGAGATCCAGAAGATGACTGGCAAGGTGCGCGTGGGTGCAGGGGTGGGAGTTGGGGGTCTTCTGGGCCTAGGCTCATGCTGTCCCCTCCCCCCGCCCCCGCCCCCGCCATCATCCACCCACACAGGATCCCTTGGAGCAGTTCGGCATATCCGAGGAGGCCAGGTTCCAGCTGAGCGGCCTGAAGGCATGAGTCTGGGTGTGGGGCTCCTCAGCTTTCTTGCTGGGGGCTGGATGAACCCTCCCTGGGTCCCCAGTTTCTCGGCCAAGCCTGGATTTGTCGTGGGAGGTGTCTTGGTTTACAGATTTTAAAAGCCCCAGGACCCGCAGGGGCTGCCTTTTTGAAGAAACCACCCAGCAAGCCCCTTCTGGATGCTCTGGGACCCACTGGACTGGTTTGGCACCTCAGTGCCACATGCTGCTGCCAGGGGACAGGTGTCCCCTCCCAGGAGCTGTGCCCAGCCCCCTGGGTGCGTCCATCCAGGCCTGGCAGGTGCCTGAGGCTGGTGCAACTCTCCTGCCCCGTGCAGGCTGAATGTACAACATTAGGTGATGCTGTGAAGGGCGTGGGCCCATGCTGGGGCTGCTGTGAATTCTCCTGCTGAAGGGGCAGGCCCCGGCCGGACGCCTCTGGGCAGAGCTGGAAGGTGCGCCTTTCGGGTGGCCAGTTTTGCTGTTCAAATAAAGGTACCTCTTTTTCACACGGGACGGCGGTGCAGTGAATGCAGAGGGACCCCTGTCCTCCGCAGGCTGCCGGTCCCGCAGAGTCACAGCGGGGTCCTGAGGGAAGTGAAGCCCTGCCCAGGTTCAAGGTTTAAGTGCCCAGTAGGAACAGAGGAGAGGAGGCCTAGAACCCAGAGCCAGGAAAGGTAGGGAGGCTGGGGCCCAGCCCACAGGGCCTCTGGGGCTCACAGGCCTCCCTCCGAGTGCAGGCGGGACTTCGGGAAGGGTTTTGTTGGTGTTGTGAAAAGTACCCAAGCAGTCGGTTTCAGTTAGTCAAGGAGGAGGCCCACCCTGAGTGGGCCTGACCTAGTCAGGTGTTGGCCCTGAAGGAGGGGCTGGGCCTCCCTGAGGTGGGGCTCACTGTCTGCTGTGGTCACAGGGCCTGCCTCCCGGAGCAGGTGGGGCTTCTGCTGGGAGTGACCGTCCTCCCCAACTGGGGATGGCTGTCACGGCCCGGGACCCTCTTTGCGCTCCAGGACCTTGCCGTGTCACGGTTGGGAAGAAACACTGCCACCAGACCAGGTTCAAGTGAAAACAGGTATTTTATTACAGCGTCTAGAGGTGGAAACGCAGTGCAGTGGGGTTCCCTTGGGAAGAGGGGGTGGAGCCAGCGCCCCAACTGAAACATAGGCTACCAGAACAAGAAAGCAAAGCCCGTCTCCGTTACAAACCAAGGCAGGGATGCGTGAGCCAGCGTGGATGGATGTGTAAATGAGAACAAACAGTCCTAACTGTAGACGGGCCGGCTGGCAGGATAAATAAGGGCAGTCGGGGGGGGGGGGGGTGGTGGTGGTGGTGGTGGTTCTTAAATAGGTCACGATTCATAGCTGAACAGAGAACGCATCCCCTGACTGGAGGCTGTCCTAGTTGTTAGGTTTTCCTGAGCAAAGCGACAGCAGCCGTCAGACCTGGAGCACCCGCGTCGGCAGCAGCGGTGGGGCTCCCACAGGGCCGCTCCCCACGCACGCCAGCCGGCGCCCTACTCCCGTGGCGGGCGTCAGCGGCGGCGCTCAGGCTGGGACCGGAGGGTGGGTGTGGAGAGGCCGAGCTGGGCCCCGCTGTGGGGCAGGCCCTGCGCGGGTCGTCCGTCCCCTGGTGCTTGCGCGTGCGTGCAGAGGACAGACGCGGCGCGGTGGTCCTCCCGAAGTGACTGCAGTGTTTGTGTACAGTGTCCTTTGTTCAGATGGGGGCTCCGCTGGCAGCGCCGTAGCTTTCTCGGGAGCCCTGTGTTCCTGACACGGGGAGGGGAGCCTCTTGGAGAGGCCGGGGGCCGGGGGTCAGGACAGCACCGTCGTGCACTGGGAGCACCGACCTGGGGGGAAGGGGGGCAGGGCGGGCGGTCACAGGAGGAAGGCTCCGTCTCTAGCCTGATTGCTGCCCCACACAGTGTAGAGGTGGCTGCAGGCAGCGCACTGGCCCGCTCTGACCCTTGTGGCCTGCGTCCCGGGGGTCAGGAAGCGGGGCCGGGCCTCGGCCACCACACTGACCCCACTCAAGGGCAGGCGGAGGACCCGTGGCGTCCACCTCTGAAGGGTATGTGGAGTCGGCCAGGCCGGGGAAGGCTCACGTTAGGCCACCACACAGAGGCCCACCCTCCCGTGCTCCTTGACGGGTGCCGCCTGGGTGGCAAACACCTGAGGATGGGGCTCCGACTGCCCATGCTCAGCCCTCGCTGGGGCGCCCACCTTTGGCCGACGTTGGCCCTTTCGGGGGACCGAGAGCTTCTCGGGAGGCACACAGACAACATTGCCCCACCCAGGGACCCAGGACTGGTCACAGGTGCTGTGCTCGAGGGACCGAGAACCCTACCGGGCACCTCGGAGCCTCAGGGAGCAGCCCTCCTGCCCGGCCACCCCCAGCGCATCCCTTCTCAAGCACCACCGTGGCCGCTCGGGTGGAGCAGGTGTCACCCCAGCAGGGTGGGCAGGAGGGCCCTGGGCCAGTGCCGCTGTGCCCTTGAACAGGCGGGAGGGTTTCCCCTCACTTTCCTTTCTTCCTTTTCTCTTTAGTTTACTGTGTATTCGTCATACAGTCTAAAAATAAATGAAGTCCGTCTATGAAATTTATAAATTTTCATCACCTCTCTATAAAATACTGTCACCTGTCAGCGTGACTCCCTTGTAGACAAAGCAGGCACCCACAACTAACCCGCCTGCGTCCCCGGCCACCACAGGAGCCGACCCTGCGGGGGCGGGGGGTGGGGGTGGGCTGCGGCGTGAGCCCCGGGCGAGCGGAGACGTACAAAGTAAATGCACCTGTCACACGAGTGAGTCAGCCAGGCAGGCAGCAGAGTCGGGTACCAGACCCTCCTCACAAGCACCACTGAGAAGGGGTCCCCTCCTCGAGGCTCCGCCACCGCAGCCTTGCCGCGCAGGACTGCCGTTCCGATGCCAAAGGCGCCATCCCGAGGGCTGAGCCGAGGCCGTTCACAGTGATGGCGGGGCGGGGCGGGCCTCCACCGGAGACGCCGCCTTTGGTATGGGAAGAGCGGCGGGAATGAACACGCCAGGCGCTAGGGCCTGGCGTTGGCGTGGTCAACCTCGAGAGTCAGCACCAAGAGCACGTGGAGGCGCGAGCCTGGCGACGAGATAGCACCGGGCCGGCTGCCAGCGTCTCCGCGGTGGGCCGGTCCTTCGGCGATGTCTTTACATATATTCTCTCATATAATATAGTATCTACATCTCTCGATAGGTTGCCTTCACGACTTCGGTGGAATAAAATAAGTCAAAATTGTTTATACTTTTTAAAAAACGATAAATACTTTATCTAAGACTATCGACAGTACAGGCTGGAGCCAGGCCCCAGCGCGCCGTCTCCGCAGCTCTGCGCGGCGCTGATTCACAGTAGAGCCTGTCCTCTGGCCTCCATCCGTCCTCGCCGTCCTGCGGGGGGCCCCGCGCCGCCAGCCCGCCCCATCCTTGCATAGTCTCGCGGTTGAGGTAGAAATTCTAGTTACCTGCGGACACAGCGCGGGAGGAAAGGCAGCATAGCGTTAGCCTCGCGCCCAGACGAGCCCGTCGCACCCCCAGGCCAGGGCGCCAGAGCCACCTACGGACGGACGGACGGACGACAGACGGCAGATGAGGTGGTGGCAGCACCCTGAGCCACGCCTCTGGGCCCTGTCAGAGGCAGGAAGTCCTGTCCCCAGGCCCTTCCAGTGCGTGTGGGGCCCTGGCTGGGTCCTGGCCTCCCCTCCTCCCCAGGAGACCCTCCCCGGTCCCCACGCCGGGCAGCGCTCCAGGACAAGCCTGCATGCCCCAGGAGTGAGGCCGGCGCGGCCAGGACAGCAGGCAGGCAGCGTCCACTGTGGGCCTGGTCCCCGACCTCCCAGTGCACGTCTGCCCTCTCCAAGCTCCTCTGATGGCGCGAGGCCACTGCAGGCTGAGCCGCCCTACCTTCTGGGCTTTTCCAACAACCGAGGCACAGCCCATCCCCAGGCCTCGGGTAGGGCTGTCCACTGACCTGCACCCTGACCAAGAGGCCGTCAGACTCCAGCGGCCTCCCATCTGTTTCCACTTAAAAACACGACAAACAGCCAAGGACGGCAGGCAGGACCCCCGCTCCAGTCCTCGCCCCAGGGGTATGTGGACATGGCACCAGCAGTGGCCAGGCCAGCTGCACCGGGGCCCAGGACCCTCCCTGGAGGCCTCGCAGACACCTGCCCCCTCCAGCTCCCGAAAACGGGCCCTTCCTACGCTTGTCTCTGCTGACCCCCACACGGACGGTCTGAAAGGCAGGCCGTGCGCCTCGGAGGCCGGAGGAGCTGGACCTCGGCCACAACTACAGAGCCCCGCCACCGGCCCGGCGTTCCTGCCTGTGGGGCTGGCGCCACACTCACCCTGCTGCCCATCGGCCCCTACAGGCAGGCCCTCTAGCTAAGGAGCCCAACAAACGCGACCGCCACGTCCTGAAGGCCTGCCGTGTACCCGGGGCCTTAAACGCGTTGAGCTCTCCCCAAACCCTCATAAGGCGCGTTTATGGAAACGGGCTGAGAGGCCCAAGAGCGCACACAAGGCAAAGCTGGGATCCTGAGCTGACCCCATGACCCCACGCCGGGGCTGCCCAGGTCCCGGGCTGCTGCAGACGCCAAGCCTAGGGCGGCGGCAAGCTCGAGCTAAGCTCCACCCGGCCAGGACGCCAGCCGACTGACTGACTGACTCCTCCTGGCCCCCTCCCTGGGCGACCTGGGGGGAGGGTCCACCGGCACTGGCGGAGTGGGCGGGGCCAGCCACACCCTCCCTCTCTCTGCTCTCGCCGCCCGGGTTCCCTTGCCTCCCTGGCTCTTCGCCTTCGCGCCTCCCGGCCGCAGGAGAGCAACCTTGGCCCCCGGGCCCCTCCACGGAGCCCCGCGGGCCCGCCTGCTCTCTGCAAAGGAAGGTCAGTTCAGGTTCTCGTATGGGCCGCCTGGTCGAGCTCTAGCCTTACCTTACAGAATACGAACTGCTAGCTAAGCAAGGTCTTTATCGCGGCTTAACCCCCGCAAGGCGCGCGGCATACGGAGGTGGCATGCCAAGGGAAACCCACACGGCGGGCGGCCCCGTGGAGCTGGCCTGCGGGATCACGGGCGCGGCCTGGGCCAGGGCCAGCCCGGGCAGGGGCGGGTGGTGCACCGTGAAGGAGGGGCGGGACACCTTGTGCGGAAGTGAGGCGAGCTTGATGGACAGAGAGGCGTTAGCAGGCGGCACAGAGGCAGCAGAGGAGGCAGGTAAGAAAGCTTGGTTAGCTGGGAGGGACGCGAGGTTCTGCAGGAGCACGGGCTCAGAGTTAGCCGGGAGCAGCGCGGGGGGCGGAGGCAAGGCGGCGTTAGGAGGGGGCGGGGCGTGGAGGGCGGGCGGCCCCGGAGGGGGCCGGCCCAGGTGCGGAGGGGGCGGGGGCGGCCTCGGCTCCGCAGGGGGCGGGGCCTGAAAGGAAGAGGCCGGGGTGCTGGCCACCGCCTGCAGCGGGGTTAGGCTCAGCGTGGCGCTGCGACATGCAGCCCCACTGCCGAAACTGGCTCCAAACGGATGAGCGGAGGCGGGAGGCACCGCGTGGTTAAAGGCACCTGCAAACAGGAGAGAAAAACCCAGCTTCAACAGGCGGGCATCGCCAGCCAAGCCAAGGAAGGCGCGCGGAGAAGGGGAAGCCGACGGCGGCTGCAGCTCCAGCCAGCTCCGCGTGCGAGCGGCACAGGTGAGGGTGAAGCGCAGGCAGCGGGAGCGCAGGCGCTGGGATGACCTGCAGGACGGCTCCCCTCCCCTCCCCTCCCCAGCCCAGCCCCGGCGGCGCCCGTGCCCGGTGAGGGGCCGGCTGTGGCTCCCTGCGCTCCTCTCCACCCCGCACGCGCCACGGTGCATTTGGCGGGCGCCGCGGCCCTTGGCTCTTCTCCAGCGCCGGCCCCAAGGCTGCCCAGAGCCCGGGCTGCGTCAGGCCTGACAGGTGACCTCCGCGGGGAGGAAGGAGAGAGCTCCGTCTGGCGCCAGCTCCCCTGAGAGCGAGAGGGACGCCGTCAGACCAGAGAGCGTGGCACAGGCCGACTCACGCCTGAGCGCTCTGCCCACACGACAGTCACGTCTGCGTTTCGCGAAAAGGAACGAGGTGACGGGTGCAAAGTGGACCCAAGGGGATACGCGGGCACAGCCTCTCCCCCCTCAGGGGGCCCTGGAAGGGAACCTGCAAACAGCGGTGGTTAAACCCAGCGGTCCCGGAGGGCGCCGGTGAGAGCATGCGGCCCGCGGCCTATCCCCCAGCGGGTCCCGCACAGCCAGAGGGCGCTGCCTACCTCCGACTGCACCGCCGGCCACCCCGGAGGAGAAGCTGCCCATGGCGTGCGAGTTGGTCAGTCTGGTGGCAGCGGTTGAGACGTGCACCAGGCCGGCGGCGGGCACGGAGCTGAACAGGGACTGCAGCACGGACGGGCCCAGGTTGGCCTGCAGGGACATGGGGCCCAGTGCGAACTGCGGGCCGGGGGCGAAGGCGCCCAGGAAGGGGCGGTGGGTCTGGACGGACGGGGCCGTGCCCCCTGCCGAGGACGCCGCCGGGGCAAGGCCCGGGCCGCTGAGGAGGCCCCCGGGGGGGGTGGCAGCGGCGGCGGCGGCAGCAGCAGCAGCGGCCATGAAGAGGTTGTGGCCGTTCTTGACATCGGGCTCGCGGTCACGGCCCTTGCCCGCCTTGCCGTGCGTCGCTGAGGCCTTGTCCGCGGGTCCGCACACAGGTGGGCCCCCCTCGCCCTTCGGGGCCAGTCCGTCCAGCTGCCTCTTGTTCACGAAGGGGCCGGGGTCTGCGGCGCCGCCCTCCTTGCCCCGCGGGCCGGGAAAGCTCAGGGGGGTGCCCAGGCCGGCCGCCTCGGGGGCCTTGTGGGAGAGAGAAGCACCATCGCTGAAGCTGTGTAAACTGAGGTCAGCCGCCAGGCCCCCGCCCAGGGCGAAGCTGCTGGCGGGATGGCTGCTGGGGCTCAGCCCGCCCGCCCCCGGCAGCGCGCCTGGGAAGCTCTTCCTGGGGTGGGCAGCCAGCTTGGCGTCAGCCGTGCCAGGTTCCTCCAGGCCGGGCCGGAAAGCGAACAGGGAGTTGTGGCTCAGAGCGGAGGCGGCCTGCAGCGGGCTGTCGGCTGCCTTGGCCAGGCCGAGGTCGGAGATGGGCGAGAAGGTGGACTTCCACTTGCTGCTGTTGACCGGCTCGCTGGCCGGCACCTTCCTTCCCGCCAGGCTGCCCCCTGCCAGGAGAGGCAGCGGCTATGAGGCCTGGGCTGGGTGGGGCAGAGCGGAAGCTGCGGGGACCAGACCACCGCCGGCTCGGAATGACCCCCGCCCCCAAGACAAGCCCCCATGGTGGAGGACGGGGCAGACCTGGCGAGGGTGGGGCCGTGGGAGAAACTCAGGGAGCAGGGCTGCTTGTGCGGGACGGCCGGCGTGTCAGCACAGAGCACCACACGTGCCCGATCTACCCAGGCAGCACCCAGAGCGCCCGCCATGTCCACAGGGAAAGGGGCCAGGAGGCCGGGCAGCACCCACACCACCCAGGGACCACTCTGGAAGCCCCGTGTGGCTCCTCAGAGGCCGGGCACCAAGGACTCAGGCATCGGGAGCACCGAACTCACCATTTTCCAAGGTTTTCGGAGGAGATTTGCTTTCTAAGGAGATGGTTGCAATTTTTCTCTCAATTCTATTAGGAAAAAAAAAGAGATGATAAATGTTTGCAATCCACGGGCACACCAGGGCGCTATACGTTTACACCGAATTGCCCAGCGGGGTCAGTAAGCCGGCAACGCATGACCCGCCGTCAGGGCCCCCGGGCGCCCCCATGCCCGTGCGGTGGCACCTGTGCCAGCACGATGACAGCTGTGGTGGGGGACACAGCTGAGAGCCAGGCCCCGGCGGAGGAGCAGGGATGCCGTTTCCCAACACGCAGAGACAGCCGCGAGTCCCAGACAGAACTGTCTCCATGCTCAACGTGCTCTCAAGCTCTAGGAGACCGCGTCGTCCACAGAGGCAGATGCCGCGAGTCCCAGACAGAACTGTCTCCATGCTCAACGTGCTCTCAAGCTCTAGGAGACCGCGTCGTCCACAGAGGCAGATGCGCAGCACCTAGCACGCTAACTCCCCAGCAAGCTGTACCCGTAGTTGCACCGAAGTACACAGCAGCGTGTGCTTCACGTGTCAGGATTTTTGTGGACCGTCCCGAAGAACTATGACCTCCAGAGACACAGAACTCGCCAAAGAATCCAGAACTTGCACAACGTACTTTTCGTATGTGGAAGGATAACTCAGCAAGACACTGAAAACACAGGCAACTAAAGAAAACACAGGGACGTCCCCGGCGGTCCAGCAGGTAAGACTCCGTGCCCCTAGTGCAGGGGGCCCGGGTTCGATCCCTGGTGGGGGAACTCGATCCCACATGCATGCCACAACTAAGAGTCTGCATGCCGCAACTAAAGATCCCACATGCCACAACTACACATGCCACAACTAAGACCCGGAGCGACCAAAATAAATAAATTAAGAATTAAATAAAATTAAAGAAAGGGACTTCCGTGGTGGCGCAGTGGATAAGAATCCGCCTGCCGATGCAGGGGACACAGGTTCGAGCCTGGTCCGGGAAGATCCCACAGGCCGTGGAACGGCTAAGCCTGTGCGCCACAACTAGTAAGCCTGCATGTCACAACTACTGAAGCCCGCGCGCCTAGAGACCCTGCTCCGCAACAGGAGAAGCCACTGCAATGAGAAGCCTGTGCACCTCAACAAAGAGTAGCCCCCGCTTGCCGCAACTAGAGAAAGCCCTCATGCAGCAACAGAGACCCAACGCAGCCAAAACTAAATTAATTAATTTTAAAGAAAAATAGTAATAATAAAGAAAACACAGATACACAACACACGGGGTCTCGTCAACACTGAACACTCTTATGCCTCAAAGGACACCAGCAATGGAGTGAACACACCACCCACAGGACGGGAGAACACAGCTGCAGATCCCGTACCTGACAAGGGATCCGGTACGTAGACGTCTAAAGAACTCTCACAACATGACAACAGCAGCACAAGACAACCCGACTCAAGAGTGGGGCCGGGACCTGAACAGACATCTGTCTGAGGAACAGATGATGCTGAGTGCCGTCGACCGCGAGGGAGATGAGGTCAAAACCACGGCGACACCACCACACCCTCACAGAAATAGCTACCGTACTAAAAACAAACCCATAAAATAACAAGTGCCGGTGAGGATGTGGAGAAACTGGCACCCTTGTGCATGCTTGGCAGCAATGTGAGATGGGGCAGCTGCCGTGGAAAAGTCTGGTGGTTCCTCAAAACGTTAAACCCAGACTCGCCACACGAGACCCAGCAATTCCACGCCTAAGTACTGGGTAAACTGCAAACACATTTTCAAGTAAAAACACATGTAGTATAGGGACGTTCATAGCAGCACGATTCACAACAGCTGAAAACGAAGCAACCCAAGCGTCCACGGACACACGGTGGATAAACAAAACGTGATATATACACACAGAAAGGAAGGAGGTTCTGACACCTGCTACGTACGCCACAGATGAACCCGAGGACAGGACGCTCAGTGAAATAAACCAGACACAGAAGGACACACGCTGCCTGATCCCACTCACGGGCTCCCTAGAGGAGTCAGATCCACAGAGACAGGAAGTAGACTGTGGGGGCCAGGGGCTGGGGGAGGGGCTGAGGAGTCAAGTGTTTAAGGGTACAGGGATTCTTTCTGTGGTGATGAAAATGTTCTAAAACCGACAGCGGTGATGCCTGCACAACCCCACGAATACGTCAAAGACCACTGGGTCGCACGTTTCAAGCGGGCGGTGTGGTGTGTGAATTATACCTAATAAAGCTGTTATCCAGGAAGAAAGCACTCTTCACCGTCAGCTGAATGGACACCAGGCACCGACGGGAGCCTGCACGCCTGCCTCTTGGCTCTGCGCTGTGGCGGCCGCCCTCCCCTTCTCTCTGCCACCAAGAAACACCCGCCTCGCGCCGGCGCCCCGGGAGCTACAGACTCAGGGGTCAGCCCTGCCCCACACGCACGTGGCGAGAGGCTCTCAGATGCCCTGGGCCCTTCACGGGCTGTTTCTTACACAGTTAAAGTGAACAATCCAGGAAGGGGCCTGTCTGCTCCAGGAAGTGCCCCAAGTGAGGTCAGGACCCTGTGCCCACCACCCAGCAGCAGGTGGGAAGCTGCCTGCCCCGCGTCCTGGCCACAAGGACCTGCCCCGTCGGCCCCACTCGCCTGGCACTGCTGGGCTCGTCCTCAGAGCCCTGCTCCTCATCCGAGGTCAGCGGGGAATAGTGGGCCCCGTTGGTCTGGCTCAGGGGCTTCTCCTTCTTGAGCACGGGCGGCTGGTCGTTGTCCTGGTAAGGGACAGGCGAGCTCTTCAGGGAACTCTCGGGGGACGAGATGGCCGTGATTTCCAAGGGCTGGTTGATGTTGCTGACCTGAGGGGTCAGACGCACAAGCCCGTCAGCAGGCCCCTGGAGCGCCCTGGACGTACCGCCCCCAACGCCACTCCCAGCCTCACCATGGAGTTGAGGTTCAGGGGGGACCCTGAAGACTGGGTGAAGAGGCCGGCGACGGACGGCAGGGCCCGGCGCTTGGGGGACACGCCCGAGCTGAAGCCGGGGGTCCCCGCCGCTGCCCGCTTCCTCCTGCCCCTCTTGCGGCTGTCCTGCCCGTGGCTCTGGCCGCCGTCACCGCGGGCGCCCGAGGACAGAGGGCTGTGCTTGCTGGAAGGTGACTGTTTGGCGCTGCTAGAGCCGGCCGAGATGGTGAAGACGATCCTTCTCTTGGCTTCACTCTCGGGATCCGAGAAGCCGGCCTCAGAGGGCAGGTCTCCTTTGCTGGTGTCGGGGAGCGGGCCCTGGGCGCCAAGCCGGGGACTGGCGCAGAGCTGGGGGGCGGGCGAGGCCGAGCCGCAGTTGCGAGGCTGCGCCAGCAGGGGGGGGTGCTGAGGGGTGGAGCTGCGGGACCCCACAGTGGCAAAGAGGCTTCCGGAGCTGGAGGACTCGTCCAGGGTGGGGGGCTCGGCTCCAGAGACGAGTGGTGCCGGGCTGCCTGCCAGGGCCCCACTGATGGCCACTGAGCCGGCGTAGGCAAAGCCTGTAGGAAGGACACGCTTTCTCAGGGGAGCTCGTCCGGGAAAGGATGCCCACCTGGCCGAACCCGGCGGAGCGCAAGGAAGCTCAGCTCTCCGCATGCTCAGTGCCCAGCACCTTGAGACGGCACCACGGAACCAGGTTCGGGTGAGGACAAGTGGGGGCCCCTGGGCCGTCACTTGTGTGCTCTTCCCACTTCTGGGCCTGGGATGGTTGGGCCCTGGAGCTCACGCACAAGCCGGTGGACCCCGGGCACCACCAGCGGTGACGCCCTCCCCACGCGAGAGCAGCAGCGCCAGAGGCGGGACGCCCGTCCCAACAGCAGCCTCCTCACTGTGCTCTTTATCCCCAGAAGAACAGGCGTAGATCAGGCCGTGTGGACACAGGCAAGCAACCTGACCACACATGCCCGCTGCCCCCGACGGGATCCATGGCTGGGCAGTGGCGACAGGCACCCTCTAGGTCGCAGGGCCCCGCCCAGAAGCCTCACTCGAAGCTCTCTGAGGAGGAGCAGAACCGGCTGGAACGCGGTTGGATGAGGACGCCACCGCCCAGAGGACCGGCATGGGCCCAGGCTGAACACAGCCAGCTGAGATGAGCAGAGCGGGACAGCCCAGCTTGGAGCCCCCGAGCCCCGGGCCATGCTGTGCAGCTGACGTGCTGAGCCCACCCAGCACCTCTGGGTCCTCGCACGGGAGGGAGCCCTTACCTGCAGGGGCCAGGGCGAGGCTTCTGCTCCCAGCAGCGCTGCACCCGGAGCCGTGGGTGCCAGCACCCATCTGCTTCTCCAGTGTGGACGAGGACTCTCGGGCCTGTGGCACGGGGCTGGGGGTGCTTCTCTGCGGAGAGAAAATGCAGGTTCTCAGCTGATCCGGCCACACGCCACAGGACGTGCCAAGGGCCCGAGGCCGCGAGCACGGAAGGGCAAGTGGCCGCTCAGGGTGTGAGCCTGGTGGGCAGCCACGGGAAGGTTCTCACGAGGTGAGGCACAGGTGTCTGACCTCGGTTCTAAGGGATGGCCCTGGCTAACAGGCAAGCATTGGGCCAGGGATAAATGGGCAGGGAGAGCAGTGAGGGCAGCCGTTATGATCTGACCCAGCAACTTCACTCCTACATGGAGCCAGACAACAACAAGTACCCACACAAAACCCGCACACGCATGTCCTCAGCAGCACAATTCACAACAGCCCCAAAGTGGAAACACCCCAGATGACCACCAACAGGTGACGGATGCACACAATGTGGTCCCTCCACACACTGGAATATTACTCAGCTGTGAAGAGGGGGGAAGCCCCGACACTCGCTACCACGTGGACGGACCCTGAGAACACGATGCTCAGTGAGAGAAGCCAGACGCAGAAGGACACACAGGGTGTGATTCCACTGATGGGAAACGTCCAGAACAGGCCGATCCACAGAGACAGGGAGTGGGTTCCTGGTTGTCAGGGGATGGGGAGGGGGTGGGGGTGACTGCTGGTGGGGATGGGCTTCCTTTTGGGGGTATGGAATGTTCTGGAACTAGAGATGGCTGCACGACTGGTGAATGTACTAAAACCCACTGCACCGAACACCTTAGGTGGGTGAGTTGTGTGTGAGTGACATCTCCATAAACACGAACAGCCCACTCCACAGGAGAGTGTCATTTCCAAGTCCATGCGTGTGAGGCTGAATGCACATGTGAACTAGAAGGAAAGGGAGAAGTTTCTACAGAATCTGGAAGTTTTAGTCCCTCTCCGTTTGCACACGTCACCTTTTACTAAAAGGATCTAAAGTAAAAGTGGCAAAATGTTACTGGAATTAAATGTGGACATCAGACATTCTGTTTTTCTCGGGCATCACGGTAAGCTCCAAACTTAACCACGTGCGATTGAACAAAAAGGCTCTGGGCCTCGAGGGGAAAGAACAAGAGCACCGGCTCTCCTGGCGCCTACACACGGTGCCTGGGGACGCCAGGCTTCCAGGCCGAGGGCCTCACTCACCACCTTCTCGGCGCGGCTGGGCAGCACCACGCTGGCCAGAGGGATGCTGACGGGCAGCTTGCTAGGCTGCACGGTGCTGAGCGGGATGCTGACGGGCAGGCTGGTGATGGCCTCCCCACTGCTGGCGTAGGTGCGCTCCTTCAAACCCTGCAGACACACCACCGGGCCAGCCTGCTCCCGCTGACCAGGAGACTGGGCCTTGAGCACCGCCCCGAGGGACACAGCAGCCCTCCAACCAGTGACAAGTCACCCCCACCCCAAAGCGATCCTCCCGACCTGCCAGGGCCCCCACCCATCACCCCAGCACACACCCCGTTACAGGAGTGCAACAGGCTTTTCCCTTCCCCTGCTGCTCAACCCGGCCTCTCCTTTCCCCAGAGACAATCCCACTCTTCCAGCCTCACCCCAGGGTTAGGGCGCAGCCAGGCAGCCTCCCACCTTCCCTCTCGGCCCCACTCCACCCCACGTGTGGGCACTTTCACAAGAGCGGTGGCCTCACCTTCTCACTGCCCTTCTCTCCCGTCATCTGCAAGGCCGCAGGGGACGAGGGCCGAGGGTCCTGTGGGCTCAGTTTGATGCCGTTGGCGATGCCGGGGCTCTGGTACGGGAGGCCGTTCTCCTTGGCATGCTCAGCTCTGGAAACGAGACGTGTCCTCGGTCATTTTCTGGGGAGCCCTCAGAGCCACAATTTTGCGTTCAGAGCTGGCCGCCTGGGCCTAGCAACCCCCAAGATTCTCTTCCAAACTGACGATCCCCTGCTCAGAAGGCCCCCCACCACGAGCTCACCGTGAGTGCAGCTCGCTGGCGGTCGCCCTGCTGTTGGCTGTGTGGTCCTGGCTCAGGTGGCGCCGCAGCACCAGCTTGGCCGGGGAGAGCCTGGTGTAGTCGGGCAGGGCCAGGCCGGACAACTTCTCGAGCCTCGGCCGGCCACTGTGGTTCGGGGTGCAGGGCACGACCTCCTGGTCCAGGGGGGAGGCCAGGTACTGGGGGGTGTTCTGCTTGGGCGAGGGCCGGCTCAGCGTGCCGCAGAGCTCATAGCCGGCTGCATGGCCGTTCATGGACAGCTCCGGGCTCATGTTGCTCAAGTGGGGCAGGGAGAACCTGGCACAGTCCAGCTCCAGGTGTGGCCGGCCGGGCTCGGCCTCCAGCTCTCGGCCCAGGCCACCCTTCCCGCGCAGGTGCAGGGACAGGGCGTCGTCGGGCGGCACGCAGGACTTGAGCTGCAGGAGCTCCTGCTGCCTCTGGCTCTTCTCCAGCTCCACAATGCTGATCTGGGGGACGAGAGGAGGCGTCAGGCCTGAGAGGCCCCATGCCCAGCACCTCACTGGCAGGGACGGTCCTGTAAGAGTGACAGGGACGTGGGCCGGCTAGAGGGACACGGGCTGGCTAGTGTGACGGGCAGACGCGCCGGCCTGAGGAAGCGAGGGGCCCAGGCTCCGTGGCTGTCACTGTGACCGCGAGGGTAAGGTATCGGCCCCGGGGGCTGGGGCCTGAGGCATCGTTTGGCTCTCCCCACAATGAATCAAAGGCCCACAGCTTCGGGCTGCCTCTCGGTGACACAGGAGCGTGATGGCCCAGCGCACAGCCTCCCGAGACTCCTCCTGCACACAGGCTGGCAGCGGGGCCGGGCCACCACAGGAGGCAGCACAACACTGTATCCCGGGACCTACAGCCGCTCCAACGGCCACTTGGGGGACGCGTGTCTTTAGGGACGTAGCCTCCAGAGCAGCCTCCGGTGCAGAGGAATTCACTCCAGTGCCATTCTGCAGTAACCCATCCCTGAAAGAGGCCCCAGGGCCGGGCAACAGCGAAAGCTTCATGTAAATCACGAAACCTCGCTGGGGAGACGCAAAGTGGTGGGAGGCCTCGGCCTGCAGACAGGCTTCCGGAAAGCCCGCACTTGCACGCTGATCTGTCTGTCCTTCCTTCTTGCACCATCCTCTGCTCACCTCGTCAGTATGAGCTGCTCTCACGGTGCAAGCGGGGGCCGCCAGCGGCGGCCTCAGAAACAAGGTGCTCGCAAGCCCGGGCGGTGCGGCGGGGACTGGGCCTAGGACGCTGGTCCTGGTGCCCCAGCTGAAGCCCGGAGCCCCCCCCCACCTCCGACAGGCTTCCTACCTGCAGCTCCAGGCAGTGCCTCTGCTTCTCCGAGATCTGGCTCTTCAGGGCCTGCTTCTCCTTCAGCAGGCCCTCAAGGGACAGCGTGGACCAGTCCAGCTTCAGCTCCTCGCACCGTGCCTTGAGCTGTGGGGATGGGCGGGCAGCCGTGAGGCGTCGGAGGCCCCTGGACGCCCCGCGAGGATCCTGAGGGAGGACGGGGACGGGGGGCAGGGGGCTGCCAGGACCCACTGCCGCAGACTCGGGGGCTGCCCTCGGTCATCTCTCCGTCCCGAGACCCGGCGCGGCCTGGGGGGCCCCGCCTCGGGCAGACCGCCAGCCCCACCAGCGCACCAGCCGCAGGCTCTGGCTCCTCAGCTCCCGGTTGCCCTTCTCCAGCTGCTCCGTCTGCTCCCTCAGCTGCTGGTTATGAGCCGAGATCTCCTTCTGCGCTTGGATCAGGTCGTTGTAGGTCAGCGCCTTCACTCCCAGCTGAGGACAAACGATGGCAAAGGGGGGCTCTCACAGGGGGCCAGGGGCATCACGAGGCAGGAAGCCTCCCTCTGACCACCTCCGGGCCTCTCCATCAGGGAGACTCAAGGTGAAGAGCACCAGGAGGGCACCAGTCCCTCTGGATCTTGGCCAGACGTCCGGCTGGGCCCTGGGCCCCGCCTGCCCTCCATCCCGCGCCAGGGCCGTCTGCGTGGCCTCAGGGTGGCCAGGGCAGGGCGCCTACCTCATCCAGTTTCTGCTGGAAAAGCCTCTTGATCTCCTCCTTCTGAGCTTGGCAGTGGCCGAACAGCTGCTGCACGGCACCCAGCAACCGGGCGTTCTTCTCCTGCGGGGCAGGGCCATGAGCGTGAGGCCCCCGGGGCGGGCACCCCGCCCGACTTGCAGCCCGCCTGGCGGACACGGCGGCAGACACGCACCCGTGAGGAGGTTGGCCAGACCCCCATCCGGGCCTTACCCCGGAACGTAGCACCACGTTACCAGGAGCCACAGAGCCTGACGCTTCCCGCCCTCAGGAAAGCTGGGGTGCCCGCACCGGGCCTGCATGAGGGCGGCCGCACCTCACAGCCCCCCACCCCAGCTCCACCACCGAGGCTGCAGGGCACACTGTCCCCAGACGAGGACGCCTCAAACGGGGCAGCAGGGCCCGGCCAGCTGCGGCCCCGGGGCCATCAGACCCGTAGGTAAGGGGAGCTGGGTCTGGCAGCACCACATGCGGCTCACCTTCTCCTGGTCCAGCAGCTGCTGCAGGTTGGCCTTGTACTGAGGGGTCTTTGTGTACGCCAGGAACTGTAGGTACTGAATCTTGAAGGATTCTACGAGGGGAGCCAAGACAAGGTTTTAACTCAGAAACCCTCCAGCTGAGGCTCGAGGCGGGGGTGGGCGGAGTTCGGGAACAACGCGCAGGTTCCCCAGGGCCCGAGTGGTGCTGGGGTCGCACGGTGCCGTTGTCGTGCCGGGGCCCGTGTCCCCACACTGCCTCAGCATGTCCCGCCGCCACGTGGGGCTCGTGCCCACGTGGGGACCCTCACAGCTCCTGCCATCCCCAGCCCGCGTTTTCGTTCTCCCCAAGGACACATGGTTTGCGGTCAGCCAGCCTGCCGGTCTTCTCAGTTAACATATGCTACCGATGTTGAAATGAGAAAATTGTACAGGAGTTTCCTTCATCCACTTTCTGAAGGGACGAGGCATCTCAAGGCAGCCCAGCCACGTGAGCACGAGCTCGACTCGGCAGGACAGGGCCCTGCTCCCTTGGGGCACCGGGCCCATCCCGGACAGGTCTCCCTGACACTGCAGACACGGGGCTGGGTCCTTCTCTGCGGGGCACCCTGGGCACCGTGGGTGGTGGAACAGCATCCCTGGCCTCCACCTTCTTGACGCCAGGAGCCCCCCCTCCAGTTGTGATGATGCCCGCAGACGTGGCCTCACTTCCCCTGGGGCAGGACTGCAGCCTCAGACTGCTGCACGGGCCCCGCTGACCCCGAAGCCCAGGCGCGCCCTGGCAGGACTGAGCCTGAGCCCTGGGGGTGGTGCGCTTGGCCATGCAGCGTGGGTTTCCCAGGGGGTCTGCGAACAAGCCACCCCGCCCGCCTGGCCTCCCCCCGCGCCCCCCTGGGGCGGCTCACCTAGCAGCCGGTGTAGGGCAGGCGGGGCGGGCGCCAGCAGCAGCTGCTCAGGGGGGCGTCGCTGCGTGCTGGGAGGTAGCTGATAGGGGGCGCCTGCGGGGAGACAGCGGGTCACGCTCTCTAGACGCCAGGCCCTGCGCGACGCCCCAGCTGCCCAGCCAAGCCGCCACCAGACCCCAAACCACGGCACTTCGCCCTGCCTGAGCGGGGCTTCTGCACGGGACCCCTGGAGAGCCCTCGGGAGGCTCTGGAACTGGAGCACCGCCCCCCCCCAATCTCCGAGTACTCAGCGCAGACGCTGTCGCAGTGGCTTCTGCCCGGGCCAGCAGGAAAAGGGACAGCGGTGAGGCTCCCCGGGACCCCAGAGCACAGCAGGGTGGGGGCGAGGAGGCACTCACCCTGCGGCGAGGGTGACGCCGCCCGCGACACGGTCTGGGCATGCAGCAGGTCCAGTGCGCTCTGGGTCTTCTTGGGCTTGCGCTCGGGGTTGGTGGTGCTCATCTTCTTGGGACGTCCGCGCTTCCGGCCGGCCATCTTCCGGCCCTTCTTGTTCAGCTTCTTCTTCCGGGCCTTGGAGGGAGATGGCTTCTTGACAGTGGTTGCCCCGGCTTTCTCTTCCTCAGCACCAGAGTCCTAGCGGAAGACCACATGAGGGACCAGCCGGCGATGTGGGCTCCCGGGGGCAGCCTGGCTCCCTCCCCTGAGACCGGGGCCGCCCCATCTGGCTGGGGGCGGGGCGCTCACCATGGGGGTGTCGGCAGGCATGGCCGTCTTGCTCTCGGGCACCTTGGTGGGGGTGGTCGTGTTGCTCTTGTTCTCCCGCTGCTGCCGGCGCCGAGCTGCCTCTTGTTCCTCCTGGGGAGTAAGCGGGGGGCTCGTCCTCTGAACCGCGGGCACCGCAGAGACCCTCCTGCCTGCAGGGGCCCTGCAGCCCTGGCCCTGGGGGAAAGCGAGGTACCCACACCCCACACCCAGTCTCTGCTGGGAACCCAGTGGGCCCCTGGACGGCCTGGCCTGGCCACCCCCGCGGCGGGTGGTCCCAGGTCCCCACAACCACTTCCCCACCGAGGGGCATGCTGTCCACAGGCGAGGGCTGAGGGACACCCACGGCAACAGGAGGGAGGACAGGGCCACCTGCAAGGCCGTCCTCTGTCTCCAGGTGAGGGTGGCCATCACCATGCCCTGACCCAGAGGCCCTAGTATGGCAGGAAGGGCCTGGGCGGGGGGCTCCTTCAAGGCTCACGTGCTTGTCTGAGCCTCCAAAGAGAAAGTCACTGGGACAGATGTCCCACGAGGTTCAGAGACAAAGTGATGAGCACGAGGCCGCGGGACATTTTGAAAGGCTGTAACTCCAACCTATCTCCCCCCAGATCTCTCAAGAAACGTGGCCAGGGTGCAGCTGCTCAAGACGTGGCCGACGCAGCCAGGGGGCCCCAGTGCCCAGGCCCACGCCCGGCCACTCAGGATGCCTCGGGCCCTGGTCAGCTTAGAGATCAAGGACAGATACACAAACTTACCCTGAGTTTTGGATTTTTCAGACTAGAAAAATAGTTTTCAAGCTAAAAATGGAAAAGGAAAAGAAAACGTCTCATTAGCAATGGAAAACCCTGTCAGGACAAGAGCCACACCCCAGACCCACCGACGTCAGGCAGTGACGGGCGCGGTGAGCGCTGAGAGGCGGGTTGGGGAGGAAGGGGTGCCACTCACTATGGTGCGGTCGATGGTGTGCAGGTAGTAAGACACCGGCTTCCCCGTCCACGACACCGAGCCTTTTAGAGGCGACAGCTCCACGACGCGCATGATGGTGCCGATGTCTGCGCACAGCGGGGCGCAGGGGTCAGGGGTTGCCAGGGCACCAGGGGGAGGGGTATGGCGGGGCTCAGGTCCCAGGCGTGTCCCAACTGCCAGCTGGGGAGGTGCCCACGGCCCTCCCCGCACCCAGGCACCTGGCCAAGGACAAGGGCGATAAGCCCACAGGGCGGGTTCCGAAGGCCCGTGGGGGCCGATGTGGCAACCAAGCAGCCGCAAGGATGCCCAGCGCCTGAGGGTCCTGCCACCCCGCAGGCCCGCACACATTGCTGCTTGTCCTTGTCACTGCTCCCTTGGGTCCCGGCACCACAGTCCTGCCCAGGGCCACGTCTGGGGATGTCTGGGGTTGTCACAACTGGGGGCCTCCCGTATGGAGTGAGTGCGGCCACCGCTCCACATCCCACAGCGCCCGGGACGCCCCCCGCCGTCACCACTGCTGGCGGGTGACCCCGCTTTAACCCACGGCAGGTGCTCATAATTACACGTGTTAAGAACTCGGCAACACGAGAGCTCTTACCACTCAAGTTTCTACTGTTTATTCTGAAGTTCAGAGGTGCAAAGGGCTTCGAGGACACAATTCTGCCACCTAAAACACAGAGAGGGATCAGTGCCGGCCGTGGGGACACCAGTGCGCGATACGAGCAAGAGCCTGGTGAAGCTTAGAGCACCAGGACGCAAAAGCATCCAGAGAAACCAGCCCTCTGAACACAGAAAAGCCGAGGGACTGGGAGTCCTGAGCTAACCTCACGGCTAAAAGCAAACAAAGCGGCGCCTGAGGGCTCCGACCCGTCTCACGATTTGCTTTCCTGCAAAACGTGCTCAGGGCCTCACAGTCCCCTGGGTCTCGTCGTGGGGCCCGCTGGGCACCCCCTCTACAACTTCTGCGCTGTCTAGATGCGCCACACCCACACCAGACCCGGACCAGAACCAGCCCTGACCCCAGAGACAGAACCTGAGGGAGAACCGGGTCCGGACACACAGACAGAACCTAAGGCTGGACCAGGCCCTAACACAGAACCAACAGAACCTGAGGGAGAACCAGGTCTTGATCCACACACACAGACAGAACCTGAGGCAGGACGAGGCCCGACTCCAGGGAAACAGGACCTCAGAGAGAACAGGCCCAGACCCCACACAAACAGAACCTGAGGGAGAACTGGGTCCTGATCCACAGGAACAGACAGAACCTAAGGCAGAACCGGGCCCTGACCCCACACAGACAGAATGTGGAAGGGTCAGGTCGGGAACAGCTGTACAGAAAACAGTTTTTCCAATTAACTCCCGGCACGTGTGCAGTCATTGTAGGGAAAAGAACCACAAGGACTCGCAGCCTCCTGCAGTGAGGTCACCATGATTGATGATGTCACCCTCAGGTTACAGACGCTTCCCCCATCCTGTATGAAACACTGTCAGGAAACGTAACACACCAGAACGTTCCAGCGCAGGAAATACAGAACCAAATACGGAAGTCAAAGAAAACGCGTGCTGAGTAAACTGAAGCAGTCAGGGTGAGCCCTCTGCTCGTGCACGCGTTCACAGCTCCCCGAGCCCCAGCCTGGCCTCTGAGCGGCCCCCACCCGAGGAGGCGGCGATGCCAGGTCCCGGGCTGGCCAGGGGCGAGTCTGGGCAGTTGGCTGGTTGTGACAGCAAAGTCACAGCAGCCAGAGGCTGAGGGGGTCCCCTGGGCGCACCTGAAGAGTGTTGAAGGGAGGACACTCGAATTAGGAAGGTGCCCCCTGCAAGGCTTCCGGGACAACAGGTGACCTGAGGGGACTTCTGTGGGCATGTCACCAGGGGCCCCGAGCCAGCCGCGTGCAACACCCAGGCGCTCAGCTGGGACACGGGATGCGGAGGGCAAGGTCAAGATGACCACAAGGGACAACTGAAGAATGGGTGACATCCCACGAGACAATGAGGCCCGATGCCCAGCGGGCCGCGTCCACAAAGATGGAGGGGCCACGACCCGAGGCCCTAAGGCTAGAGAGTCGGGACTGCACAGCCCAAGAGGTGCCTGTGGCAGCTGGCAGAGCAGGAATCCACGCTCCTCTCCCGGGTGGGGCGCGGGGATGGGCGCCGAGCGCTCAGGAGAGGGGCCCGGGCAGGGCGCTCGTTCCCACAAAACCGTCAGGAGCGACCCTGCCGCACGCTCAGGCTCACGCTCACCTGCACACGCACACGCGCAAACGCACACGCAGCCGGCGGTGCTGAGGGCAGCTGGAAACTCTCTGCGTCCATGCTGGGTGATCCTTTCCCCTCTCCTGTTTGCTTGAAATGTTTCATAACAAAACTTCGGGGACACACCCTGTTTCTCTCTCCCGGCCACAGAGGAGATCAGGACGGCACGGGGGCCTCCCCGCAGCTGCGGGGACAGGGAGCAGTGGGGGTGGGGGCAGGACAGAGCGCAGCACGTCTGCCCTGCCGGGGCTCCTGCGGCACGTCAGGGAAGACCTGACGTGGGAATCGGGGCAGCAGCAGCGGCTGGAGAAGCCACCCTCATGAGCCCAAGGATGAAGATGCTTTCTGGAGACCTCCCTGCAGGACAGGTGGCTCCTGCCATCTCATGTCACGACTGGAGAAGCATGGGGACACACTGTCAGGGCTGCATCCCCGGCCAGGCCCCAGGAAGGGGAGCGGGCAGAGCCCAGCGGGGCCGTGGGCATGTGGGGCAGCATATCTGACCTCACACTGAGGTCATAGCCCACGGGGGGCCCGGGAGACTGGTCCCGTCCTGCCAGGAGGACTCCGAGAAAGATGGGCACCCGAGGCTAGAGTTCTCACACGGGTGGCGACAGCCCCCGGCTGAGGACCAGAGCCCGGCCGTGTGCGACTGGGCGTCCAGGGAAAGAAGCCCATGACTCCACCAGCAGTGGGATGACCCCCACGCTCCTGGAGCAGAGCGCGTCACAGGGCACAGACGGAGCTGCCATCGTCCTGAGTGTTCACCACACATGGGAAGCTCCCGGCCTCCCCACAGGGAAGAAACAAGGCAGCAGGTGAGAAGCAGGCGTGAGGGCACAGGACAAGGGGAAACGTAGGCCCTGCCTGGGTCCCCCAGCTGCTGCCCTGCTTGTCAGGACCATCGATGGTGCTGGGACAGAAAGCACCCAGCTTTCTGAGGGAGGCGGACTGGGGAGGACGGCCTGAAGCAGCCACCTCCATCCCCTCTTCCTGGAACACACCGGACCTGCTCTCCCACTCTGAGCCTAAGCGCAACTCACCACGGGACCCAGGGGCGGGCACAAGAACACAAACTAGGTTCAAAGAAACTGGTCAGCTCCCAGCTGTTTAGAAGGCTCCCACCCAGGCGTCTGCATCGGTCTGATGCTCCATGTGCACGAGGATGCCCCAGGCACAGCTAAGGGACACCTCGTGTGTGCTGCTGGGCCTGGGAAGGCGCGACCCACTCTGGCGGCTAAGCCGAGACCTCGACACAGCTCCCTCCCTGCGCCTTCAGTGGCCTGGAGGGATCTCACATGGGGACCACCCTGCTCAGGCTCACCACGCCAGACGGAGGAGCTCGGGACACAAGAAGACCTAACAACCCCTGCCCGCGCTCCTGAGGAGGGGAGAGTCTGCTCAGACACCAGGAGCTCCCATCGACCCAAGCGCTCGGCCTTGGCACTTCCCTCCCGGTCTCTTCCTGGCCTGTCCAGACCTCCCCCGCACCAGGTTCTGGCCAGATGCCAACAGCACTCACTCCACAAAAGCACCAAGGTAACCTGTGAGTCTAAACGCTTTCATAAGCACGGGAGAACACGCCCCTCCTACTTGGACACAAGAAGGGTGAGGTCCCCTCCGGTGTCCGGGTCTCGACTGGCCCGGGGACTGAGTGTGAGGGGGAAGGGGAAGCAGCGGGAGTGGCGCTAGCCAGGCAGCCCGGGTCCAAGTACAGGAAAGACCCGACCAGCAAAGGCCACAGGGGCTGGCCAGGGGAACCCCCATGCCCTCAGCGCCCCCAAGTTAGGGTTCCAGATCACGTGAGGACACCCAATCAAGTTTCAGTTTCCCATACACCGTGAAGAATCCTTTAGGAGAAGGCAGGATGTCCTTGAACTAAGAAGTCACTCCCTGTCTCCGCAACAGAACGAACCAGACAGCCTGCAGCTCCCCTGCTAATCTGGTCCCCGCCCCAGTCCTTCCAGTGGCTGCAAGCTGGGGCCTGAGCGGGGGAGGCGTTGGGTCTATTCCACCACACACGCTGAGCTGCGAGGCACCCTCCCACAACCTAGGTGACGGTAAGAACCACCATGGACGGGACACGCTGCCTGAGGCCTTCCCACCAGGGCTGATCCCAACACCAGCCCGGACCCCACCACCTGCGATCAGGGCCACAGCTGCAGAGCTCCGAGCAGGTGCAGACGCAGGATGCACGGGGTGGGGGTGGGGGGTGGGGGGGAGTCCGTTACCTTCCTTCATGTTTGCGAACCGCTCCTTCAGCTGGTGATCCACCTCAGGACCAAAGGCAAAGTTATTCACAAATATAACACTGCAAAATAATATTCCAGTTGAGTGAAAGGAGGTTCTACTTGCACACACACACAGAGCCGCCGCGCCTACGCCGCCTACCGCCTCCGCCCACACCACCTCCGCCCAGCCTGGGGACGGGTGCCAGGGCCCAGAGGCTGTGACTGCCACCCTGGGTGCCGTGAACACAGATGCCGTGACAAGCAGACCCCTGGCTTCCTTGGGAAGGCACGCACGGACACAGGCCCAGGGCAACGGGCTGCCCCACCTGCCCCTCTGGTGCCCCGGGGTTGGAAAGCGGGCAGCTCGAGCGCCACCTGGGCAGAGAGGTGCGAGAACACCCAGGCAGGAAAGCAGCACAGACCCATCAAGCTGCACCACCACCCAGGGGCCCAGCGCCAAGTTCTTCCGAGGCAGGGCCTGGCCCATCCTCTCCCGTTTCTCAAACGTTCTCTGGCACCCGACGGCCCGAGGAAGCGCTGCCTGAAGACGCCCGCCGGGTGGTGGGAGACTGCTGCCTGCACAGGCCCCCAACCTGTCCCCTCCTCTGCCCGCCGGCTCCTGCCCCCATGGAGGACCCCCACCAGGGATCCCTTCCCCATCTGAACGTGATGGACAGCAGCAAGCTGCCATTCCATGCCACCTGTCTGGAATCTCGGTACTACGACAGTAACGGGAGATCTGACCGGGGCGAGGATGGTCACGGGCAGTAGGAGAAGCACTGAAGGTGTAAGCCAAGCTCTCTCGCTGCCGACTGCTTGGAAAGAAACCCAGATGCGGTGCGGTTCAGGTTGGAGCCGACGGGCAGAGCCCTGATGAGAGCGGCGAGCTGGGGAGGCTCCGACAGGGAGTGGGGCTGGCCTGGAGGGGTCCCTGCTCTGGGACGGAGCCTGGGGAGGCTGCACACCAGGGCCTCAAGGTGGCCAAGGTGGGGAGAGGGGGTAAGCCAGGACAGACCCTGGACTGCCCGAACTAGAGTCACCCGAGAGGAAACAAGGAAGCTCCCCGAGGCCCGCAGAAGCCAGGATGAAGACCCCTGAGCGCAGAGGAGCTCGTCAGGGCGGGGACACCCCCAACAGGAAGCAGAGCGCCTAGGGCGCTCGCCGTCTGGGGGGCACCGTCTGGGGGGCCTGGCAGAGCCCGGCCTCGGGGCCTCGCGGTGCTCTGGGCGAGCTCTTCCTTGCCGGGCCACAGCTGCTGGATGCCCCCCATGGGAGTGGCCCCCACGGCAGCTACTCCAGAGCCCCCCGACCCCGTCTGATCTGATGGGGACACCCACGGGGTCAGCACGGTCCCCTCAAGAAAAGGGGGATGGCGTGCCCAAATCAGGTGAGACATTCTCACGGGAGAGAGCGAGACAAGGACAGGCCTTTGTGAACGAGGGACGCCTGCTCCCTACCTGCCCGCACGGAACCCAGTGGTGGGGCCTCGGGGCGCCATGCAGCGAGCACATGCAGAAAGAAGGCGGGGAGGCCAGACCACGAGGTCGAAGGGAAATGGTGTGACCCGCGCCCCCGCCAGAGAGCTGAGAGAGTGACAGGCCCGCCCCGCAGTCACCGAGGCCCAGCCATCCCCACTGAGCCACACGAGCGCCTTGCATTCCACAGGTGCTGCCACTGCTGCCGCCAGGTGCGCAAGCGCGGGGTCCAGCCCGCTCCCGGCCCCAGGCCTGGGCAGGACAAGGGAAGGAGCCACGGAGGCAGAGCTGCCGGCAAGCTCAGGACACACGGCGGTGTCGGCCTGGAGACTGCTTGCCACGGTGCTACCATCCATCCCGGGGAGGCCCGAGAGCAGGAACCTGCACTGAGCCCGGGCCCTCCCCGCACTCTCCAGGCCCTCCCCGCACTCTCCAGCCCCTGCCTGCTGGGATGACCCCCGTGGTGGGGGGGGAGCGACCCGGGGTGGGGGGGGGATGGGGAGCTGCGCCACCCCGTGCCATCCTGCCTTGCCCGGCAGGCCCCCGCGGCCCTCACAGCCTCACTCTAGCCCGGCCGTACCTCGTGTTGGCGATCCGCTCTCTCCACTCCTCTGAGAGGAAATCTCCTCTCTCCAGCTGAAAGGAGAAAAGAGGGATAGCCCATCACTCAGGGGTCTCGCTCGCCGCTGCACCCCACCCCTGCCTGCCCCCCAAAGAAGAGATGGAATGAGCAGAGGCCCTGAGTGGGGAGGCCGCCGCGGGGCGGTGGCATTGGGGCCAGGCTCCCACAAGGGGACGGCGGGGAGAGGCCGAGACCACGCCATGCCCATGCAGGGCCAGCAGGGGGCGCCCCGAGGCGGCCGTGCTGGACAGAGCACACGCGGCAAGGGCTCAGCTCTCCTGCACCACCTCGCCTGTCTCCTGGGCAGCAGGGCTGTCCTTACGCCCTCAGCACTGCTCTGACCACTATCTTTGTTAGCTGACTAATCTCATTGTGCCTCAAGGCCAAAGTCTGCCTGAGACAACTCAGACCTTATTAACCTAACTGCCCAGAACTGTACCATTTAACAAACCAAGAAATCTGGCTTTATAATTCTTCAAAAAAAGGCTATCATCCCACTCCTGGGTGTCCACCCCAGAGAAGTGAAAACAGACCTCCACAGGAAAACCTGCACACCCGTCCGCAGCAGCAAAGGTGGGAACCCACGTGTCCATCATGAATGTGAACAGATAAACACCCTGTGGTCCCTCCACACACGGGAGCATCACCCAGCTATAAAAAGGGGTGAAGCCCCGACACTCGCTGCAACGTGGACGGACCCTGAGAACACGATGCTCAGTGAGAGAAGCCAGACACAGAAGGACACACGGTGTGTGATTCCATTGATGGCAAACGTCCAGGACAGGCGGACCCACAGACAGAGCGTCTCTGGGGGAGGGTGGAGGTGGCTGCTGGCAGCCCCCATCTGCACCCCACAAGCCATCAGGTGACCGGAGGCCCTCCAGGCAGCGATGGGGCAGCGCCGCCCAGCAGGGCTGGCCCCTGAGCCTGTCTTGGGCAGGAGGGAAGACCCCAAGCGTAGAAGCCTGTGAATGCCACGGCGCCCAGGCAGAGCAGCTGCCAAGTCCGGCGCCCTCCAGCACACAGGAGTCACCCAGGGACACGAGGGGCCGAGCCCCGCAGGGCAGAAGGGAGATGGCCATCCTAAAACACCCAGGTGCTGTGGGAGGTCTACGTCCCAGACGTCCGCGTCTGCTCGCTGGGTCCTCTCCCCTCGTGAGGCTGCCACGGTTCCCTGCGCACAGCCCAGCAGGCTCGGGGGCACTGACCCAAGTCCAAAGTCCTTACGATGCCGCACAGGAAAACGCTCAAGCTGCAGGCCTGAGGCCGTGTCCTGAGAAGGGCGCTCGGTGTCTGGAACCCGACCTCGGGGGCTCCCTGTCCGCACACTCTCTGGGAAAACACAGGGTCCACACGGGCACCTGCTCTCCTCCCGGAGTCTGGGGTCTCAGCTGACCGGCCCCCAGTGAGAACCCTGGGCTGGGTCTCTGCGGCCAAGAGAGCAGACCACAGCCCCCGGGCACTGGGTCTTGTGAGCCTCCCTGGGGCACACACCTCGCTCGTGCTGTCACGTCTCGTTTGGGGGAGTGAAGCGCGTCCTATAGAGTCTGGAAGCTTGCGCCTGGTCCCCTGGACCCACCCTATGCCTCTTCCCTCTGCTGGTTTTGCTCCATCCTGTCTCTGAATAAACCACAATGCGAGGACGACGTCTGCTGCGTCCTGGGGTCCCGCAGGCTCGTCCTGATGTGGCTTCTCTCTCCATGGGGGCTCACCCATCCAAGCCACAGCGCCACTGCTCTGTTGTGGCCTCATGTTCAAGGCAAGAAAACAGCCACTGTCCCGGCCCCGCCGCCATTCGCCTCTTGACACAGACTGGCCGAGTCGGCTCTGTGTTGCTGGGGCCAGTGTGCCCGAGTTAACCGTGCCAGGAAGATGTCACCCCCACCAAGGACCCGTGACTGGCCCAAGATAACCAAGACCTCCAGTGTGGAGAAACGTACACGGGCATAAGAGAGAAGAACGGACCCCAGCCCGCAAAGGCACAGGGGCTGCCACCGCCTGCCCGGGGACCTGGCCAGAGGCACCTCCCCACACAGCACTTCTGTGAGGCTGCCACCGCCCCAGGCAAGGGAAACCTGTGTGCCAGGCCCACTGCCAGGGGCCGACAGCACGGGGTCACCCGGCTGTCGCCAGGCGGAGGGGGCGCCCTGAGGTGTGACAGACGCAGGCAGAAGCCGGGCGTAGGGAGGGCCCAGGGTCTCCGACGGGAGGAGAGCTGTGGGCTGCAGGGCCGGGCAGGGACTGAAGAGGCGGCTCAGACGCCAGGAAACACACTGGGCTCGGAGGCTCCTGCTGGCTTTGTTCCCCCCTCAGTTACTAAGTGACAGGGGCAGGACCCTGCCCGCCAACCAGGGCACCTGCTCCCAGCCACAGAGAGCCACAGTGGGGGCACCTTTCCAGACCCAACCGGCAAGCTCCTGCCAAATCCAGGCGTTGGGCAGGGGCTGTCGCCACACCCTCCTGGAGCAGGGCCACGTGGACGCCAGAGGCACAGCTGGCTGCCGCTCCGGACACGGCTGCCAAGGCCACGACCAAGAGTCCTCTGAGCCGAGTTCTGCTCACAGCCACCTCGCGAGGCCACAGAGCAAGGGCAACTGACAAGCGCCCTGGATCTCACGAGGCCAAAGAGCGAGAAGGTTTACACACAGGGAGCCCCGCCAATGAGCCAGCTGACGTGCCACTGACCCCCAAACACCCACCAGGCCAGGTGCTGCCGCCCAAAGGTGACGAGGGGAGGAAGGGAGGAGAGGTGACCCGCTGGGGCGGGCAGCCCACCAGCCTCACCCCCGCCTCTCCCTCCAGCCGCGGGGATTGTACCAACAGCTAGAACCACACTCCGAATAAAGCAGCGAAGGCTGCCCGCGGATCCATCGGGGCATCCCTGGGACCTGTGTCGATGCAGACTTCTACACTACGGGATTGAACAGCTTGGCCCTCTCACCAGAAGCAGGAGGCACTTCTTAAATTTAAAAACCTAAGTTTTAGGAGGTCATAAGGTCTTAGGAAAATGGTAAACCATCCAGGAACTCTTAGCAGCATGCCAGTGGATCTAGGGACTGGGCAGGAAGAAGTTTCCTGGAAACAGAAACCAACTGGACTGACTGCCCTCAGCCTGACAACGAACATCAGAGGACTTCAGATGCAGGAGGGACACAGGAGGCCAGAGGATACACCCCTCACTTTTCACTGAGGGGAGAGAATCGTGCAAGAAATCCCACCAGGAAAAAGGGGAGGGGAGCTGGGCCCAGCCTGTAGATGTGCAAGTCCTGGTCCAAGAACAGCAGAGCAGAAGCAGAGAGGGCACAGCCGAGCTCACACCACGAGGCCACACCACCCTGATACCAAAGCCAGGCATCACGAGAAAGGAAAACTACAGACCAGCATCCCTCTCGGCTGCAAATACCCTCAACGAAATAGGAGCTATACCCCAGGGCCAGGCGGGACTTACCCCGGGCATGGAAGTACACCAGCCTTTGTACTCTGTCCCCTCAACAGGCCAAAGAGGACAACCACACAACGCAAAAGCAGCTCTAACAAAACCCAGTACCCATTCACAATAAGGATTTCCGGAACAAAAATAAGAACAGAGGTGAACCGCGTCAACTTTAAAAAGAACGTCCACAGAAAAACCCCAAAGCTAACATCATACCCATGGTGAGAAGCTCGAGGCTTTCCTGCTGAGATCAGGGGCAAGAAAAGGATGTGCCCTCTCATCCCTGCTCCTCAACACCACACCAAAAGCCCCGGCTAATGCAATAAGACAAGAAAAGGAAAGGGTACCGACTGGGAAGGAAGACATAAAACTGCCTTTGTTCAAAGGTGATGTTATCGCCTATGTAGAGAATCCAAGAGAGTCAACGAAAACGACGACAACTCTGGAACTAACACAGTAACTACAGGAAGGTTGCAGGATGAGGGTATGGATGTACGTCAGCGCAGCGCAGACAGAAGTCAAGTCCAAACCCCCCAGAGCGGCCAGCACATCACTGAAGGAGGAGAACGAGGCTGGAGGCCCGATGCCACGCGGTTCAGGACTGAGTCTCACGAAGACGCAGCTGTCAAGACACTGTGGTGCCACTGAGAGAGCACACGGGGAGAGCGTGGGACGGAGCGCAGCGGCCGCTGGCCTTGGACGAATCAACAAAGACGGCTCAACAGAGAGAGGCAGCCCTGCAGCAGACAGGGCAGGGCAGCTGAATGTCTGCACACGGAGAAATGAATGTAGATGCAGACCTCACGCCCTCCACAAGAAGTAACCAGAAAGAAACCACGAACCTACAGGCAAAACGCACAGCCACAGAACTCCTATACGATACCATGAGGGTAAATCTAGGTAAGCTGAGGCTTGGCTTTTTTAAACACGACACCGAGGGCACGACCCATGAAAGGAGAAATGGCTAGGCTGTTCTAAGGGCCTGGAGCCCCCTCTCCTGCGCCCCCATCCGCCTCCCACCTACAATTACGTGACCCACTCTGGGTCCCTGAGGCGACGGGGACGCCGACTCTGGCCCCACAACCCTGCCCGCAGGACGGCGCAGGGAGAGCAGCGAGCACGGCAAGGAACTCTGGGAGGGGGCATCAGGACCACGTCGCAGCCAGCTGGGGTCTAAGTGACCTGGGGGGCGTGAGATGGGAAGTGGTGGGTGTGGTGAAGATCCGGTTGCGGACCCCGCCCCCTGCGATGCCCCAGCAGCGGCCCAGGGGATGGTGGCTGCATGGCGGCCGTGCGTCCACAGGCAACCGAAACCTGGCAGAAAGACTGATGGAGCCTTGAGCACAGAAACGCACTCGAGCCGAGGATGCGGATGCGGACACCCTGGGTAGGAGGAGCAGAGAGAGAGGCCAGAGCGTCCAGGATCCAGGAGCGAGACCCGAGGAACCTCGGCGTCGAAAGGCCGGGCTGAGCGATGCTGAGTGAGGGGCAGAGGGGCAGGCGGCACCGGGACAGCTGGGGGACTCATCCGCTGGGCCCCACGCTGCTGCGGGGGGCAAGCAGGAGAAAGATGCCCTCAGCCGGCCCGCGGACGGGGCAGAGGCCGCCTCGCCCGCACCCTGCCGCCCCCACGTGCCAACCCGGGAGGGGCGCTGCCTCTGAAAGAGCCGGTGCTCTGAGGCCTTGCCAGTGCCAGGGGGGCTGAGGAAGAGAAACGCCACGTAGGCCACCTCTGTTCTCTGAGCGCCCGCAAGGGCCCCCAGGAGGGAGGATGAGAGTGGCCGGCAGAGGGTGGAAAGCGGTGGGGAGGGGGCTCCGGGTGGGGGAGCTGCCCCCGTCCCCGGGGGCGGAGGCTCAGGGCAGGCACTGCACCAGCAGCCACGGGGCATGGAGCGGTGGCACTCACTGTGTATTCTGCATGCTTTTTTCCATACCATTTCATCCACTTCCTGAACTCTCGGTCCATGGTCTGCAAGGGAGCAGAACCAGACAGCCCATCAGGAACCAGGCAGCCGGAATGGCACCCACGGCTCCCGAGTCCCCCTTCCTCCCCTCGCCCGCCCGCTCCGGGGTTCCTGGCAAAGGCTCCCGACCACAGGGAACCCGAGTCAGCGGGCGTGCGAATCACAACTCTAAACACGTTCCTGTGGGGATGACGCCGCTCAGACGTGAGCTCTCCCCAGACTCTGCCGTCCCCCAGGCAGACGCCGGCACAAGGGTGATGCCAGCTGACCCCACGGTGCTGGGGGAACTCCCCTCCCCTTGACCCCCGGCACAGGCCACGCCCTTGACCCACAGGCCACCACAAACCAAGGTTAGAAAGAAAAGCAACAGATGCAACCACGCCCAGAGCCCAGAAGCGCTCACCTCCGCGTACTTGGCCGGGATGTCAGCTTTCTCGACACCATAGTGATGTTTGCAGTTGGTAGCCGCAGCGACCTGCAGCACAACCTGGCCCACTCCTTCAGAGAGAGAGAGAGACAGACAGACAGCAGCAGGTGTCAGGTGTGCACTGTGACAGAGGCCACACCCCAGCCACTGGGGCGATGGCCACAAGGTCACCAGGCAGAGGCCACAGGCTCTCAGCGAAGGTGCCCGAGCGCTCTCCGAGGTCACAGAATGTGTTCAAATGCCCCAGGCCGTGGGCTGAGCAGCCACCAGGGGACAGCCATCTGGGTTCCACTTCATCATCCAAGGACAACACTCCACAGTCCCCCAACCAGAATCCGTCCTTGGTCCACGGCCCCACGTGGCATTAATTGTCCAGACACAGACCCCGCTATGTGGGACCCAGGAACTCCTCGGGAAGGCTCCCGCCCGCCCCGGACACACCACTGTTCCACTACATGGCCAGCTCGCAGCTCGAGTCTGAAGCGGGCTCAGAGAGGGGGTGGGAGAGCCCCGCACCGCACGCACACACCAGTAGGACGCAGGCAGAGTCTGCGGGCATTTAGCCTTCACGACAAAAGGAAGCTTTTTAAATGGTCTCTCCTTGAACTTAGATCGGTTGCACTTTAAATAAAGTGTCAGGAGCCCCTTGACTTCCCATTTTGAATAGAATGTACTCCAATGATGAAAACAAATCTCTATTCAGAAACACGGGGTAAACAGGGGAGAGGACGAGCGGTCTCTCCCAGGGGACAGGGGGAAGGCGTGGAGAGCTCGGCCTGAGGAGGCTGGCGCTTCTGAGAAATCATGAGCCTTTTGACACTAGGGGAGTTTTACAGGCTTTTAGAGAAATGACCTTTGAAGTACGTGCATTCTTATCAAAATATGAATCATACACTTAAAAAGGACTTAAACCGATGATGTCACCATGAAAGAAGCCGTCTTCGTCCCCATCTGCAGGGCCCCTGCCCGGCTGAGATGGGACTTTCGGGTCTGTGAGCAGGTCACATGGGATGGCAGAGATGCCCCAGCGGGCTGTGCTGGGGGTTCCTGATGGAGCTGCCCAACAACATGCCGGACAGCCCCCCCCCATCAGCCCGTGACCTCACGGGTCCCACCAGGAACCAGTCAGCCCAATGCCTACTCAGGCAGCACGGTGTGCCACGTGTGTGCCTGCCAGGCCCTACCCCCAGGAGTCTCGACTCTGTGCAGAAGGACACCCCGTGAGCAAGCAGGGGGGCCGCTTGGGCTGGTGAGTGTGGGAAGAGGGGAGGGACCGCCAGCAAGGTGGGGGCTGGTCTGCCTCGGTGGTCCCTGGGGCCACCTGTGGGCCAAGAGCCAGGAGCAGCCCCAGGCCCGGGAGGGAGCAGGAGGGAGTGCGGCCAAGAGGCCTGAGGGCACAGGGAGCAGGGCTCTCCTCTCAGCAGGAGCAGGCCAGGGGTGGGGGGGGGTGAGAAGCAGAGCTGCAGCTCAGCGCTGGCGGCTGGGCGGAGCCCACGGACCTTCTCAGGCTGGCTTAGCAGGAGTGAAGGGGCAGCTTTCTGGGCACCAGAAAGGCGGGCTTGGTTTGCGGCCTGCCGGGTGGGGAGAGGGGTGTACTGACTCAGGACTGCAGGGTCAGGGCCCCCCCCACTGCCTAGCACTTGCCCCGGATCCCTCCCGGCGGGCACATGGGCGTGGCCCACACTCACCGCTACCCAGGTCCACAAACAGGTCGTCTTCGGTCATCTTGATCTCGTCGATCATCTGGGCGACCAGGTCGAAGGAAGTCTCCCCGTACACCTCCGGGGAGAAGGGCTCATAGTTGTTGAGTTTCTCGGGGTCGGTCACCGAGTGGTTGTAGACCTGCTGCAGGATGTGGCGCAGGAGCCCCGTGGACGGCCGTGTGTTCAGCTTCATGGGCTGCGTGGTACCCTTCCACTGCGGCACAGGGGGCGCCAGTCGGTCCACCTGGGCCCCGCCCCGCCGGCCATGCCGCTGCCCCCAATGGTGACGCATGTGTGCGGGAGCGTGTGTGTGAGCCTGTGTGTGGATGTGTGTAGTATGAACCTGCATGCATGCATGTACCCGTGCGGGGGTACGTGTGCACACGTGTGCACCCCTGGACCCAAGCAGTGTGAGCTCCCCAGCACAGCTCCCCTCTCCTAGCTGGTCTGTCCCAGCGCCCAGAGTGCCCGAGGGGTGGGTGAAGGACGGAGAAGCCCCAGGAAGGCTCCCTGTCACCCGCCCGCCTGCCGTGGCCCCCGGGGGCGCACCAGGGCCCGGGACCCCTTTGGAAGTAATGAGGCCGCTCAGTCCCGACCGTCTGCGTCACAGCGGCTGCGGTTCCCCACCTCCTACCCACTACAGGGTCCAACGCCCTGGGGTGCTGCAGGCTCTGCACTCCCAGGGCCTCAGGGGCCGGGCTGAAGCACCCAGGAGACTCGACAGGCAACGGGGTCCTGAAGCACAGCGTGGACCTGGAGGAGGAGGCGGGCCCGAGGGGCGGGTAAAGGCCACATACCAGCTGGTGGATGCTGTCGATGGCCCGGTTGTACTTGTCACAGAGCCTCTGCATGCTTTCGAAGCTGAAAGAGGCAGGTGATAGCCGCTGGCCACTGCCGAGCTCGGAACAAGCCACTGGGCCTCGTGGGAGGGGGCAGAGGTCCCAGGGGCATCATGGGGCCTCGAGACCAGGGCGGAGGGGTCGGTTCACGGGTCAAAGCCTCGGGCAGCGGTGCCCTGCAGGCCTTGGGTGGGGAAACGGCTACCACAGCAGAGAGAGGCGGGCGGGACCAAGGCCGCCTCACCCCCAACCCATGGATGCAATGAAGTCCCACCGCCCCAGGGCTGGGCCGCCCTTTCCCTGTCCTAGCCGGGGGTGGGGGGGCCTCCATGTTTACCCCTTGGCCTAACTTGAGTGGGTGGGGGGACAGCCGGGGCGCTGAGGGCCAGGCTCAGGCAGAAAGGGCTCCCACTCTGCTGGTCGGGTGGAAGGAGACGACGGCCGACACCCCGGCTCTGCAGAGAGTAGGGTCAGCACCTCCCCCCTCACGCCGACAGCACTTCTGTTTACTATACCTGTTTAAGTTTCTGACACTTTCACAGATTTAAGCAGCCTGTGTTAGACACTTAATGAGGGAGCTGTCGGGAGTTTTTAACAAGACTAGGTTCTCCCAAACACCAAGGGAATGAGTTTTCAATGGAACCCCCTAACCCAGGGGTACCCCGGAGCGGTATGTGGGGCCATTTGTGGTTGTCACCACTGGCACTGAGAGATGGGGCGGGGGCTGCCTGGGATGGCCCCGCGGAGGATGACCTGCCCGACGCCTGCAGTGCGGGGCTGTGCCTGGTGCCTGCACTGCACAGGGGAGGGGCTGTCACTCGGGGGCCCGTCCAACGCCCCCTACAGGCAGGGCAGCAAGACGGCTGCTCCCCAGTGAGACGCCAGGACCCCGGGGAACCCAAGGACGCATACGGGGGTGCAGGAAGCACCCCCTGCAGCCCCTCCCCCCCTGCATCTTCAAGACCCCCCGGCCCACGACCCTGGCCCTGGAAGGGCTCTGGGAATTTAAGTGCGCCTTCCTTCCTTCCTAACAGAAGTAAAAGAATTCAACTGGGACCTGTAACCATATGGCAAGTTCAGTTTCCTAGAATGGCAGCTGCAGCTGAAAAGCCAGAGATCTCGAGCAGGAAAGAGCAGGCGCGGCTGAAGCCTGTGAAACTCACACACAGACACACAGCGAGGGATACGCGGCTCCAACACGCTGGGAGCAGGCTGACACGCCGTAACAAGGCAGGAAACCCACATTCCAGGGGAGCTAACCACGTGCACAGGCGAGAGGGGTCCAGCCCAGCACTGGGCCGCGGGGTCCCAGGGAGCATGGCCCAGCAGCCACCCGAGTGCAGTGTCTGTGAGTGACACGCCTGTCCCTGGCCCCAGGCACCCACTCTTCGAAATGGAAGGGTGGACGCGATGGCCAGTCCATCTCCAGCTCCTGTCTTCCTACGCGGGCCTCAGGGAGAAAACAACGCACTAGTTCACAACCTCACTTCCTTGTGTTCTGACTTCTACACCTCCTTCAAAGCCTCTGGCTACACCCTGGAAGAGACCTTTTCCTGGGAGGATGAGCAACACGGAAGCTCAGGGGAACCTGGGCACCCTGATCCCTGCCGGGATCCACCAGACAGAGGAGCTCGGCTCTCTGCGCCGGCCCTGCTGTCACAGACCCTGAGGTCACACGGGTCCCTGGGGTGGGCACCGTCAGACGGCCCCCTGCCCTCTCCCAGCCCCACGTCCTTCCAGTCTTTCCTCAACTGGCTGAACACGGAGGGAAGAACACCAAACTCCCACCTGCAAGCACCTTGCACCAAAAGTGACTTTAAGCACCCCAGCTGCTCTAGGCCAGGCCCACGGCACTCAACCATCAAGAGACGTGAGCTGCACGGACCTCGAGACCATCATTCAAGGTCAGCGGCCACAGGCGCCCTCGCCCCAGGGGCAGGAGGTGTCCTTATCAGGGGTCAGGACCCATGGATGCGCTGCCCGCCCAAGGCCGTGCGGCCACCTGTGCCGACGCTGCGGGGCTCTGGCTGCTCTGGACCAGGGGCCAGCACGGGTGGCCTCTTGTCACAACAGCAAGTGCTGATGACTGAACGGGGAGGAGGAGGAGGCAAGGGGCTGGGACCAGGGGCTGACTGAGGCTCGGAAGGCCGGCCAGGACCACAAGTCCTCCAAACACGGAAGTGAGCCCACGTGAGCAGGCCTGGCAGCAGGGCCTGTGCGGGGCTCGAGGGCGCCTCGGGGCCGCGTTCTCTGCCATAAGCAGCTACTTAAGCCCGAGCCTGCGTGCCACCTCGAGCCTGCCAAGGACAGAGACAGGCAGGAGCGTTTCTCAAAGAAAAACAAAAAAAAATTCCAGGCAGGCATTCCAGACACGGCCTCGCCCTTCCCCACCCAGAGGACTCTCCTTGGAGACCCAGGATGTGGCTGTAGGAAACTGCTAGACGTGGCCAAAGCCAAGTGAGACCTTGACCAGAGCTGGGCAGGGACCAAAGCTCCCCAGGCCAGGCCGCCGGCGCTGGCAGCTGCCTGCCGTGAAGAGTGACTCCTAACTTGGGGTAGTTTCACACACACACCAATCCCAGTTGCTGCAACGTGCAGTGTCCAATTATGTCCTCACTCTGACAGCCTCTGCCAATATTGGATAAACATTTCCTACCAAAATAACTCAATGCTGGCTCTGAAAGGAAACTCTAAAAGGAACTTTCCCATCAGCCTGCAGCATCGAGGAAGATCTAATTATAGGCTGTGTCCACACACGCTGAGCCCGTCCCAAGTGGAGACGCAGCCCAGGCAGAACCCGGCTTACCTTTTGGTGTCGTAGTCGATTAAAACATAATTCTCCATAGCGAGCTTGAGATCTGGGATTTCTTCACAGACCCACCTGAAACACGAAGAAAACTAGTATTAGTGCTCTAGTTTTTACTCTCGACACTGTTCCTAAACACTCTTTACTCTACAAATACGAAAACAAAACATCCTCGTTACCCAACTCAAAATGTGAAAGAGTGAAGGGAGGTGTTACTTCAAAACAAAGGCTGTGGGGCTTCCCTGGTGGCGCAGTGGTTGAGAGTCCGCCTGCCAATGCAGGGGACACGGGTTCGTGACCCGCTCCGGGAAGATCCCACATGCCGCGGAGCGGCTGGGCCCCGTGAGCCATGGTCGCTGGGCCTGCCCGTCCGGAGCCTGTGCTCTGCAACGGAAGAGGCCACAGCAGTGAGAGGCCCGCATACCGCAAAAAAAAAAAAAAAAAAAAAGGCTGTGAAGTTTACAATGCCATCATTACAATGATGCTGTCCTTATGAATTACACAAGTATTACGTTGCTTCAAGTTCCAACAATGTTGTCCATTGGGAGCTAAATGGACTTAATGTGTTACAGGGTCTAGGAAATCAAATCAGCTCAAATCAGGGAGTCTGAAAAGCAACGTATCGACCAGAAATGAAAGGGAACTATTATTTGAAGAATTAACTAATTCCAAGACAAACAACGGGGCTTCTTCAACAAACACACTGAAGGAATTCCCTGGTGGGCCAGGCCAGTGGTTAGCACTCAGAGCTTTCACTTCCAAGAGCCTGGGTTCAATGCCTGGTTGGGGAACTAAGATCCCAAGAAACAAAAAAACACTGCAAGGGAAAAAAAGAGATGGAGAGGGAACCTGCGGACCGAAAGACAAAAATATATCCACCAATCCCAAGGTGTAACCCTGATTGGATCCTGATACAATCTTGAGAAAAGTTGTGAAAGAAGAGTCATCACTACAGAACTTACAGAGAATAAAAGGAAATTAAGGGATATTATGAAAAATGGCATGTCAATAAACTCAACAACTTGGGAGAAATGAACAAATTCCCTGAAAGACACAAATTACCAAAACTGACAGAAGAAGAAACATCTGAATAGCCCTATAGGTATTACAGAACGTGACTTCCTAATCAAATACCTCCCACAAAGAAACTCCAAGCCCAGGTAGCTTCGCTGGTGAATTCTATGAATCACTGGAGAAGTAACACTAATCCTTTTCAGGTTTATGAGGCCAACGTTACCCTGACAGCAAAACCAGAGAAAGACAAAGCCTTGTAAAGATAAAGTCATCATGAGGAAGGAAATCTACAGACCAGTGTCCCTCACAAACACAGACACAAAAATCCTTTAGAAATATTAGTAAACCGAAGTCAGTAATACATCTTATTCAAGTAGAGTTTCTCCCAGGAATGAAAAGTTGTTTAACATTCTAAAACTAGTCACTGTAGGGACTTCCCGGGCGGTCCAGTGGTTAAGACTCTGCCCTTACACTGCAGGGGGCACGGCTTCGATCCCGGGTTGAGAAATTAAGATCCCACGTGTCATGTGGCACGGCCAAAACAAAAACAAAAACAAAGACAAAAACAAACTAGTCACTGTAATTTACCTCATTAAGAGAATAAAAGAGAAAAAAAGTCATACGATCGCCTCAACAGATGCAGAAAACGCACACGACGAAATTCAATTCCTATTCACATAAAAACTTACAGGAAAACAGAAATGGAAAGAGCCACCCTCCCGCCTGATGAAGGGCATGGGGTCGTGGTGGAGCTACTGTCTCTCAGCAACAAGCCTGCTGCTGCCTGGGGCTCTGCCAGGAGGGGCACAAGGAGACCACAGGCCTGGAGAGGAAGAAGAGCTGGCTCTCTTGTGCCCGCCCGGGTCCCTGTGTCATCCAGCGAGACTGCCTCACCCAGCAGCAGGTAGTTTTCTCCATTGTACAGACCCCAGGCCCCTCCAAACACACGTACCGGCCCTAGCCACTGGTGGCCGGTGCTCCCACGTCAGGGGTCTGGCTCCCCTCCCTGCGAGACCCGCCCAAGCTCACAGTCACCACAGCAGCTGAGCAGTGCTGGCTTCCATGTGTCATCCCCCCCAGCCCCCGGCTCCCTCAGACCCAAGGGCCCCTGGAGTCACTGCCCCCATGGTCATCAGAGCCTCTCCCCCTGGGCCTTCAGGGTGAGCGCCTTCACCGCTGGGGAGCTCTTGTCCAGCACACCTGCTTTCCCTTGGGAGGCCCCTAGCACAGAAGGCAAGGGCCCCCGCAGCCAAGCACCAAGCTGGTGGTGCGATCCTGCGCTCCCCAAGGATGGCATGGGCAGGGACCTTCAGCCTTCTACCACAGGTCCTGGACAGCACCACAGGCAGGAAAAAGGAATGCACAGAATAAAGGCCGGGAAGGAAGACGCAAAACTGTCCCTACTCACATACACATGACTCAATACACAGACCATCCTAAGGAATTTACAGAGGACCTACCAGAACTCATGTGAATTCAGCAAGGTCACAGGACAAAGGTCAACTATATTTATAAATGCCAGCAAGAAAGAATTTTAAAAAGGAACAATTTTTCTTTTTTTTAAATAAATTTATTTATTTATTTTTGGCTGTGTTGGGTCTTCGTTGCTGCACGCAGGCTTTCTCCTAGTTGCAGCGAGCGGGGGCTACTCTTTGTTGCGGTGCACGGGCTTCTCACTGCGGTGGCTTCTCTTGTTGTGGAGCATGGGCTCTAGGCGCATGGGCTTCAGTAGTTGTGGCAGGCAGGCTCCGCAGTTGTGGCTCGCGGGCTCTAGAGCGCCGCAACTACTGAAGATCCCACATACTACGGAGCAACTAAGCCTGTGCACCACAACTACTGAAGCTCACGCACCCTACAGCCTGCATTCTGCAACTACTGAGCCTGCGAGCCACAACTACTGAAGCCCGTGCACCTAGAGCCCGTGCTCCGCAACAAGAGAAGCCACTGCAAATGAGAAGCCCCCGTGCCGCAGTGAAGAGTAGCCCCTGGTTGCCACAACTAGCGATAGCCTGCGTGCAGCAACGTAGACCCAACGAAGCCAAAAATAAATAAATAAATGTAAAAAAAACCAACATTGAAATGTAAATACTTCGGGATTATCTTAATGAAAAATTTGCAAGACCTCTACATTGAAAACAACAAAACATCACTGAGAAAAATTAAAGACAACATAATAGTAAATATAGAAACAAACAAACAATGCTCATGGAATACAAGACTAAATATTGTTAAATCTCCTCCTCAAACTGAACTGCAAAATAATTCCTATAAAAAAGTCCAGTAGGCTTTTTTCTGAGTAACAGACAAGGTGATTCTCAAATTGACATAAAAAAGGCAGAGAATCCCGAACAGCCAAAATAGTCTTCAAAACTAACAGCACTGTTGCAAGATTCACACTGCCTTAATTTAAGACTTAATGTAAAGCTACAGTAACCAAGAGTGTGGTATTGGCAGAGAGGTGAACAAACAGATCAATGGTACAGGACATGGAATCCACAGATAGACTACATTTTAACAGCTGACTTTTGACAAAAGCACCAAGGCAATTTGATGGGGAAAGGAACATCTTTTCAACAAATGAGACTAGAAGGATCAAATACTGAATGGAAAAAAAAAATCTTGACCCCCATAAACACAAACCCTCATCAGACATAAACAAAGATTAATTCACAATCGATCTTAAACCTGGATGTAAAAGCTAAAACCACAAAGCTTCCTGAAGAAAACAGGAGAATAACTGCATGACTCTGCAGGCAAAGATTTCCTGGATATGACCCAGACGACCCACCATCAAAGAATAAATTGGTAAGTTAAAAACTTCCACTCATCAAGATGCCATTCAAGCTGCAATCAGCCACACTATGCACATACACTATCTCACTAGGCGCTCAGTGAGAATATGTTAAGAACTTCTATAGCTCAGTAAGAGGACAAACAACCCATTCTCAAAAACCAGCACAGCGCTTCCCTGGTGGCGCAGCAGTTAAGAATCCGCCTGCCAATGTAGGGGACACAGGTTTGAGCCCTGGTCTGGGAAGATCCCACATGCCGCAGAGCAACTAAGCCCGTGAGCCACAGCTACTGAAGCTCACACACCTAGAGCCCGTGCTCCACAACAAGAGAAGCCACTGCAACGAGAAGTCTGCGCACCGCAACGAAGAGTAGCCCCCACTCGCCGCAACTAGAGAAAGCCTGCGCGCAGCAACGAAGACCTAACACTGCCAAAAATAAAAATTAACTAATTAATTAATTAAAAACAAAAAACAGCACAAACTCTTCTCCAGGGGAAAAACCAGAGCTCTCTGGAGCAGTGGCCGACTCTTGGGCTGGGACACAGCAAATTCAAGATGACTCTGGAGCATCTGGCGGCTCCAGAAAGTGAGGATGTGCTCCGAGTGGGCAGGGCCAAGTCAAAGGGACTGGGCACAAACCCAAAGAGCCCCCCAGGCCAGCACAGGAACAGTCTGAGGAGCAAAACAAGTAATGCAGCAGCGGGGTATGACCCACAGAATGAAGTCAATGCCTGTGGAGGAACAACCCTTCCTCACAGAAGAGTTCCAATTAATAAATGGAGGGAGAATGACGGAAACAGAAAAGCACCTTTTGGGACTTCCCTGGCGGTCCTGTGGTTAAGACTCTGCGCTTCCCCTGCAGTGGGCACGGGTTCAGACTACGATCCCGCATGCCGCGCAGCACGGCCAAAAAAGAAAAAAAAGTATCTTTCAAATGCCCCAGTAACTAGTCCTTGCAGGTGAGACCCACATCTGGATGCTAAAATCAGAAGCAAAAGTCCAAGGAGAAACAGGATATCTGCACAGCCTCCAAGTATTGGGCTGGCCAAAAGGTTTGTTCAGAAACCCGAATGAACCTTTTGGCCAACCCAATATTTCCCCCACGATTTTTATTAATTAAAAAGGGGAAAACAGTAACTTTACACTGGAGAAATCTGGAAGATACCACCTCAACCACATGATCCAAGTTAATGTCATCATGGCAAGACATGTAGATGCCACGTGCCTCTTGCTGTACTCAGAGCTCTTATCAGGAACACTTTTTTGTCAAATACTTTTTCTGCACCCATTCCATACTATTTGGAAGCAGACCACATGTGACGTTTTCATCCATAAATATTTCAGTATTTAACTGTAAAAGTTATGGCTTCTTTTTTTTTTAAACATAAGTGGATACCACTGTCACACCTAGGGAAAACAACACCAGGAATAGTAGAGAATTCCTCAAACTCATAGTGGGCATCTGTGAAGAACCTACAGCTAACATCACCTCAGTGGTGGAAGACTAAATCTTTCCCACCAGGATCAGGGAAAAGGCAAGAATACCAGATTTCACCACTTCATTGCAAAACAGTCTTGAAGGTCCCAGGCAATTCAATAAGGTCCAGAAAAAGAAATGAAATCATGAAGCCTGTAAAGGAAGAAGTAACGCTGTCCCCACTTACAGGTGATACAATTATTTCCACAGCAAACCCCAGGAAATCTATAAAACTACCACTAGGATTGATGAATTAAGCACAAGGTCATGGTTAGTACACAAAAATCAACAGTATTTTTACCCACTACCAGAAGGCAAATAGAACATAAAATTTAACACACAATCCCACTTATGGTAGTGCCAAAAGCATGAATGAGCTAGGAATAAACCTAACAAAAGGTTATCCAAGACCTCCACACTGCAATGCCAGAGTTGCCAAGAGAAGTGTTGAAAGGCTTAAGTAAGTGCAAAGGTATACCATGTTCATGGATTGGAAGACTCAACAGTGATGGTAAATCTCTCCAAGATGACCTACAGATTCAATTCCTAACTAAACTGTGCAAAAATCAACAAGCTGATTCTAATATTTACATGGAAATGCAAAGGAGATGGAATAAACAAAGCAACATTTCAAAAGAAGAACAAAGATGGAGGACTGACTCTGTCTGATTCCAAAGCTTACCATAAAGCTGTGGTAACCAAGGCTTTGTACTGCCCAAAGGAGAGAGCCATGAATCAGCAGCACAGAACAGAGTCTAGAAATAAACCACCTGGTACACTGTCAACTGATCTTTCACAAGGGTGACAAGGAGATTCCACAGAGAAAGGACAGTTTCATCAACAAATGCTGCTGGAACTACTGGACGTCTGGCATGCAAAACAATAAACTTGAGCCCATACTTTGCACCACATGTAAAAATTTATTCAAAATGGATGAAAAGATGTAAATGTAAAACCCAAACTATAAAACTTCCAGAAAACATAGGAGAAAATCTTTGTGACCTTGAGTTAGGCAAACACGTCTTAGCATGCAAAAAACCCACAAACTATAAAAAAAAAAAAGGTGATAAACTGGACTTCTATCAAAATTTAAGATATCAGATCTTTAAAAGACAATGTCATGAGCATGAAGAGACAAGCCACAGACCAGAAGAAAACATACCTGATAAGGATAAATCACAATGATAAAGAATGCTCAAAATTCCATAATTAAAAAACAACCAGTTTTTAAAACCAGGCAAAAGATGATGAAAATCATCAATTATTAGGAAAACTCTCATCAAAACCGCAATGATACCACCACATGACTCGAACAGGACCAGCAAAAACAACCCAGTGAACATCACCTGCCAACAACGGGAGCCACGGGAGCGGTCCTGCACCGCTGCCTGCAGCGCCAAGTGGGGCGGTCCCTTTGGAAAACACCTTGGCAGCCTGTCTTCAAGCACAACCCAGCAATCCCATCCCCGGGTATTTACGCAGAAGGAAGGGAGATGTGTCCACACAAAAACCTCTGCGGGATGTTTACAACAGTTTCATTTACAATTGCCGAAAATCGAGATCCACCCAAACATGCCTGTCATCTGGTAAACGAATGAGCGAACTGTGGTCCATCCTGCAATGATGCACTCCTCACGAATAAAAAGGAAAAACTATTGTTACATTTTTTAAAAATGTAAAATTCTAGAAAGTGCAAAGTAATCCACAGTGGCAGAAAGCAGGTTGGGCTGCCTGGGACAGAAGGGAGGGAGAGGTGGCCGAGAGAGGGCACAAGGAAACACAGGGGTGACTCCTCTGTACACTGGTACATGGGGACACCCACGCATCCACGTCGGCCACTGTACACTTTCCACACATGCAGTCTCCTGCACTTCAACCACACCTCTACTGTGTCATAATAAACCCTAACATGGAAAAGAAGAAAGTGAGTGGAGGTACAGGTGAAACAAGAGCAGCTGAGAGTCGGCGAGTGCTGGGCTGGGTGGCTCATCACACCCACTGCCTACCTCTAGGCATGTCGTAAATCCTCCGGGATAAAAAGTAAAATAAGAGGAAAAACAAAATAGGTAACCACTGTCTTTGCCAGTGAACAGAACCCGCCTTCGGGGACACGAGGGAAGGAGGTGAAGTCGCCTGTGAGATGAGGACCAGGCCCGGCTAGACAGCTGCAAACCCAGTCCTGACGCCCCGCACTGCAGGGACACCCCCTCCCTGCAGAAAGGAGGCAGGTGGGGAGGCTGACCCGCCCCTGGAGCTCACTCGGCTCCAGCTCGGCTCCGGGGAGTGGGTGAGAACCCAGGCTGGCCGACTCAGCGCCCCCTGCCTAATCACACAGCCCCACTTCCTAACCAGCAGTCTTGTTTAAAACTAAACCATTATTTTTATGACATATTACACCATTAACAACAAAAAAAGTAGATCCCAAATTCTCAGCACCACCCCTGGACAGGCCCACCCTGCAAGACTCACACCCATGATTTCACTCAGTCTTCCAGACAATCCTGCAGGAGGCCCTGCTCAGACCCGAGAGCAGAGAAAACAATCTCAGGGAGTCTGAGGCCACTCAGCCACCAGGGGCAGGACGGGGCCTCACGTCACAGCCCAGGCCCCAATCCTGACTCCTCCTTGGGGCACTGCCAGCCCGTCCGCCCCAGGTTCGAGTGGATCTAATGGCGTGTGGCCCAGGCAGTGGCTACAGAGCTAAGGATTTTAAGGAACAATGCAGCGGGATGCCAGGGCCACGGTCACACACGTGGAACATCTAAAGCCAAGAGCGGTCGCAGGATTCCACGCGTGGGCCCCCGAGGGCACTCTGGAGGCTGTCGCAGACCCTCAGGTCCCACGTGAGGAGACAGCCCACTAGAAGCACAGCCGGCGGCCCTCCTCCCAGATCTCGCCCGGGTCAGCCTCCTGGGCACCCGGCCTCCTCTGCACAGCACGGGGCAGGCTCACAGAGGGAAGAGCAGCCCAAACCCAAAGGTCACACCAAACCCCACAGGAGAAGAGTAAAGCAAGGTGATGAGGCGAGAGAGGAGGGGGGGGTCCCTTGGGAAGCTGGCCACTCAGGATTTCCAGCCTCTTCCACAGGAAGCCAGCTCACGAAGCACCAAGACCTGTCCTGGGTCACACTCAGAGGACTTGACCCCTGACCCCACAGCCCCGCTTCCCAAGCCACCTCGATGCTGACGATGCTGACACAGATCAGCATGGAGGAATGGGGGAGCGCACAGCTGGGGGGCTGCTGGGAACTCAGGACTGGCCCACCCCGAGGCCCCGCCCCTGAGGCCCCGCCCCAGCAGGTGCCACACTCACCGGATGGTCTCGATGATTTCATGAGCAGCATCGTGGTGTTTGTCCTGAAAGACAATGGGACAGGGTTTAGAGCCGTCCCTCCACCCTCCGGTGATGGTGGCGACCAGAGGAGGCGGGTGCTGCAGCCCCCAGGACTCCCCGCCTCATTTCCCGACCCGCGGGACCTACCAGAGAGCCCTACCCACAGCGCTGGGGCCATGTCCTGTCACGTGGGACACGCTGGCTTCGGGAGCGCCTGTTCCTGCAGCGCCCTGCCGCCCAGTGGGCTGCGGGGAAGGGACCGGGACGGAGTCTAAGCCCCTGACCCTCCTTCCCCAGGACTTCCCCCGGGCGCTCCTGCAGCCTGGAAGCCACAGGCCTGGCTCTGAATCCCTGAACCGCTGCAGGGCTCGGTTTCCATCTGTAAAATGGGGAAACACCAGTCGTGCAACCACCGGGAGCGGGCGAGCAGCGGTCCTCCCTCCCGGCCACAGCGGCGCTCTCCTGGCCCCACTGCGCCCGGCGGGCTGGCCTCGCCGCTTTTCCCGAGGAGCACGTCGGGGGTCGCTCTGGCCTTTCGCCGGGGTCTTGGCGGCCAGCTAACCCAAGACCGCGCAGAAACCAAGTGAGGACGACGCATCGTGTGGACGGTCTGTAACTCTAGACTGCACCTCTGCCCCGCCAGTGAAGGTTTCTATCGTGGTGAGCAGGGGCCTCGAAAGGATGCACAGCGAGAGGAGGGGCCGCGAAGAGCACGGGCTGAAGCCGGAGGTGAGATGGTCAGGCCCAGAGCTGCCAGCCCTGCCCCGGGACAGCGACTGCCCCTCTCAGCCCAGGCCACCATTTCCACGCTTCACAGAGGAGGACGGCAACGCGGGCAGAGCCCCTGCAGGTCAGGGCACGGATGCCCGTAAGGTCCCAGGACAGGGCCCCCTACGGCGCAGCGTTCCTAACAGGTCAAACAACTCCGGAAACACCCTTTGTGTCCTAAGCCTCATCTTTGCAATAGCAGCCCTACTGAGCTCTAATTCACACAGAATGGGCCTCCACTTCAAGTATACAGTTCAGTGGGTTTTAATACATTCAGAGCTGTGCAACCATCACCTCTATCTAGTTCCAGAACATCCCATCACCCCATTAGCAGACGTACCCCAATCCCCTCCCCAGCCCCTGACAACACTAACCCACTCTCTGTTTCTGTGGATTTGCCAGTCCTGGACCTTTGTAAATAGAATTACGATATGTGACCTTTAGCCCAGAGTCTTATTTTTTAAGGCAAAGGAAAGAAACCAATCCTCTACTGTTCTTAATAACATCCTCCAACTTACCAAGGGCGGAGCAGTAAATATCCATTGAACTCACATTACTTAGACAAGGCCGGGGGCGGGAGATGGAGCATGTGCAGTCCAGCACAGGACAGCCCTGCAGACCAGTGGTTCCCGAGACGGGGGAAGCGACTCGCAGCTTCAGCGCCACTGCTGACCCAGAAACCCTTGGGAAGAACCACTGATCGGCCCCAAGGCCTCCTGGCAAACGTCAGAAAACAGTGAGGACAGCTGGGTTTGGAAAACAGTCTGGCAGCTCCTCAAAGGTTAAACAGTTAGCAAATGACCCAGCAATTCCTCTCCTGGTGTCTGCCCAAGAGAAATGAGAGTATTTGTCCACACAAAACCCTGAACATTGGGTTTCCCTGGTGGCTGGTGGCACAGTGGTTAAGAATCCAGCTGCCAGTGCAGGGGACACAGGTTCGAGCCCTAGTCTGGTAAGATCCTACATGCTGGGGAGCAACAAGGCCCGTGCACCACAACTACTGAGCCTGCATGCTACAACTACTGAAGCCTGCGTGCCTAGAGCCTGTGCTCTGCAACAAGAGAAGCCACTGCAATGAGAAGCCCGCGCACTGCAAGAAAGAGTAGACCCCACTCACCACAACTAGAGAAAGCCCGTGCATAGCAACGAAGACCCAACGCGACCAAAAAAAAAAAAAACCACACACAAAAAAACCCTGAACATTAATGTTCACAGAGGCGTGATTCACAACAGCCAAAAGGTGGAAACCACCCAAATGTCCATCAACAGATGAACAAATAAACAAATGTGTCCCTCCACACACTGAAATATTATCCATCCATGAAAAAGAGTGAAGCACTGACCCTCGCTACAACGTGGACAGACCCTGAGAACACGATGCTCAGTGAGAGAAGCCAGACAGAGGAGGACACACAGGTTGTGATTCCACTGATGGGAAATGTCCAGAACAGGCAGATTCCACAGAGACAGAGAGTGGGTTCCTGGCTGTCAGGGGCTGTGGAGCGGGGTGGGAGGGATGCTAATGGGGATGGGGTTTCCTCTCGGGGTGATGGAATGTTCTAAAATTGGTAGTAGTGACGAATGCACTCAATGAATACACTACAAAGCAGGGAACAGCATGCTTTAGGTGGATGAGGTGAAGACTGTGCGAATTACACCTCAAAACAGCTATCAACAGCAACAACAAGAACAAAAGGGACTTCCCTGGAGGTCCAGTGGTTACGACTCTGTGCTTTCACTGCCGAGGGCCCAGGTTCAATCCCTGGTCATAGAACTAAGATCCCACATGCTGCACGGTGCGGCAAAAACAAACAAACAAAAAACCACAACAAAACCTACAGGAGGAAACGCACGGTATCGTTAGAAGCACCTCCGCCTCAGTAGGAAGACACTGAGCATCTCAGACACTCACTCGGCCGACAGACCCTGTTCCTGGTCCCCAAAATTCAGTGAGTCCACAAAGACAGTCCTGGCAGTCCCGAACTCCCTGGGCTCCTGGACCCACTGAAAGCAAAGACGACGCCACGCTGTCCTGCAGGGTCTGCTCAGAGACAAACGCACACAGCACAGTGTACAAGGCGCTGAGGCAGTCACAGGATGAGGAGGAGGGTCTAGAACTTTCCACCAACGCTCTCCCGTGTCACACTCCTCCTGAGGGGAGCCGGCCCCCGTGCACCGAGGAGCCTCAGCAGCCCTGCGGGGCCCACGTGCAGAGGAGCCACGGGAGGGGCCTCCTGGAAGCCAGGCATTCCGCCCAGGCCAGCCTTCAGATGGAGCAGCCCCGGCTAAAACCCCTACTGCAGCCTCCTGAGGGACCCTCGGCCGGAATCCCCTGGCCCGCCTGCTCTGAATCCCTGCCCTCAGAAACCACGGGAGGTCATCAGTGTGCATTGTCTCAAGCTGCTAAATTCATGTCTGCGTTTAGGCCGATACACTACCCTGCAAGCACGGCCCGTAAGAACAAGTCTTAGAGCCACAGGAGGACGTGGCAGCAGCCAGGAGAGTCTGATTCCAGTCACCACTGTGGAGTTACAAAACAGGGTGCGCGCTCTGAAAGGACCCCGTGAGCACGCGCGTGTGCCTGAGCGTGCGCCGCGTGGCAGCCCCGTGCCGGCTCGGACTGCGCTCCCTCCCTCGGCGCCCCCCAGGAGGCGGGCGCGCCCCAGAGACGCTCCTCCTGCAGCAGCGGCAGGGGCCCTCACGGCACGCGGGCCGCAGCCCTGGCTGAGCCACCACGTCTCAGACCGAATCACGCAGACCTGGGAAGACAGGGGCCTGGAACGTGGTCTCATCTGTGATGAGATGAACTCAAGCTTTCCCAAGCTTTCAACTTTCAAACCAGAACGAAAGGAAGGAAACAGTTTATGATGTGCCTCCTACTATCTGAGGATGCTGCTTTAGGGACTGGCCAGCTTTCAGCGACCGACCTGAGTCGTATGATTTAAGATGCCCTGATCACCATCGATGATTCAGAAGCTCTCACAGCTTCTCGGCTGTGGCCTCTTCTTCTGCTTCACAGGCCTTCAGAACAGATCGACGCCAGAAGCCGACCCAGAAAGGTCCAACTGAGAACAGCCCTGAGGAAGCCCACGCTTAGGAGCGCCCACACCTCCTTCCCCGGGGGAGCCCTGGAACTCCGGGGTTTGAGGCCAGCCCTGGTCTTGCTGCACAGGACGCCCGGCCTCCCCGTCCCAGCCACAGCCCCGGCCTGCTGCTGGCTGCTTGCTGAGTCAGTGACTAACCCAGGCTCTTCTCACTGACAGTCTCACAGCCTCCGCAGGAAGCCGCGCAGAGGCTTAGCGGAATGCTGCTCACCACAGAGCCGCGGCCTCATTGCGGGGTCCTGGGAAAGCAGCCGCAGTAAGCACAGCCGTTCCCGCCTGAAAAAGCACGCTGTGCGCAAGCCGGGGGCTGTCATCAGGCCTGAGCCGCCACCAAGCCCGTCCCGTCCGCTCCCCTCCCCTGCCCAGCTCAGGTGAGGGCGGCGGCCGCCCACGGGGCTGGGGAGTCTGGCTGTCCCACTCGGCAGGCCCCCTGCCTCCTCCTTGACCGTGAGGACAGGTGTGGGAACAGGAACTCCACCCGGACGCCCGCAGGTCTGGTTCTGCCCCTGCTCATCCCCGCAGGCCCTGCACCCGTCGTGAGGAGCCTGGACAGGAGGCCTCCTGGGTGCTCACTGCCAGGGCACGGCCCACCCCTGAGCACGCAGGCTGGTTCACGGTGACAGGGGCATGACATCTGGAAACATCGTCCCTGGAGAACCCGGCGAGAGGCAGGGGGCAGAGACTAGGGAGGAGACAAGACGTGGACTCCGTCCTCCTCTTCCCACCTGCAGCAGGAAGACGCCGGGACCCAGGGGGCCTCCGAGGCAGGGGCATCACACCGGGACGAGCATCAGAATCCCTGGTCAGAGTGGAGTTCTGGGGCTCACCCACAAAGTTTCAGAGTCAGCAGGTCTGGGCCCCAGGAACCTGCATTCCTAACCAGTTCCAGCTGGTGGGGAAGCTGCTGGCCCAGGGGCCCTGCTCAGAGAACCACCGGCCTGAAGCAAGCAGGGACCACACTCTGTATCACCGTCTGCTGGGGGCAGAAGTGCCCAGGAGGTGCCGAGGGGGAGCACCCTGGGACTCTGCCCACAGTCCCCACTCCCCAGCAGGCTGCAGGGGGCACTGCCTGCGGGCTGGGGGTCGCTGCCTTCTTCCCCGAGGCTCTGCACACCTCCGGAGACCTGGGGTGGAGGCCAAGGCAAGTGGGACAGAGCGGCCAGGATGTGATGCACGCACTGCTTCCCAAAGTGGAGAAGCACAGCAGGAGGAGTCAAAGGCACGGGAGATGGAACACGGCGGGAGTTCTGCTGGCTGGCTGTCTGCCTCTCTCAGTGGCAGGGCTTTGAGAGCAGAGGTCTGGCTGGAGGAGTGGAAAATCCACAGAAGGCTCTCAGTCTGGGAGGAAAGCCAGGTGGGTGAGCAGAGGGCCCCGAGGCCCAGTGAAGGAGCTCAGCCTCACCTCTCAGCCTGCGGTCCCGCTGGGGAGCACCTCTCAGCCTGCAGCCCCGCTGGGGAGCACCCACTTGCCAGGGAGAGGGAGCAGGGGGTGAAGGGGGAGGCGGAGGGCCGGCGCCTGCGGTGGGCCTGAGTATTCAAGAAGCGAACAGGTTTTCACTTGAAAATGAGTTCATTTCACACAGGGGCGGGGTGGCAGAGAGACTGGCTGTGCAGCATCACACGGGTCTCGTCCACAGTCAGCCCCGGACGTCCGCAGGCCCCCAGCAAGGGGGTGCTGCCTGGCCCCAGGACTGTACCTGAGGACAAGCCAGGCCAAGGATGGGAACCGCCTGGTAAAGCGATGCAAAGGAGAGAGCCAGGAAGGAGGCTCTCCTCCCACCGCCCACCCGGTGCTCTCCCCGCAGGGCCAGGCAACAAAACAGGCTGGTCTCGGGACCGAGCCGCGTCGCAAAACCCTGCCCACGAGACCGGCACTGCAAGGAACAGTCAACATGGGAAAACAGGAAGGGGCTGCCGGGACCCCATGAGGCCAAAGTCCAGCTGGAGGAGGAAGAGAGAAGAGGGAGCAGGCCCGTGGCTCTCGGGCCATGGACACGGTGGGCCCGTGGCCCTGACCCGGGCAGGTGGGACCCGCTGTGCACACTGGGGCCCCGATGACCAGGGTCCAAGGAGACCCCGAGGGAGAGGGGTCTAGAGCCTCACTGGCCACCTGGACGAGGGGCAATGGTGCGCACTGGCCCACTCCAGTGACGTGTGCTGTGAGCACAAGATGCACGCGGATTTCTAAGACAGCACGCGCACACACACACACACACGAAGTAAAACTGCCCTTTACTAATTTTTTAAACGACACGTTGAAAATGTAGTATTTGGGCTATACTCGGTTATGTACAACGCTATGAAAACGTACCTCGCCTCCCCCTTTTGACTCGTCACGTGGCTCCCCAGGAGGGCATGTGCGTGGCTCCTGTGCCCCCTCACCTACCGCCACACCTGCGGGAGCGTTTCCAGACCTGACCCTGAGCTCCACGCCTGGGTCCGCAGCTCACGGAAGCTAGTCTGTGCAGCGCCAGGACCAGCTGGGGCGCCCTGCTGTCCGGGCAGCCGTCCTTCTGCAGGACGGGCATGGGTGTGTCCACAGGAGGACGGGGTGCCACGGTGGCTCCAGGGGTGACAAGACCATTTCAGTTGCTTCAATCCGAACTAGCCCACCTGTAACAGCCCAGGCCACCCAGCCACACAAGGAGCGCCTGCAAGTGCTCAGCGCCTGACGCTGGGGGTCCGCGTGGAGGGGCCGTCGTGCAGTGACTCCGGTGGGACGGGGGAACGCAACGACCAAAAGTTCACCATCAGAACTTTTCTTGCCCTCACCAAAGAAAATGCTTTACTGCCACAGAGCAGTCCGGCCTGAGGCCGAGGCCGTGACGGGAAAGGAGGGAAAGCCCAGGGACCGAGGGGGCACAGCTGGAGAAGGACTCGCCCGGAGCTCCCCAAGCGACAAGCAGCAGCACGGCCTCCACCCCGCGGTCTCAAAGGCCAAGGCGAGCTGCGCCCCCAGCCTTCAACTGTCTCCCACTCCAGCAAGGGGTCCTGTTAGCACCGTATCAGTGCAACTGACATCGCCCCACCCCAGGACCAAGCCAAACGAACGTCTCTCCCGGGGCCTCGAGACCCCACAACCTGGTCCACACACACGGGAGCATCACTCAGCCACGCAAAGGGGTGAAGCCCTGACACTCACAACAACGTGGACGGACCCTGAGAACACGATGCCCAGTGAGAGAAGCCAGACACAGAAGGACACACAGCGTGTGATTCCACTGATGAGAGCCGTCCAGAACAGGCAGATCCACAGACACAGAGTGGGTTCCTGGTTGTCAGGGGCTGGGGCAGGGGACTGCAGGCCCTTTGCGCTGATGGAACATTCTGGAATTAGAAGTGATGGTTGCACCGCTCTGTGAATATAGCAGAAGCCACTAAATTGTACACTTCACATGGGTGTGTGAATGCTATCTTGACAAAGCTGTTATTTAAAAAGACACAAAACCCACAAGACCCAGCACAGCTCCTCTTCCCCTTGTCCCGCCCCTTCACCTGGTGTCTGTCCCAGACCAGGTGTGGGCCCAGCGTGTCCTGCGGCCCCAGCACCTGCTCCCCGGTGGGAGCCTCACTCAGCCTGCAGGGTGAGCACAGAGCAGATGTCAGGGAGCCAGCCACCTGCAGACCAGGGGAAATGTGAGCCACCACCACCATGCGACCTGCAAATCCTTCCCGAGACCTCCCCGCCCCGAGCCTCACAACTCCCGCCATCCCTGTGGGCACCACCCCGTGGCGGTCCCCTGGCCCCCAGCACACAGCCTGCAAAACCCCTTCCCCACCTGGGAAAAGACGCATCAGGTTTTTAAGGGAGAAGCATTCTCAGAGGTAACCTCTCTCACACACCGGCTGCCCGTGCCCCTGGTGTGAGTCTAACGCGCTTTCCAGGCATTGGCACCGCATGACTAGCTGAGGGGATTTAAACGGGAGCCCCTCAGAGATGAGGAGACATCGTCATCCAAGGTCAATACTCAGTGAAGCACACAGCCTCTGACCTCCCAACTGCAGCTCACGGGAACCTGTGACTCGGCAGCCCTGCCAGGCGCCCTGGACAGGAAGAGGGCCCGGTCCGACACAGGGGCGCCAAGGAACAGAGCCCCAGGCCAGGCACCGCGACAGCGCCCATGGGTGGGGAGAGAGAGTCTGGGAAGGAACGACAAAGGCAGGCGGTGAGGGAGGCACTACAGAGCCACGTGTGAGCTGTGGAGCACAGCAGACAGACACCCGGCACGTCCTCTGTGAACACCCTTGGGACCGCTCAACGCCATGGGCGCGGCAGGAGACCCGGCTGGTGGGAACGGCAGGGACAGCTTGAAGGGACAGAGAAGATGCCAAAGAGGCCTCCAGGCAGCGCCCTGAGTGGGAGGAAGGAAACAGGACTGTCATCCCACAGCCAGGGAGAGAAGGCGCACGCACTGGGCAGAGCGCCAGGACCACGAGAGGAGGACACGGGAGAAAGAAAGAGGCAGGAGAGGGGTTTCCTGGGAGATGAGCGTCGGGCCGGGACCCAGGGACACGCAGACACAGCCAGTCGCACCCTACAGGTCACCGAATTCAAAAGGGACACCAAACACTCTGTATCTTGATTGTACCAATGCCAACAAAATCATTACATCGGTGCGCAGCTTTGTAAGATGCCACCATCAGGAGAAACTGAGTAAAGAGAACGTGGGATGTCTCCGTCTTATTTCTGACGGCTGTGCAAGAATCTACAATAATCTCAAAATAAAAAGTTTAATTAAGGAAAAAAGGATGCAGTTCCTAGAGGTAGACTGGGGGCAGGTCCCCTGCAGTTCCCGCCACCGCCTGCCTAGTGAATATCCAAAGGGCCGGCCACCTCTGGCTCCTCCCACCAGGAACAGAGTACACAGGTGGCATTTGGACGTTAAGGTACAAAAGTACAAAAGCTAACAGCCACGTACGTATGGAATATCAGGCTTTTCCGGTGATCCCTTCCTCTTTAAAGAGGCTACTTCACTCACAGAAAGTCGTTAAAGGGTTAACCTGCCTTCCACCTGAGCTCAGACCAGGCAGGACTCATACCAGCAGAGGTCAGATCAGAAAATATTTTCTGAGTCACAGGGAGGGATGGCTCACTCGGCCACCCACTTCAGCTACTACTCACAGTTGAGTGAAGGGCATGACTGCTCAGCGGGCATTCATCAGAGACTTGTGGGCTCGGAGGAGGAAGCCAGAAGCAGGCGGGTACAGTCACGCTGGGGCCGCTCCACGCCCACAGCCTCAGTGAGTCACGGAGGGGAAGGACCACTGCACACCCTCGCAGGCTCCTGCCCAGCCATCAGGCAGCCGAAGATACCACCTGCTCCCTCCTGAGCTGAGACCCGGTTTTCCCACCAAAAGAAGGGCCATGCTGCTTTAGAAATGCTGCCGTGAGCTACAAGTGGGTATCTGGGAACTCTCAGTCACAGAAGGAACAAAACTCGCCCTGCACCCCCTGCACCCCGCCCTCCCATTTGTCAATTGCGCAAAAGCCCATTCTGGAGGCTGGACACTTCCGCGTGCAGACGGCTGTGGCTGTTTGCACTTCCTCCTGCGGGTGCCCCCTCCTCAGAGAAGCCACCCACACCTCCCCCAGGGCAAACCTGGCAGCCCCACCCTCTGGGACCTCAGCCGGTCCCATATACAGGGCACTACACCTCAGGTGACCGTCTGTCTTTATAGACCACCTACCGTCCTTCGTTCATAAGTTTCTTGAGAATAAGAATACTGTCTACTGTCCTCCGTACCCCCTGGAACACTGAGTGTAAATATCCAGGAGGTGCTTGCAGAATGAATGAATCAATGAACAAACAAGCTCAGTCATTTCAAACGTGCGGTCACATGAGTAATCTGACCTTCTGAAAAGTTAAGCTTCTGGAAGGAGCCCATTTTCTCAATGTATTCAGCATCGAGTCATCACAGAATACGAACTCTTATAAAGTACCGCCCCCTCACTTCCCATGAGAAAGCAAAATTCCTCAGCGGGGAAATGGGGGGGGTAGCAGACGTTACCCGCAAAGCTTTAGGAAGGCTGCGGCTCACTGAGCACTTCACTAGGGCCCCTGACTGCTTGCCTGGTAGTGGGACAGACACACCAGGAACGGCTGCTGACCGGCAGGAGGAGCGCCCGGCCAGGCAGGCAGCACACCCCGCACCCTGCCAAGCGAGGTCCGGCCAGCAAGGGAAAGACGCTCTCCACTTCAGAACCGCCCACCGCTAGAAAGCCAGGTCCTGCCAGGGCCTGGACACATGAGGCCTTTCTTACAAGGGTTACAAATCTGTGGCCTTGCTCTGCCTCGAATAAAAGAGACGGGGACAACGTGACCATCTCCAGATGAACTTTCATCTTTGTTTCAAGTGCCTGGGTGCTGGGTCACAGTGGATTTCTAAATTCTTCCAATACTCAAAAATACCATTTCTAAGATGCAAAAGGGTTGTTAAACATACACTTAGCACAGTCCCCAGTCCCACTCCTGAGTATTTTGTTGCTGTTTCTTTTTTTTTTTTTTTTTTTTTGCGGTACACGGGCCTCTCACCGTTGTGGCCTCTCCCGTTGCGGAGCAACAGGCTCCGGACGCGCAGGCTCAGCGGCCATGGCTCACGGGCACAGCCGCTCCGCGGCATGTGGGATCTTCCCGGACCGGGGCACGAACCCGTGTCCCCTGCATCGGCAGGCAGACTCTCAACCACTGCGCCACCAGGGAAGCCCCACTCCTGAGTATTTTCTCAAGTGACGTAAAAACCCAAGTTCACGTGGAAACCTGCCCTGGGATGTTTACAGCAGCTTTATTCCTGACCCCCTCAAAACTGGAAACATCCCACAAGTCCTGCCACCTGCAGGCAAATGGACAAACGGAACATGGAATACAACACAGGAAGAAAAAGGGGTGACTTCTCATACCCGCAACAACAGGGATGACGGACTTCCCTGGTGGTCCAGTGGCTAAGACTCCGTGCTCCCAATGCAGGGGGCCTGGGGTCCATCCCTGCTCAGGGAACTAGATCCCGCACGCCGCAACTAAAAGATCCTGCACGCAGCAATGAAGACCCCATGTGCCACAACTAAGACCCACCACAGCCAAGTAAATAACTAAATATTTTTTTTAAAAAAGGGATGAATCTCTGATAGGTTTTGCTGAGCCAAAGCAGCCAGAATCAAAAAGCTACATACTGTTGTTCCATTTATCTGACTTTCTGGAAAAGCCAAAACCTTAGGGACAGAGAGGAGATTAGTGGCCAAGAGGCTAGAGGCACGCTGGCGCCAAAGGGCAGCAAATGGGATGACGGGATTGCTCTGCCGCCTGACGGCGATCATCTGTCAAAACTCCTTGTGCACTGCAAGTGAACTATGCTTCACGGCTACTAAGGATAAACGAATTATTACATTTTGAAAAATGCGCCGGCCAGCCAACCGGTACATGACAAGTGCAGTAAGAGGGGCGGGGGAGGTGAGGCAAGTGGATCAGCTGGAGTTCTGAAGGTTCTCCCCACTTTCAGTTTCCGTGCCCTGGGATGTCTCCCCGCCCTGCCCACTGCTCAGGCCGCCCACCGGGCCACCCGAAGCTACCCAACCGGAAAAGCCAGAGCCCGGGCTCAGCCGCGCCTCCGGGCGCAGGAAGAGCAAAAATAGAAAGCGCCGGTGCGCAGTGGCGGGCTGGAAACCCTCGGACCTCGGAGAACCGGGGAGAACCGCGGCCCGGAGCCAACATCGGCTCCCGGGCGGTCCCAGCGTCCCGACCCCGCCCCCGGCCGCGACACAGTTTCCACAAACTGACACACACGGAGCCCGCGCGAGGGGCGGGGCGCGCGGGCTTCCCCGCCGGGTCCCTGGAGGCCGGTTCCACGCAAGCCGAGCGCGCGAAAGAGCGCCCCAAAGGCGCCGTCCCACGGCGCCCGCTGCGCTTTCCCTCCCAAAGGCGGGCTGCAGGGCCCAAGCGTGGACCCTGGGACACGAACACGCGCACCACGCCGCCACCGGGGACGAGAGGCCGGGCGCCCACCCGGCTGGGCACCCTACATTTCTGGAATCACCGGGACGCCTGTGTAAATTTCCGTTTGCCCTGTCATTTTCCAAAGGCCACTCAAAATCAGGGGCCAGAATGCCTCCTCTCCAAGGGTCCTGCCAGCCCTCCCACTCAAATTAGGTGACAGAACGCCCCCTCTCCAAGGGTCCTGCCAGCCCACCCACTCATGATCAGGGCACAGAACGCCTCCTCTCCAAGGGTCCTGCCAGCCCACCCACTCAAGATCAGGGAACGGAATGCCTCCTTTCCAAAGGTCCAGCCAGTCCTGCCACTCAAGATCAGAGGGACAAAATGCCTAACTAAAACAAAACAAAAACACAAAAAACTGGAAAGAGGGAGAAAAGGGTGTCCTCAAAAATAAAAAAGCTAAGCACGTTGACAGCACCAAGAATTAACTACCAGGAAGAAGAAACCCTACATGTCAGATCATAAAGTACGGACAAGCAAGCCCGCCGGCAGTCCAGGCCCGGGGGTACCGGGGACCCCAGCCCGGCAGAGCCAACGGCAGCCCGGCTCGGGCGCCCCTCGGAAGCGCGGGCTCCCCGCGGCCGAGTCTGCGCCCCCGGCCGGCCCCGGCTCCCCTCTGCCCACCCTGCGCGCGGAGGCTGGAAACGGCCGCGGAGAACCACGGCGGGGCGGGAAGGAGGGTCCAAAGAGGGTCTCGGGACTCGAGTCGCTCCGTTTCTCGGTGGGCCCAGCGCGCGCCGTGGGGGAAGAGGGGCGGGGGTCCGGGGGGAGGGGACGGGCGGCACTCACGTAGACCGGCAGCGGCCACGGGTAGACGGCGGGCTCAGCCCCCACGGGCGACTTGAGCCTCAGCTCCAGCTTCTCCCCCATGTCTGCGCGCGCGGCCGCCGCACCATGCTAGTCGGGCGGTTGGGGGAGGGGCGGGGCGCCGCCGGCGGGGGCGGGGCAGGCAGGCGGGCGGGCGGAGGAGGGCGGGCGGGCGGGCGGGCGGGAGGCTGAGGGGAGGGGGCCTGGCCTGGGCCTCAGCCGCCGCCGCCGCGCTCCCGTCCGGCCCCCGGCTCCCTCTTTGTGGTCACAGGCCCGGAGCCTCCAGCGCCGCCGCCATCTTGGGCCGGCGTGAGGCGAGCACAATGAGCCGGGGGCCGGGCTGAACCACTCGCGGCGCGCGCGCGGGGGGGCCCGGCGCGAAGAGGCGGCGCGCTCCCGCTGCCCCGCCCGCCGCTCCGCGCGCGCCCCCCCTCAGCCCCGCCCCGTGGGCTCGCCCGCTCTCACGCACGCACGAACGCACGCACGCACGTCCTCGGCTGCCCCCGGCCTCCCCCACCGGCCCGACGTGGGGACCCGGGGAGACCCCTCGGGGCCTGCGGTGGCGGGTTCGAGTCCCCGTCTTGGCGTACCGTGACCCGCCCCCCCCCCGTCATTAATGACTATAATTCCTCATTAAATGTGACAGCCGGAATCCCTGCTTCTGTTCCCAAGAATGCCATGTATTTAGCCTATGCTAGGCACCAGACCCTGGACGCTCAGTACTGGCCAAAAAAGGAAATGCCCTGCCCTCTTGGCGCTCCCATTTTAATTGGAATAGTAGTGACAATGCTCGGGGGAGAAAGTAAAGTGTCATCAACGCTACGGGGATGGTTAATTTCATGTGCGCACTGCGCGGGGCCCCGGCGACCACAAACATCCCAGATATGGTCAGGAAGGTATTTTTCAGATGAGATTAACACTGAAATCGGTCCACTTTGCGTAAAGGAGATTGTCAATGCCACGGCGTGGGTGGGCCTCGTCAATCAGTTGAAGGACGAGAGAAAAATGAGGTTCTGTAGAAAGAGGGAACTGTTCCTCCAGTGGCCTTCAGACATCAGCTCTTCCCTGTGTCTCCAGCCCAGAGTCCTGCCCTGACTTGCCTGCCTCACGGTCACATGAGTCAACTCCTTAAAACAAAACTATATATGTAAAAATACTGAATATATACAAGCCTATTAATTTGTATATGTGTGTACACATATTATATATATGTGTGTACGCATGCATATATATTGAATATAAAGTATGTACATACACGTTTATATGTATATACACATATGTTTATGTGTGCGTGCGTATGTAGTATGTGTGTAAGTACTATATATAGTATACATAGACACCTATATATTTGTGTGTATATATTGTATATATGTATGTATGTGTATATATATAGTATATGTATTATACATGTGAACATGCTGTATATATACACACCCATATATATTTATATATGGGTGTGTATATATACAGTATATGTACACTGTATGTATGTATGTATACAGTGTATAGGTGTGTATATATGTTGTATACCTGTATGTGTGTATGTTGTATAGGCATTATATGTATATATGTATATACTGTATATATACACACTTGCGTATGTATTTATATGTGTATATACATGCGCATATTTACGTATAGGTGTGTATGTGTGTATATACATTGTATATATGTATGTGTATATATTTTATATATGATATATGTATGTATATATACTGTGTATTTGTATATACAGCACATATATATTTTTATGCTATATGCTTTTATATGTAGGTGTATATGTGTGTCTATATGTCTATATGTATGTATGTGCATGTATTGCATATATGTATAGTATATGTGTATGTATGTATACTGTATATATACACACCTAATATATCTTTGTATGTATGTATATATATGATATATATGTACCTAGGTGTGTATATCGTATATGTTATATGTATGTGTACGTACTGTATATATACAAACCGTGCATTTTATTATATGTGTGTATGTATAGTGTATATGTATGTGTGTATTGTATGTATTATGTGTATATGTGTGTATACATACTGTATATATACAAACTATGCATTTTATATGTGTGTACATATGTATGTGTGTATTGTATATACTATATGTGTATATGTCTGTATGCATACTGCATATATACACAGCTGTATATTTTTGTATGCGTGTACATATGTACGTGTGTGTGTATATACACACACCCCCTATGGATTCTGTTTGTCTGGAGAACCCTCACTGATACGGACACTTATGACAATTGAGCACCTGCTCTCTGCCAGCGAGGGAGCCAAACGCTTGTCCTTTCTGTGTCTCCCTTAAGTGTCACAAGTCCCGGGAGGGAAGGTGATGCCGCTCCTACCAGTTGAGGTGCCTCAGGGTCAGAGAGGTGCACAGGGCGGGGGGCTGGAGCCCGGTGGAGCCCAGGTGGAGTTCTAGCAGCAGTACAGACTAGCAGTCCCACTTCCCCGGGTGCCTCTCCCAAAGACGCCGAGGGAGAGACGGGGTCTGAAGGAGGGGATGAGAAAGCTTCCGTGGGTCTGCAAGCCCAGACCAAGGCTGACTCCTCAAGGGTGTTAGAGGTCAGGACTCTGGTTACCCTGGGGATGGGGTTACACAGAGCCATTCCCATTCTGAGAAAGTATCCATTCTGCTCTTGTTTGTATGTTCACCCCCTCCCCCAAATCTTTTAAAAACAGATTCTCTTGGTTGCTGGGAGCACACACGGGGAAGTTGTGTGTGAGGGGGTGTGATCCAGGGGACAGGGAGGATAAGCCCCCCACTCGTAGGGCCAGGAGTGGCTCAGCTTTCTGAGCTGAGGTTGGCCCGTGAGGTCCCAGAGAAAAGGGTCCCTGCTCCGTCCCTGCTCCGTGCACCCCATTCCCAGCCTGAGAAGTCCAGACGCCCCCACACCCCCCCACCCCCCCCACCCCCACTCACACACACACACACACCAGGGAGGAGAGCCAGTCACCCTGGCTCCCAGGCTCCGGCTCCAAGGCTCCCGGCACTAGGAGCTATTTTCAGCTTTCATGCCCTAGGACACGCCAGAGCTATTGTCTCCGGAAACTCTCTGTCTGTCTCTCGCCCGCCCGCCATCCCTCCCTCCCTCCTCCGCCTCTTCCCCTCCCGCTCCAGCTGTCCTGCCCTCCACCCTGCATTTCTACATAGGATGGCTCGCTTCTCCCCATGCCCACCCCCACCATTCGATGGATGTCAAAGCAAGCCCTGGGGACTTCCCTGGAGGTCCAGTGATTAAGACTCCGAGCTTCCACTGCAAGGGGTGCGGGTTCGATCCCTGGTCAGGGAAATAAGATCCCACATGCCGCCCGGCACGGCCAAAGAAATAAATGAATAAAAAATAAAGTTATAGTGATGAAACAGCCCTAGTGGTGCAAGGATGGGACGTATAGCTCTATGGTAGAGAATAAAGGTCCAGAAACAGATAGATGAGAACTTGATATGACAGAAAGTGGGGAAATTAAGGAGTTTTCAATAAATGGCATTAGGACAATTGCATATCCATGTGGGAAAAAGTAAATTAAAAAAAAAAAGCAAGCCCTGGTCAGGTGTGACCTTGGCCCCAGGGCCATTGGCACAAATTGTGCTGTGGGACGTTCTTCCTTAGACTCCTCCCTCCCTCCTGTGTCACTGTCACTTCCTCCAGAACCTTCCTGGACTCCCCTACACAAGCCCGGGGTGTGCCCTCACCCGCCCACCCTGGATCACCGGAATTCCAATCCCGGCCCACCCTTCCCTGCCAGGTAAAGAACTGTGCCTGGTCAATAAGACTGTAGAGGTCCTTGGCCATTGCTATTGCAGTTGGAATTGTTACTGTGTTTACACAGGGTGACCAACACCTGCCGCCAGTTTACCCAGGACCGCTCAGGTTTGAGCGCTGGAACTGTGGGGAAACCCTCAGTCCCGGGGAACCCCAGAAGGCTGGTCAGCCTATTTAGGACAGATCTTTCACTTGATCTCCCAACCCCCGAGAGCCAGAAAGGGAATCTCCCCCCTCCTTCCATGGTAACATTCATTCATTCATCCACTCATCCCTTTATTCAACTCCTTTATTCAGCAAGTATTTATGAAGCACCTACTACACAGCAGACACTCTTCTAGGTGCTGGGGACAGTAAACTGAGAAGGTGTGATTTATTACATGGGGATGATGTCTCAGAGACCACTGAAGGGCAGGGGAGGTGGGAGAGGGAAGGGGCAGTTCTAAATGCAGGCTCTGACGGGATTGGGGCAGACCTTGCCCTGGGCCAGGCTGGTTGCTTCAACACAGCTGTCCTCGCCCAGGGCCATCCTGCCCCCACCTCACCCAGTTCTTCGGTGATGTATGGGGAAAATCTGTGGTTTTCACACTTGGGAGGGAGGGGCCCCTGGAATCAAATGGGTGGGGCCAGGGATGCTCCTGAACCCCACACAGTGCCCAGGAGGGACACCCAGCAGAGGATGACCCGCCCCAAGTAACCCCAGTGCCGCGGGGGAGACCCTGTACTAACATTATTCAGACCAGTTGGTGCCCCCAGATTCCTGCACAGGCAGGGACTCTATCCGGGCCACCTCTGTATCCCGAGGTGACCTAGAGTGGGGCAGCCAGGAAGGCTGAGATGAGTATCGGGGGTGAAATGACAAATCTCTGTGCCCACCCTCCCCGCCTCACTCCAGGGGCGATGGCCTCTATCTCTTCCCTGTGCAGGTAGCTTTTCCCTGAGCCATTTCTTCTTGTCAAGGTCCCTGTCGCAGGTTGGATTCCCCGAAGATGACGTTGAGAGCAAGGATTGGAATGCAGATTGTTGATATGAGACGTGCAGAGAACAGATAGAGCTGCCATAGGGTCCTGCACTTCCACTCCTGGGCATAGATCTGGAGAAAACTCTAATCTGAAAAAATGCATGCACCCCTGGGTTAAGACTCCGTGCTTCCAGTGCAGGGGCATGGGTTCCATCTCTGGTCGGGGAACTAAGATCCCACATGCTGTGTGACAAAAAAAAAAAAAAAGAAAGAAAAGATACATGCACCCCAATGTTCATTGCAGCACTGTTTACAATAACCAAGACATGGAAGCTACCTAAATGTCCACTGATGGATGAATGGATAAAGAAGATGTGGTACATATATACAATGGAATATTATTTGGCCATAAAAAGAAGGAAATAATGTTATTTGCAGCAAAGTGATGGACCTAGAGATTATCATACTACGTGAAGTAAGTCAGACAGAGAAAGACACATATCATATGATCTCACTTATATGTGAAATCTAAAATACGGCACAAATGAACTTGTCTACAAAACAAAAACAGACTCACAGACATAGAGAACAGACTTGTGGTTGCCAAGGGGGAGAAAGAGTGAGGGAGGGTTGGATTGGGAGTTTGGGGTTAGCAGATGCAAACTATTAAATATAGGATGGATAAACTACGAGGTCCTACTGTCTAGCACAGGGAACTATATTCAATATCCTGTGATAAGCCATAATGGAAAAGAAAAAGAGTTTTATTTATAGGTTCCATCCCTAACTGAGCTGGCCCATCCCCTCCCATAGTTCTAAGTGCAGTCGAGCCTGCAGACTTCCCACCGTGGTCTTCAGCTCCAGAGCAAGCCACCTGCAAACCAGCCACATCTTCCCAGGGGCTGGCAACTCTCCTTTGCTACTAATTCCAAGACACATCCAGAGAGCAAAAATGTGACCATGAAAAGAAACTCAGGCATTTTCAAACCAAGGAAATAACATTCTTATCTCTGTTTAGCACTTGCTTAATTTTAGAATAGCTTAGAGTTACAAAAATGTTGCAAAGATCTGTACAGAGTGTACAGAATGCCAGTGGACCCCGACCCAGTACCCTTATTTCCAACACATTAGTACGACATGTTTATCCAACTAAGGAACCAAGATGGATACATTACGATTAACTAAAGTCCACACTTTATTAGAATTTCCCTAGTTTTCCCCTAAGGTCCTTTTTCTGTCCCAGTCTCCTCTGGGCTGTGACATTTCTCAGACATCCCTGGGTTTTGATAGCTTGAAAGGTTTGAGGAGGACTGGTCAGATATTTTGTCCCTCAATTTGTTTATCTGTTTGTTTTCTGATGTTTTTCTTATGGTTGGTCTGGAGTTACGGGGTTTGGGGTGGAAGATCCAGACAGAGATAAAAATGCCATTCTCCTCAGGTCACATCAAGGATACACACCATCAGTGGGACTTATGACAAACGAATTTACCCTTGATCACCTGGCCAGTATCGTCTTTTTTTTTTTTCTTCTGCGTTTGGTCTTCGTTGCTGCGCGCGGGCTTTCTCTAGTGGCGGCGAGCGGAGGCTACTCTTCGTTGTGGTGCGCGGGCTTCTCATTGCAGTGGCTTCTCTTGTTCTGGAGCACGGGCTCTAGGCATGCGGCCTTCAGTAGTTGTGACTCGCAGGCTTAGTAGCTGTGGCTTGTGGGCTCTAGAGCGCAGGCTCAGTAGTTGTGGCGCGAGCTTAGGTGCTCCACGGCATGTGGGATATTCCTGGCCCAGAGCTCAAACCCGTATCCCCTGCATTGGCAGGCGGATTCTTAACCACTGCGCCACCAAGGAAGTCCCCAGTATTGTCTTTTAACCCTCGGGTGGACATTCCTCTTCCTCAAAGGGACAAAATTAAAGAGACAGACAACGCAGAGTGCTGGTTCAGGTGGGAGCCACTGCAACACCTGTATCTTCCTGGTGGGAGTGCAGATTGGAGCAGCCACTTTGGAAAACTGTCCAGCATGATCCACCAGAGCTGAAATTACTACTCCAGGTCTCAGCAGTTCCCCTCCAAAGGGCACACCCAAGAGGAACATGTCTACTCCCTTCTAAAGGACGTGCACCAGAATGTCCATGGTGGTTCTATTCACAGTAGCCAACAACTGGAAATAATGTAAATGTCGTTTCGGAAGACAATGGGTGAGGGACTTCCCTGGTGGTCCAGTGGTTAAGACTCCGTGCTCCCAATGCAGGGGGCCCAGGTTGGATCTAGATCCCGCCGTGCCACAACCAAGACCTGGCACAGCCTAAATAAATAAATAAATAAATATTAAAGAAAAAAAGAAAGAAGACAGCGGGTGAATAAACTGTGGTACATTCATATACGGCATCGCAAAGGAGGAGACTGCCACTACACACAACAGCCTGGATGAATCTCAAAATACAAAGGTTGGGTGAAGGCTGTCACACACAACAAAGAGGACATACTTTAGAACTCCATTTACATGAAGTTCAAAAACAGGAGAAACTGATGAAATTAGAAGTCAGACAGAGGTTTTCTCTGGGGGATATTGACTGAGAATGGGCATATAGACTTCTTGGGGGCCGGTTACTTAGAGAAAGAGATGGATAGTTAGATTATAGATAGATAGATAGAAATTTATTAAACTGGTCACTTGGTAATCTGTGTCCTTTTTTTGTTTGTTTGTTTGTTTTGTGGTACGCGGGCCTCTCACTGTTGCAGAGCACAGGCTCCGGACGCGCAGGCTCAGCGGCCACGGCTCACGGACCCAGCCGCTCTGCAGTATGTGGGATCCTCCTGGACCGGGGCACGAACCCGCGTCCCCTGCATCGGCAGGCAGACTCTCAACCACTGCGCCACCAGGGAAGCCCCTCTGTGTCCTTTTTGTATGTATATCATACCTCAAATAAAAATGAAAGAAAAGAATAAAATAAAACTAGGTGTGCGATGGTGGAAGTGTAAAATGGTGCAGCCACTGTGGAAAACAGTTTGGTGGGTCCTCACAAAGTTAAACATAGAATTGCTATATGATTCACTAAATTCTATTCCTAGGCAGAGAGCCAAAAGAATGGAAAACAGGGACTCCAACAGATATTTGTACACCCATGTTTATAGCAGCACCATTCACAATGTGCAAAAAGCAGAAACACCTCAAATTTCCATCAACAGATGAGTGGGCAAACAAAATGCGGTCCCTCCATACAATGGAATATTATTTAGCCTTACAAAGGAAGGAAATTCTGACACTCGTTACAACATGGACGAACCCTGAGGACATGATGCTCAGTGAAATAAGGCAGGCACAAAAGGATAAATACTGTCTGATTGCACTCACACGAGGTCCTAGAGAGTCAGATCCACAGAGACAGGAAGTAGATGGTAGGGGCCAGGGGCTGGGGGAGGGGGACAGATAGTCAGTGTTTCATGGGGACAGAGTTTCAGTTTGGGGAGATGGGAAAGTTCTGGAGATGGATGGTGGGGATGGTTGCCCAACAATGGGAATGTACTTAATACCAGTGAGCTGTGCACTTAAAAATAGTTAAGATGGTACATTTTATGTTTATGTGTATTTTATCACAGTTAAAAGAAAAACAGTGGTAGCAAATACAACCCTAATAAGCAGCTTTGCAGGCAAAGCTTCTGCCCCAGAAATCTGGATCCCCCTCTGCGTCCCCTTGATGCCTTCCTGATACCTCCTTTCCTTTGCCCCGGGGTCAGTGAGCTCATTCTTGGCAAGACTGGGAGCACGCATGCATCTGTTTCAGCAGGGAAGGAGGATGAGAAATTTGTATGTCAAGGTGAAGGTCATCCAGCAGATGTAACTTTGGACGATGTTCTCATGGAGAAAAACGGACACAATACGTTCTACAGACAAAGCAAGGTGCTGAGGGGTGTGCAGAAGAAACTCATGTTTGCACACACACACGTACATACAGTGTGCTTGCGTATGATGGGCTCTTTCTGGCTCACAAGAAACACACCACGCACGGTACCTGGAAGGGAAGAGTAGATTGCTATTCCCGGATATCCGAGTCTCTCCCAAAAAGAGGACCGTGCACATCCCCACGCTCTGCCATGTGTGTTTACAGGGTCTCCCGCTAGAGTGCTCAAAACATACAACCCTGCCCCACTGACCCCAGGCTTGATGATGCAGAGCAGTTATCTGCTGCTGCATACAAACCAGCACACAACTTAGAACATCCACCATGTAATACGCTCCTTGCTCTGTAGATCAGCAATTTTTCAAAAAAATGTTATTGGAATATAGTTGCTTTACAATGTTGTATTAGTTTCTGCTACACAGCAAAGTGAATCAGTTATACACATACATATATCCTCCCTCTCTTTTTTGGATTTCCTTCCCATTTAGGTCACCACGGAGCACCGAGTAGAGTTCCCTGTGCTATACAGTAGGTTCTCATTAGTTATCTATTTTATACATAGTGTCAATCGTGTATATATGTCCATCTCAATCTCCCAATTCATCCCACTCCGCTCTTTCCCCTTGGTGTCCATATTTTTGTTCTCTACATCAGTGTCTCTATTTCTGCTTCATAAATAAGATCGTCTATACCAATTTTTTCAGATTCCACATATATGCATTAATATACTGTATTTGTTTTTCCCTTTCATTCTAACCAGTATGAGGTGATACCTCATTGTAGTCTTGATTTGCATTTCTCTAATGATTAGTGATGTTGAGCATCTTTTCATGTGTTTGTTGGCCGTCTGTGTATATTCTTTGGAGAAATGTCTATTTAGGTCTTCTGCCCATTTTTGGATTGGGTTGCTTTTTAGATATTGAGCTGCATGAGCTGCTTGTATATTTTGGAGGTTAATCCTTTGTCAGTTGCTTCGTTTGCAAATACTTTCTCCCATTCTGAGAGTTGTCTTCTCATCTTCTTTGTGGTTTTCTGCCATGGTTTTCTGTTCTCTGTAGCAGAAACTAACACAACGTTGTAACGCAACTCTACTCCAATAAAAAATTTTTAAAATTGCTGATCTACAGAGCAAGGAGCGTATTACATGGTGGATGTTCTATGTTTTGAGAACTCTAGACCCTGTCTTTAATCAATCTTCCTTAGGGGAGAAATCATGGGCCCTTAAAGCCTCTCCAAATAGCCTCAAGAGGTCTGGAAACTTCCATCCTTGTCCTCTTACTGCAACGTCTGGATATACTGCACTGAAGTCTGGTTTGCCTCCTGGAGGACCGAGATCAGAGATGAGCCAGCCCAGCTGAAGCCCTCTAGAGCAACCAGCCTGCCGCCCACCAGCTAAATGAGCACATATATGTGAGTGACCCCTGGCAAGACCAGCAGGGGAACTGCTCAGCTAGGCCCAGTCCAAATTGCTGATCTATGCACTAATTATTAGCCAGGACAATTTTTTACAATAGCCAGTACCATGTTTTTTTTTTAGAGTCCTTGTATATGCGTTAGCACATGGCATTTGTTTTTCTCTTTCTGACTTACTTCACTCTGTATGACTGACTCTAGGTCCATCCACCTCACTACAAATGACTCAGTTTCATTTCTTTTTATGGCTGAGTAATATTCCATTGTATATATGAGCCACATCTTCTTTACCCATTCCTCTGTCGATGGACACTTAGGTTGCTTCCATGTCCTGGCTATTGTAAATAGTGCTGCAATGAACATTGTGGTACATGACTCTTTTTGAATTATGGTTTTCTCAAGGTATATGCCCAGTGGTGGGATTACTGGGTCACATGGTAGTTCTATTCTTAGTTTTATTTATTTATTTATTTTTTGCGGTACACGGGCCTCTCACGGTTGTGGCCTCTCCCGTTGCAGAGCACAGGCTCCGGATGCGCAGGCTCAGAGGCCATGGCTCACGGTCCCAGCCGCTCCGCGGCGTGTGGGATCCTCCCGGACTGGGGCACGAACCTGTGTCCCCTGCATCGGCAGGCGGGCTCTCAACCACTGCGCCACCAGGGAAGCCCATCTATTCTTAGTTTTTGAAGGAACCTCCATACTGTTCTCCCTAGTGGCTGTATCAATTTACATTCCCACCAACAGTGCGAGAGGGTTCCCTTTTCTCCACACCCTCTCCAGCATTTACTGTTTGTAGAGTTTTAAAATTTATTTATTTTTAAAGTCTTTATTGAATTCGTTACAATGTTGCTTCTGTTTTATGTTTTGATTTTTTGGCCACAAGGCATGTGGACCAGGGATTGAACCCACACCCTCTGTGATAGAAGGGTGCTTCCACTGGACCACCAGGGAAGCCCCATATTGTTTGTAGACTTTTTGATGATGGCCATTCTGACCGGTATGAGGTGGTATCTCATTGTCGTTTTGATTTGCATTTCTCTAATAATTAGGGCATAGATCAGCAATTTGGACTGGGCCTAGCTGAGCAGTTCCCCTGCTGGTCTTGCCAGGGGTCACTCACATATATGTGCTCATTTAGCTGGTGGGCGGCAGGCTGGTTGCTCTAGAGGGCTTCAGCTGGGCTGGCTCATCTCTGACCTTGGTCCTCCAGCAGGCAAATCAGACTTCAGTGCAGTATAACCTGACGTTCCTGTAAGAGGACAAGGATGGAAGTTTCCAGACCTCTTGAGGCCATTTGGAGAGGCTTTAAGGGCCCATGCTTTCTCCCCTAAGGAGGACTGATTAAAGACAGTCCTGACTGTCCTGACCACCTCTGGTTTTTGTAAATAAAGTTTTATCAGAACACCCATTTGTTTACACACTGTCTGTGACTGCTTTTCCGCTGCAACAGCACAGTTGCACCATCGGACAGAGACCACCTGGTCTGCAAAGGCAACAACATTTACTCCCCGGTCCTTTACAGGAAGTTTGCCAGCCCCTGATGTAATGCATCAAGAGCACCCTCCCCTTGGGATCAGCTGCCGAACTGCCAAATCTCCCTCTGAAGTGAAATGATGGAGCTGCCAGCTCTTCGAGGCCTACCTGAAAGTCTCCGGAGGTGGACTTCCCTGGCAGTCCAGTGGTTAAGACTCCGCACTTCCACTGCAAGCGGGCGCAGTTTCGATCCCTGGTCGGGAAGCTAAGATCCCACATACCATGTGGTGCAGCCAAAACAAACAAACAAATAAATAAATAAAGTCTCTGGAGGCGTTAAGGGAACCATTGACCAAAACCGCCCATCCCGGCCAGACACGATAGTAACCACTTGCATGAGTTATCTTACAACAGGAGGTCCTGGTAGGGACGTGGAACTAACAGGCTACCACCAACTGGAAGAACTTGGGGAAGATCGAAAGGAGAGAGGAGACACCAGTCCATGTCCTACCAACTCCCAGAATCCTTCCCGCTGGAATCCATCTCCTCTGAGTGATGCACGCGCCACCAGGAAGGACCCTGAGTCATAATGATTGCCCAGAAGGACTTCCCGGCTGGACCGGTGGTTAAGACTCTCTGCTCCCAATGCAGGGGGCCCGGGTTTGATCCCTATTCAGGGAACTAGATCCCGCATGCCAAAACTAAAGGTCCCGCACGCTGCACCTAAGACCCCTAGCAGTCAAAATAAATAAATAAATATTTTTTTAAAAAAAAGAATGATTGGCCAGAGATAACCCGGAAATTAACCCCATTATCACAAAACCCAAGACTGTGAGCCCTGTAGCAGAGCAGTTCTCCTGGCCTCCCTTACCCTGCTGCTCTCTGCCTGGGCGCCCCTTCCCAATAAAGTCTCCTGCTTTGTCAAAACATGTGTCTCCTCGGACAATTCACTGCTGAGTCTTAGGCAAGAGCCCACTCTCAGGCCCCGGAAGGGGTCCCCCTTCCTGCAACAGAGGGACAGCAAGAGCTGCAGAGAACAGAAGAATCACATTGGCTCTGCTGGGCCAAAGTCCAGCCTGCCGACCCCTCCGGAGCCCAGAGTCTCTGAGTTCCCTGCTACTGGGGACTTAGGCAACTAAAACACCTCCAATTACTGAGCGACTACTGCGTGCCTGGACTGCACCACGCCCTTTACACACAATCCTCACTCGATCCTTCAAGGACCCCCGTGGGAGACATTCTTTTCATATCCGTTTCCTACAGCTGCTGTAAAAAAGGACCACAAAGTTAGTGGCTTAAAACAACACAAATTCATTATCATACATATATTGTTTCCCTGGAGAACATTGACTAGTACACTGGGCTAAAATCGAGGTGTCATCAGGGCTGCATTCCTCTCTAAAGGGTCTGGGGGGGATCCATTCCCTTCCTCTTTTCAGCTATTGGGAACTGCCTGCAACCCTTTGCTCGTGGCCCTTTCCTCCATGTTCAAGGTCAGAAACATCAGGCTGAGTCCTTATGCTGCCATCCCTCTGGCCTTTTCCCATTTTTCAAGATCCTTGGGATTACCTTGTGTCTACCAGCATAAACCAGGATAAACTCCCCGTTTAAGATAAAATCCCCAGTTGGTCTCTCAACAAGGTCAGCTAAATCACAATGTGAATTCCACCTATAACGTTAATTCTTTAATTTTATTGAAGTATAGTTGATTTTTAATTTATTTTTGGCTGCGTTGGGTCTTCATTGCTGCGTGCGGGCTTTCTCTAGTTACAGCGAGAGGGGGCTACTCTTCGTTGCGGTGCGTGGGCTTCTCATTGCGGTGGCTTCTCTTGTCGTGAACCACGGGCTCTAGGCACGCGGGCTTCAGTAGTTGGGGCTCGCGGGCTCTAGAGTGCAGGCTCAGTAGTTGTGGCACACGGGCTTAGTTGCTCCGCGGCATGTGGGATCTTCCCGGACCAGGGCTCAATCCCATGTCCCCTGCATTGGCAGGTGGATTCTTAACCACTGTGCCACCAGGGAAGTCCCTGAAGTATAGTTGATTTACAATGTTGGGTTAATTTCTGCTGTACAGGGACTTCCCTGGTGGTCCGGTGATAAAACTCCGAGCTCCCAATGCAGGGGGCCAGGTTCAATCCCTGGTCAGGGAACTACCTCCCACATGCCGCAACTAAGAGATCTCGCGTGCTGCACTGAAGATCCCACGTGCCACAGTTAGGACACGGCACAGCCAAAACAAACAAACGAACACATACATACATACATATATATATACATAAATATTTTAAAAGATTTCTCCTAGGGCTTCCCTGGTGGCGCAGTGGTTGAGAGTCTGCCTGCCGATGCAGGGGACACGGGTTCGTGCCCCGGTCCGGGAGGATCCCACATGCTGCGGAGCGGCTGGGCCTGTGAGCCATGGCCGCTGAGCCTGCGCATCTGGAGCCTGTGCTCCGCAACGGAAGAGGTCGCAACAGTGAGAGGCCCGCGTACCGCAAAAAAAAAAAAGAAAAAAAAATGTCTCTTGTACAGTAAAGTATATACATTCCTTTTCATCTTCTTTTCTGTTATGATTTGACACAGGATATTGAATATAGTTCCCTGTGCTATACAGTAGGACCTTGTTGTTTATTTAATTCCTTTGTATCCTAACATATTCACAGCTTCTGGGGACTAGTATGTGGACCTCTTTTGTGGGGAGGCCCTTTTACCTGCCTACCATATTTTGTAAAACATCCCATGGGTTCAGTGACTTGCTTGGGTCACAAGGGACTAGACAGTGGTTGGTCTGGGTGGTCTAACTCCAGAGCCCAGGCTATTCACCAGAGCTGTGATTTTCAGGGCCCCAAGTGCCTGTGGACAGGAGGAAGGCAGTGGAGGGCTGAATGCAGGGTTTAGAAAAGTGGAAACCCGGTCTTTCACTAAGTAAAGTAGGCGGAGCTATTTTAGGGCACTCCATATTCCCCATAAAGTCCCTGGGGTCTGAGGTTGCATCTCCTCTGCCCCCTTAGTCCAGGCTGCTGCGTCCTCCCCACTTCAGCAGGATCTGGGCTCTTGTCTCTTTCTGGGCAGCTTGGCGCTCTCCGTGGTACTGAAATGCCCCCCCCACCCCTAGTTCGTCTCTAGAGAGAGTTGAGGGTCTCTGAAGTTCTAGCTCCTGCTTTGTCTTGCTAACTACACCCCAGGCCTCCTTATTTCCAGATCCTTACTTGGTCTCATGCTGGGGGTCATCCTCAAGTTCTAGGGCAACGCATATCTTGGATCTTTCCTGGAACCTCTAAATATTTTTGCACTTAGAGACTCTCAATGGATGTGCAGTAGGGGAGGTCTGTAACTGAAGGAAGCGCTCCCTTTACTGACATGTCTCTTAGGAATTAGGCAAGGTCAAGCGTCCAGGTTTGGGCTTCAAATTATACCAGTTGGTTTGAGCATGCTGATTAAAAACAAAGGGAAAATAAACAAAAAACAAATTCTGTTCTGCTATTTTGACCTCATGGCAGCCTCCAGAAGCCATCTGGTCAGCCACATAGGATCCCTGGAATCTCCAGATGTGCTTTTTAAAAAAAATTATGGTAGGGACTTCCCTGCCGGTCCAGTGGTTAAGACTCTGGGCTTCCACTGTAGGGGTCACGGGTTCGACGCCTGGTCGGGGAACTAAGATCCCGTTTGCCACGTGGTACAGCCAAAAATACATTAATTAAATAAAATTTAAAATTTAAAAATTTGGTAAAATACACATACCATAAAATTTACCATTTTAATCATTTTAAAGTGACAATTCAATTGCATTAAGCACACTCACATTGTTGTGCAACCGTCCCCACCATCATCTCCAGAACTTTCTCATCTTCCAAAACTGAAACTCTGTCCCCATGAAACACTGATTCCCCAGCCCTCCCCCAGCCCCTGGCCCCCACCATTCCATGTTCTATTCTCTGTCTCTATGGATTTGCCAATTCTGTGTCCTTTTTCTGTTCCAGGATCCCATCCAGGGTACCACATGACACTTAGATGTCACGTCCATTCTCTTAAGTGCCTCTTGGCTAACACAGTCTCTCAGAAATTCTTGCTTTTGATGACCTTGACAGTTTTGAGGAGTGCTAGTTGGAAATTTTCTGGAATATCCCTCAAATGCAGCTTGTCTGGTGTTTTTCTGATGATTAGGCTGTGGTGATGGGTTTTCAGGAAGGAAGACACTGCAGAGGTGAAGGGCACTTCTCATCATGTCGTATCAAGGGTCTGTGCCATCCACATGACTTATCCCTGTGGGTGCTGGTCTTGATCACCTGGCTGAGGTGTGTTTGTCAGTTTTCTCCACCATAAATTTACTCTTCCCTACAGTCTTTCCAGCCCCCACTCTTTTGAAAGAAGTCAAAATGCACGGCACAGACTTTTAAAAAAAAATTTATTTTATTGGGACTTTCCTAGTGGTGCAGTGGTAAAGAATCCTCCCGTCAGTGCGGGGGACATGGGTTTGATCCCTGGTCTGGGAGGATCCCACATGCCGTGGAGCAATTAAGCCCGTGTACCACAACTACTGAAGCCTACATGCCTAGAGCCTATGCTCCGCAACAAGGGAAGCCACCACAAAGGGAAGCATGTACATCACAATGAAAGAGTAGCCCCTGCTCGCTGCAACGAGAGAAAGCCCTCGCACAGTAACGAAGACCCAACGCAGCCAAAAAAAAAAAAAAATTAATTAAATAAATAAAATTTAAAAGTTTATTTTATTGAAGTATAGTTGATTTACAATGTTGTGTTAATTTCTACTGTACAACAAAGTGATTCAGTTTATCCATTCTGATGGGAATTCAGTTTATCCATTCTTGCTGTTTATCCATTCTCTATATAATAGTTTACATCTGCTAACCCCAAACTTCCGATCCTTCCCTTCCTCACCCCCACCCCCGCCTTGGTAACCACAAGTCTGTTCTCTATGTCTGTGAGCCTGTTTCTGTTTCATAGATAGGTTCATTTGTGCCATACTTTAGATTCCACGTATAAGTGATATCGTATGGTATTTGTCTTTCTCTTTCTGACTTACTTCACTTCGTGTGATAATCTCTAGGTCCACCCATGTAGCTGCAAATGGCATTATTTCATTCTTTTTCATGGCTGAGTAGTATTCCATTGTATACATGTACCACATCTTCTTCATCCATTCATCTGTCAGTGGACGTTTAGGTTGTCTCCACGTCTTGGCTATTGTAAATAGTGCACAGCCCATACTTAAGAAGTGGGGAATTATGCTCCCTTTCCTTGATGACTATTTACGTAAATTATTTTGAATTCTGCTGCCTGGGAGGTCTGTCTAATCTCCTATTCATTTAATCATTTATTTATAACAGTATGGAGTCATGGATATTTATGTTAATTTTGGGGTTATAATCCAGCATTGCCTTACCTTGCAGCAAAAGTTGTTCTAGCTTTGGGCATTGGGAACTCCTTCATTTGGTTTCTGTGTTTCTACAACGTACTCCCATCACCGTGGTAGTGTTTTTTTTGTTTTTTGTGGTTTTTTTTTGGCTGCACCGGGTCTTAGTTTTGGCATGTGGGCTCTTAGTTGCGGCATGCAGGATCTAGTTCCCTGACCAGGGACTGAACCCTGGCCCCCTGCGTTGGGAGCATGGAGTCTTATTTATTTATATATTCATATTGATTTTATTTATTTATTTGGTTGCACTGGGTCTTAGTTGTGGCAGGCAGGGTCTTTCGTTGTGGCATGCAAACTCTTAGTTGTGGCATGTGGGATCTAGTTCCCTGACCAGGGATGAACCTGGTCCCCCTGCGTTGGGAGCATGGAGTCTTATTTATTTATATATTCATATTGATTTTATTTATTTATTTGGTTGCACTGGGTCTTAGTTGTGGCAGGCAGGGTCTTTCGTTGTGGCATGCAAACTCTTAGTTGTGGCATGCGGGATCTAGTTCCCTGACCAGGGACTGAACCCTGGCCCCCTGCGTTGGGAGCGTGGAGTCTTATTTATTTATATATTCATATTGATTTTATTTATTTATTTGGTTGCACTGGGTCTTAGTTGTGGCAGGCAGGGTCTTTCGTTGTGGCATGCAAACTCTTAGTTGTGGCATGCGGGATCTAGTTCCCTGACCAGGGACTGAACCCTGGCCCCCTGCGTTGGGAGCGTGGAGTCTTATTTATTTATATATTCATATTGATTTTATTTATTTATTTGGTTGCACTGGGTCTTAGTTGTGGCAGGCAGGGTCTTTCGTTGTGGCATGCAAACTCTTAGTTGTGGCATGCGGGATCTAGTTCCCTGACCAGGGACTGAACCCTGGCCCCCTGCGTTGGGAGCATGGAGTCTTATTTATTTATATATTCATATTGATTTTATTTATTTATTTGGTTGCACTGGGTCTTAGTTGTGGCAGGCAGGGTCTTTCGTTGTGGCATGCAAACTCTTAGTTGTGGCATGCGGGATCTAGTTCCCTGACCAGGGACTGAACCCTGGCCCCCTGCGTTGGGAGCGTGGAGTCTTATTTATTTATATATTCATATTGATTTTATTTATTTATTTGGTTGCACTGGGTCTTAGTTGTGGCAGGCAGGGTCTTTCGTTGTGGCATGCAAACTCTTAGTTGTGGCATGCGGGATCTAGTTCCCTGACCAGGGACTGAACCCTGGCCCCCTGCGTTGGGAGCGCGGAGTCTTATTTATTTATATATTCATATTGATTTTATTTATTTATTTGGTTGCACTGGGTCTTAGTTGTGGCAGGCAGGGTCTTTCGTTGTGGCATGCAAACTCTTAGTTGTGGCATGCGGGATCAAGTTCCCTGACCAGGGACTGAACCCTGGCCCCCTGCGTTGGGAGCATGGAGTCTTATTTATTTATATATTCATATTGATTTTATTTATTTATTTGGTTGCACTGGGTCTTAGTTGTGGCAGGCAGGGTCTTTCGTTGTGGCATGCAAACTCTTAGTTGTGGCATGCGGGATCTAGTTCCCTGACCAGGGACTGAACCCTGGCCCCCTGCGTTGGGAGCATGGAGTCTTATTTATTTATATATTCATATTGATTTTATTTATTTATTTGGTTGCACTGGGTCTTAGTTGTGGCAGGCAGGGTCTTTCGTTGTGGCATGCAAACTCTTAGTTGTGGCATGCGGGATCTAGTTCCCTGACCAGGGACTGAACCCTGGCCCCCTGCGTTGGGAGCGTGGAGTCTTATTTATTTATATATTCATATTGATTTTATTTATTTATTTGGTTGCACTGGGTCTTAGTTGTGGCAGGCAGGGTCTTTCGTTGTGGCATGCAAACTCTTAGTTGCGGCATGCGGGATCTAGTTCCCTGACCAGGGACTGAACCCTGGCCCCCTGCGTTGGGAGCATGGAGTCTTATTTATTTATATATTCATATTGATTTTATTTATTTATTTGGTTGCACTGGGTCTTAGTTGTGGCAGGCAGGGTCTTTCGTTGTGGCATGCAAACTCTTCGTTGCGGCATGTGGGATCTAGTTCCCTGACCAGGGACTGAACCCTGGCCCCCTGCGTTGGGAGCATGGAGTCTTATTTATTTATATATTCATATTGATTTTATTTATTTATTTGGTTGCACTGGGTCTTAGTTGTGGCAGGCAGGGTCTTTCGTTGTGGCATGCAAACTCTTAGTTGTGGCATGTGGGATCTAGTTCCCTGACCAGGGATGAACCTGGTCCCCCTGCGTTGGGAGCATGGAGTCTTATTTATTTATATATTCATATTGATTTTATTTATTTATTTGGTTGCACTGGGTCTTAGTTGTGGCAGGCAGGGTCTTTCGTTGTGGCATGCAAACTCTTAGTTGTGGCATGCGGGATCTAGTTCCCTGACCAGGGACTGAACCCTGGCTCCCTGCGTTGGGAGCGTGGAGTCTTATTTATTTATATATTCATATGGATTTTATTTATTTATTTGGTTGCACTGGGTCTTAGTTGTGGCAGGCAGGGTCTTTCGTTGTGGCATGCAAACTCTTAGTTGCGGCATGCGGGATCTAGTTCCCTGACCAGGGACGAACCTGGTCCCCCTGCGTTGGGAGCATGGAGTCTTATTTATTTATATATTCATATTGATTTTATTTATTTATTTGGTTGCACTGGGTCTTAGTTGTGGCAGGCAGGGTCTTTCGTTGTGGCATGCAAACTCTTAGTTGTGGCATGCGGGATCTAGTTCCCTGAACAGGGATGAACCTGGTCCCCCTGCATTGGGAGCATGGAGTCTTATTTATTTATATATTCATATTGATTTTATTTATTTATTTGGTTGCACTGGGTCTTAGTTGTGGCAGGCAGGGTCTTTCGTTGTGGCATGCAAACTCTTAGTTGCGGCATGCGGGATCTAGTTCCCTGACCAGGGACTGAACCCTGGCCCCCTGCGTTGGGAGCATGGAGTCTTATTTATTTATATATTCATATTGATTTTATTTATTTATTTGGTTGCACTGGGTCTTAGTTGTGGCAGGCAGGGTCTTTCGTTGTGGCATGCAAACTCTTAGTTGCGGCATGCGGGATCTAGTTCCCTGACCAGGGACTGAACCCTGGCCCCCTGCGTTGGGAGCATGGAGTCTTATTTATTTATATATTCATATTGATTTTATTTATTTATTTGGTTGCACTGGGTCTTAGTTGTGGCAGGCAGGGTCTTTCGTTGTGGCATGCAAACTCTTAGTTGTGGCATGCGGGATCTAGTTCCCTGACCAGGGACTGAACCCTGGCCCCCTGCGTTGGGAGCATGGAGTCTTATTTATTTATATATTCATATTGATTTTATTTATTTATTTGGTTGCACTGGGTCTTAGTTGTGGCAGGCAGGGTCTTTCGTTGTGGCATGCAAACTCTTAGTTGTGGCATGCGGGATCTAGTTCCCTGACCAGGGACTGAACCCTGGCCCCCTGCGTTGGGAGCGTGGAGTCTTATTTATTTATATATTCATATTGATTTTATTTATTTATTTGGTTGCACTGGGTCTTAGTTGTGGCAGGCAGGGTCTTTCGTTGTGGCATGCAAACTCTTAGTTGTGGCATGCGGGATCTAGTTCCCTGACCAGGGACTGAACCCTGGCCCCCTGCGTTGGGAGCGCGGAGTCTTATTTATTTATATATTCATATTGATTTTATTTATTTATTTGGTTGCACTGGGTCTTAATTGTGGCAGGCAGGGTCTTTCGTTGTGGCATGCAAACTCTTAGTTGTGGCATGCGGGATCTAGTTCCCTGACCAGGGACTGAACCCTGGCCCCCTGCGTTGGGAGCATGGAGTCTTATTTATTTATATATTCATATTGATTTTATTTATTTATTTGGTTGCACTGGGTCTTAGTTGTGGCAGGCAGGGTCTTTCGTTGTGGCATGCAAACTCTTAGTTGCGGCATGCGGGATCTAGTTCCCTGACCAGGGACTGAACCCTGGCCCCCTGCGTTGGGAGCGTGGAGTCTTATTTATTTATATATTCATATTGATTTTATTTATTTATTTGGTTGCACTGGGTCTTAGTTGTGGCAGGCAGGGTCTTTCGTTGTGGCATGCAAACTCTTAGTTGTGGCATGCGGGATCTAGTTCCCTGACCAGGGACTGAACCCTGGCCCCCTGCGTTGGGAGCATGGAGTCTTATTTATTTATATATTCATATTGATTTTATTTATTTATTTGGTTGCACTGGGTCTTAGTTGTGGCAGGCAGGGTCTTTCGTTGTGGCATGCAAACTCTTAGTTGCGGCATGCGGGATCTAGTTCCCTGACCAGGGACTGAACCCTGGCCCCCTGCGTTGGGAGCATGGAGTCTTATTTATTTATATATTCATATTGATTTTATTTATTTATTTGGTTGCACTGGGTCTTAGTTGTGGCAGGCAGGGTCTTTCGTTGTGGCATGGAAACTCTTAGTTGCGGCATGCGGGATCTAGTTCCCTGACCAGGGACTGAACCCTGGCCCCCTGCGTTGGGAGCATGGAGTCTTATTTATTTATATATTCATATTGATTTTATTTATTTATTTGGTTGCACTGGGTCTTAGTTGTGGCAGGCAGGGTCTTTCGTTGTGGCATGCAAACTCTTAGTTGTGGCATGCGGGATCTAGTTCCCTGACCAGGGACTGAACCCTGGCCCCCTGCGTTGGGAGCATGGAGTCTTATTTATTTATATATTCATATTGATTTTATTTATTTATTTGGTTGCACTGGGTCTTAGTTGTGGCAGGCAGGGTCTTTCGTTGTGGCATGCAAACTCTTAGTTGCGGCATGCGGGATCTAGTTCCCTGACCAGGGACTGAACCCTGGCCCCCTGCGTTGGGAGCATGGAGTCTTATTTATTTATATATTCATATTGATTTTATTTATTTATTTGGTTGCACTGGGTCTTAGTTGTGGCAGGCAGGGTCTTTCGTTGTGGCATGCAAAGTCTTAGTTGTGGCATGTGGGATCTAGTTCCCTGACCAGGGATGAACCTGGTCTCCCTGCGTTGGGAGCATGGAGTCTTATTTATTTATATATTCATATTGATTTTATTTATTTATTTGGTTGCACTGGGTCTTAGTTGTGGCAGGCAGGGTCTTTCGTTGTGGCATGCAAACTCTTAGTTGTGGCATGCGGGATCTAGTTCCCTGACCAGGGACTGAACCCTGGCCCCCTGCGTTGGGAGAGTGGAGTCTTATTTATTTATATATTCATATTGATTTTATTTATTTATTTGGTTGCACTGGGTCTTAGTTGTGGCAGGCAGGGTCTTTCGTTGTGGCATGCAAACTCTTAGTTGCGGCATGCGGGATCTAGTTCCCTGACCAGGGACGAACCTGGTCCCCCTGCGTTGGGAGCATGGAGTCTTATTTATTTATATATTCATATTGATTTTATTTATTTATTTGGTTGCACTGGGTCTTAGTTGTGGCAGGCAGGGTCTTTCGTTGTGGCATTCAAACTCTTAGTTGTGGCATGCGGGATCTAGTTCCCTGAACAGGGATGAACCTGGTCCCCCTGCATTGGGAGCATGGAGTCTTATTTATTTATATATTCATATTGATTTTATTTATTTATTTGGTTGCACTGGGTCTTAGTTGTGGCAGGCAGGGTCTTTCGTTGTGGCATGCAAACTCTTAGTTGCGGCATGTGGGATCTAGTTCCCTGACCAGGGACTGAACCCTGGCCCCCTGCGTTGGGAGCATGGAGTCTTATTTATTTATATATTCATATTGATTTTATTTATTTATTTGGTTGCACTGGGTCTTAGTTGTGGCAGGCAGGGTCTTTCGTTGTGGCATGCAAACTCTTAGTTGTGGCATGCGGGATCTAGTTCCCTGACCAGGGACTGAACCCTGGCCCCCTGCGTTGGGAGCATGGAGTCTTATTTATTTATATATTCATATTGATTTTATTTATTTATTTGGTTGCACTGGGTCTTAGTTGTGGCAGGCAGGGTCTTTCGTTGTGGCATGCAAACTCTTAGTTGTGGCATGCGGGATCTAGTTCCCTGACCAGGGACTGAACCCTGGCCCCCTGCGTTGGGAGCGTGGAGTCTTATTTATTTATATATTCATATTGATTTTATTTATTTATTTGGTTGCACTGGGTCTTAGTTGTGGCAGGCAGGGTCTTTCGTTGTGGCATGCAAACTCTTAGTTGTGGCATGCGGGATCTAGTTCCCTGACCAGGGACTGAACCCTGGCCCCCTGCGTTGGGAGCATGGAGTCTTATTTATTTATATATTCATATTGATTTTATTTATTTATTTGGTTGCACTGGGTCTTAGTTGTGGCAGGCAGGGTCTTTCGTTGTGGCATGCAAACTCTTAGTTGTGGCATGCGGGATCTAGTTCCCTGACCAGGGACTGAACCCTGGCCCCCTGCGTTGGGAGCGTGGAGTCTTATTTATTTATATATTCATATTGATTTTATTTATTTATTTGGTTGCACTGGGTCTTAGTTGTGGCAGGCAGGGTCTTTCGTTGTGGCATGCAAACTCTTAGTTGTGGCATGCGGGATCTAGTTCCCTGACCAGGGACTGAACCCTGGCCCCCTGCGTTGGGAGCGCGGAGTCTTATTTATTTATATATTCATATTGATTTTATTTATTTATTTGGTTGCACTGGGTCTTAATTGTGGCAGGCAGGGTCTTTCGTTGTGGCATGCAAACTCTTAGTTGTGGCATGCGGGATCTAGTTCCCTGACCAGGGACTGAACCCTGGCCCCCTGCGTTGGGAGCATGGAGTCTTATTTATTTATATATTCATATTGATTTTATTTATTTATTTGGTTGCACTGGGTCTTAGTTGTGGCAGGCAGGGTCTTTCGTTGTGGCATGCAAACTCTTAGTTGTGGCATGCGGGATCTAGTTCCCTGACCAGGGACTGAACCCTGGCCCCCTGCGTTGGGAGCGTGGAGTCTTATTTATTTATATATTCATATTGATTTTATTTATTTATTTGGTTGCACTGGGTCTTAGTTGTGGCAGGCAGGGTCTTTCGTTGTGGCATGCAAACTCTTAGTTGTGGCATGCGGGATCTAGTTCCCTGACCAGGGACTGAACCCTGGCCCCCTGCGTTGGGAGCATGGAGTCTTATTTATTTATATATTCATATTGATTTTATTTATTTATTTGGTTGCACTGGGTCTTAGTTGTGGCAGGCAGGGTCTTTCGTTGTGGCATGCAAACTCTTAGTTGTGGCATGCGGGATCTAGTTCCCTGACCAGGGACTGAACCCTGGCCCCCTGCGTTGGGAGCGTGGAGTCTTATTTATTTATATATTCATATTGATTTTATTTATTTATTTGGTTGCACTGGGTCTTAGTTGTGGCAGGCAGGGTCTTTCGTTGTGGCATGCAAACTCTTAGTTGCGGCATGCGGGATCTAGTTCCCTGACCAGGGACTGAACCCTGGCCCCCTGCGTTGGGAGCATGGAGTCTTATTTATTTATATATTCATATTGATTTTATTTATTTATTTGGTTGCACTGGGTCTTAGTTGTGGCAGGCAGGGTCTTTCGTTGTGGCATGCAAACTCTTCGTTGCGGCATGTGGGATCTAGTTCCCTGACCAGGGACTGAACCCTGGCCCCCTGCGTTGGGAGCATGGAGTCTTATTTATTTATATATTCATATTGATTTTATTTATTTATTTGGTTGCACTGGGTCTTAGTTGTGGCAGGCAGGGTCTTTCGTTGTGGCATGCAAACTCTTAGTTGTGGCATGTGGGATCTAGTTCCCTGACCAGGGATGAACCTGGTCCCCCTGCGTTGGGAGCATGGAGTCTTATTTATTTATATATTCATATTGATTTTATTTATTTATTTGGTTGCACTGGGTCTTAGTTGTGGCAGGCAGGGTCTTTCGTTGTGGCATGCAAACTCTTAGTTGTGGCATGCGGGATCTAGTTCCCTGACCAGGGACTGAACCCTGGCTCCCTGCGTTGGGAGCGTGGAGTCTTATTTATTTATATATTCATATGGATTTTATTTATTTATTTGGTTGCACTGGGTCTTAGTTGTGGCAGGCAGGGTCTTTCGTTGTGGCATGCAAACTCTTAGTTGCGGCATGCGGGATCTAGTTCCCTGACCAGGGACGAACCTGGTCCCCCTGCGTTGGGAGCATGGAGTCTTATTTATTTATATATTCATATTGATTTTATTTATTTATTTGGTTGCACTGGGTCTTAGTTGTGGCAGGCAGGGTCTTTCGTTGTGGCATGCAAACTCTTAGTTGTGGCATGCGGGATCTAGTTCCCTGAACAGGGATGAACCTGGTCCCCCTGCATTGGGAGCATGGAGTCTTATTTATTTATATATTCATATTGATTTTATTTATTTATTTGGTTGCACTGGGTCTTAGTTGTGGCAGGCAGGGTCTTTCGTTGTGGCATGCAAACTCTTAGTTGCGGCATGCGGGATCTAGTTCCCTGACCAGGGACTGAACCCTGGCCCCCTGCGTTGGGAGCATGGAGTCTTATTTATTTATATATTCATATTGATTTTATTTATTTATTTGGTTGCACTGGGTCTTAGTTGTGGCAGGCAGGGTCTTTCGTTGTGGCATGCAAACTCTTAGTTGCGGCATGCGGGATCTAGTTCCCTGACCAGGGACTGAACCCTGGCCCCCTGCGTTGGGAGCATGGAGTCTTATTTATTTATATATTCATATTGATTTTATTTATTTATTTGGTTGCACTGGGTCTTAGTTGTGGCAGGCAGGGTCTTTCGTTGTGGCATGCAAACTCTTAGTTGTGGCATGCGGGATCTAGTTCCCTGACCAGGGACTGAACCCTGGCCCCCTGCGTTGGGAGCATGGAGTCTTATTTATTTATATATTCATATTGATTTTATTTATTTATTTGGTTGCACTGGGTCTTAGTTGTGGCAGGCAGGGTCTTTCGTTGTGGCATGCAAACTCTTAGTTGTGGCATGCGGGATCTAGTTCCCTGACCAGGGACTGAACCCTGGCCCCCTGCGTTGGGAGCGTGGAGTCTTATTTATTTATATATTCATATTGATTTTATTTATTTATTTGGTTGCACTGGGTCTTAGTTGTGGCAGGCAGGGTCTTTCGTTGTGGCATGCAAACTCTTAGTTGTGGCATGCGGGATCTAGTTCCCTGACCAGGGACTGAACCCTGGCCCCCTGCGTTGGGAGCGCGGAGTCTTATTTATTTATATATTCATATTGATTTTATTTATTTATTTGGTTGCACTGGGTCTTAATTGTGGCAGGCAGGGTCTTTCGTTGTGGCATGCAAACTCTTAGTTGTGGCATGCGGGATCTAGTTCCCTGACCAGGGACTGAACCCTGGCCCCCTGCGTTGGGAGCATGGAGTCTTATTTATTTATATATTCATATTGATTTTATTTATTTATTTGGTTGCACTGGGTCTTAGTTGTGGCAGGCAGGGTCTTTCGTTGTGGCATGCAAACTCTTAGTTGCGGCATGCGGGATCTAGTTCCCTGACCAGGGACTGAACCCTGGCCCCCTGCGTTGGGAGCGTGGAGTCTTATTTATTTATATATTCATATTGATTTTATTTATTTATTTGGTTGCACTGGGTCTTAGTTGTGGCAGGCAGGGTCTTTCGTTGTGGCATGCAAACTCTTAGTTGTGGCATGCGGGATCTAGTTCCCTGACCAGGGACTGAACCCTGGCCCCCTGCGTTGGGAGCATGGAGTCTTATTTATTTATATATTCATATTGATTTTATTTATTTATTTGGTTGCACTGGGTCTTAGTTGTGGCAGGCAGGGTCTTTCGTTGTGGCATGCAAACTCTTAGTTGCGGCATGCGGGATCTAGTTCCCTGACCAGGGACTGAACCCTGGCCCCCTGCGTTGGGAGCATGGAGTCTTATTTATTTATATATTCATATTGATTTTATTTATTTATTTGGTTGCACTGGGTCTTAGTTGTGGCAGGCAGGGTCTTTCGTTGTGGCATGGAAACTCTTAGTTGCGGCATGCGGGATCTAGTTCCCTGACCAGGGACTGAACCCTGGCCCCCTGCGTTGGGAGCATGGAGTCTTATTTATTTATATATTCATATTGATTTTATTTATTTATTTGGTTGCACTGGGTCTTAGTTGTGGCAGGCAGGGTCTTTCGTTGTGGCATGCAAACTCTTAGTTGTGGCATGCGGGATCTAGTTCCCTGACCAGGGACTGAACCCTGGCCCCCTGCGTTGGGAGCATGGAGTCTTATTTATTTATATATTCATATTGATTTTATTTATTTATTTGGTTGCACTGGGTCTTAGTTGTGGCAGGCAGGGTCTTTCGTTGTGGCATGCAAACTCTTAGTTGCGGCATGCGGGATCTAGTTCCCTGACCAGGGACTGAACCCTGGCCCCCTGCGTTGGGAGCATGGAGTCTTATTTATTTATATATTCATATTGATTTTATTTATTTATTTGGTTGCACTGGGTCTTAGTTGTGGCAGGCAGGGTCTTTCGTTGTGGCATGCAAAGTCTTAGTTGTGGCATGTGGGATCTAGTTCCCTGACCAGGGATGAACCTGGTCTCCCTGCGTTGGGAGCATGGAGTCTTATTTATTTATATATTCATATTGATTTTATTTATTTATTTGGTTGCACTGGGTCTTAGTTGTGGCAGGCAGGGTCTTTCGTTGTGGCATGCAAACTCTTAGTTGTGGCATGCGGGATCTAGTTCCCTGACCAGGGACTGAACCCTGGCCCCCTGCGTTGGGAGAGTGGAGTCTTATTTATTTATATATTCATATTGATTTTATTTATTTATTTGGTTGCACTGGGTCTTAGTTGTGGCAGGCAGGGTCTTTCGTTGTGGCATGCAAACTCTTAGTTGCGGCATGCGGGATCTAGTTCCCTGACCAGGGACGAACCTGGTCCCCCTGCGTTGGGAGCATGGAGTCTTATTTATTTATATATTCATATTGATTTTATTTATTTATTTGGTTGCACTGGGTCTTAGTTGTGGCAGGCAGGGTCTTTCGTTGTGGCATTCAAACTCTTAGTTGTGGCATGCGGGATCTAGTTCCCTGAACAGGGATGAACCTGGTCCCCCTGCATTGGGAGCATGGAGTCTTATTTATTTATATATTCATATTGATTTTATTTATTTATTTGGTTGCACTGGGTCTTAGTTGTGGCAGGCAGGGTCTTTCGTTGTGGCATGCAAACTCTTAGTTGCGGCATGTGGGATCTAGTTCCCTGACCAGGGACTGAACCCTGGCCCCCTGCGTTGGGAGCATGGAGTCTTATTTATTTATATATTCATATTGATTTTATTTATTTATTTGGTTGCACTGGGTCTTAGTTGTGGCAGGCAGGGTCTTTCGTTGTGGCATGCAAACTCTTAGTTGTGGCATGCGGGATCTAGTTCCCTGACCAGGGACTGAACCCTGGCCCCCTGCGTTGGGAGCATGGAGTCTTATTTATTTATATATTCATATTGATTTTATTTATTTATTTGGTTGCACTGGGTCTTAGTTGTGGCAGGCAGGGTCTTTCGTTGTGGCATGCAAACTCTTAGTTGTGGCATGCGGGATCTAGTTCCCTGACCAGGGACTGAACCCTGGCCCCCTGCGTTGGGAGCGTGGAGTCTTATTTATTTATATATTCATATTGATTTTATTTATTTATTTGGTTGCACTGGGTCTTAGTTGTGGCAGGCAGGGTCTTTCGTTGTGGCATGCAAACTCTTAGTTGTGGCATGCGGGATCTAGTTCCCTGACCAGGGACTGAACCCTGGCCCCCTGCGTTGGGAGCGCGGAGTCTTATTTATTTATATATTCATATTGATTTTATTTATTTATTTGGTTGCACTGGGTCTTAATTGTGGCAGGCAGGGTCTTTCGTTGTGGCATGCAAACTCTTAGTTGTGGCATGCGGGATCTAGTTCCCTGACCAGGGACTGAACCCTGGCCCCCTGCGTTGGGAGCATGGAGTCTTATTTATTTATATATTCATATTGATTTTATTTATTTATTTGGTTGCACTGGGTCTTAGTTGTGGCAGGCAGGGTCTTTCGTTGTGGCATGCAAACTCTTAGTTGTGGCATGCGGGATCTAGTTCCCTGACCAGGGACTGAACCCTGGCCCCCTGCGTTGGGAGCGTGGAGTCTTATTTATTTATATATTCATATTGATTTTATTTATTTATTTGGTTGCACTGGGTCTTAGTTGTGGCAGGCAGGGTCTTTCGTTGTGGCATGCAAACTCTTAGTTGTGGCATGCGGGATCTAGTTCCCTGACCAGGGACTGAACCCTGGCCCCCTGCGTTGGGAGCATGGAGTCTTATTTATTTATATATTCATATTGATTTTATTTATTTATTTGGTTGCACTGGGTCTTAGTTGTGGCAGGCAGGGTCTTTCGTTGTGGCATGCAAACTCTTAGTTGCGGCATGCGGGATCTAGTTCCCTGACCAGGGACTGAACCCTGGCCCCCTGCGTTGGGAGCATGGAGTCTTATTTATTTATATATTCATATTGATTTTATTTATTTATTTGGTTGCACTGGGTCTTAGTTGTGGCAGGCAGGGTCTTTCGTTGTGGCATGCAAACTCTTAGTTGCGGCAGTGGGATCTAGTTCCCTGACCAGGGACTGAACCCTGGCCCCCTGCGTTGGGAGCATGGAGTCTTATTTATTTATATATTCATATTGATTTTATTTATTTATTTGGTTGCACTGGGTCTTAGTTGTGGCAGGCAGGGTCTTTCGTTGTGGCATGCAAACTCTTAGTTGTGGCATGTGGGATCTAGTTCCCTGACCAGGGACTGAACCCTGGCCCCCTGCGTTGGGAGCATGGAGTCTTATTTATTTATATATTCATATTGATTTTATTTATTTATTTGGTTGCACTGGGTCTTAGTTGTGGCAGGCAGGGTCTTTCGTTGTGGCATGCAAACTCTTAGTTGTGGCATGCGGGATCTAGTTCCCTGACCAGGGACTGAACCCTGGCCCCCTGCGTTGGGAGCATGGAGTCTTATTTATTTATATATTCATATTGATTTTATTTATTTATTTGGTTGCACTGGGTCTTAGTTGTGGCAGGCAGGGTCTTTCGTTGTGGCATGCAAACTCTTAGTTGTGGCATGCGGGATCTAGTTCCCTGACCAGGGACTGAACCCTGGCCCCCTGCGTTGGGAGCATGGAGTCTTATTTATTTATATATTCATATTGATTTTATTTATTTATTTGGTTGCACTGGGTCTTAGTTGTGGCAGGCAGGGTCTTTCGTTGTGGCATGGAAACTCTTAGTTGCGGCATGCGGGATCTAGTTCCCTGACCAGGGACTGAACCCTGGCCCCCTGCGTTGGGAGCGTGGAGTCTTATTTATTTATATATTCATATTGATTTTATTTATTTATTTGGTTGCACTGGGTCTTAGTTGTGGCAGGCAGGGTCTTTCGTTGTGGCATGCAAACTCTTAGTTGTGGCATGCGGGATCTAGTTCCCTGACCAGGGACTGAACCCTGGCCCCCTGCGTTGGGAGCATGGAGTCTTATTTATTTATATATTCATATTGATTTTATTTATTTATTTGGTTGCACTGGGTCTTAGTTGTGGCAGGCAGGGTCTTTCGTTGTGGCATGCAAACTCTTAGTTGTGGCATGCGGGATCTAGTTCCCTGACCAGGGACTGAACCCTGGCCCCCTGCGTTGGGAGCATGGAGTCTTATTTATTTATATATTCATATTGATTTTATTTATTTATTTGGTTGCACTGGGTCTTAGTTGTGGCAGGCAGGGTCTTTCGTTGTGGCATGCAAACTCTTAGTTGCGGCATGCGGGATCTAGTTCCCTGACCAGGGACTGAACCCTGGCCCCCTGCGTTGGGAGCATGGAGTCTTATTTATTTATATATTCATATTGATTTTATTTATTTAGTTGGTTGCACTGGGTCTTAGTTGTGGCAGGCAGGGTCTTTCGTTGTGGCATGCAAACTCTTAGTTGTGGCATGTGGGATCTAGTTCCCTGACCAGGGATGAACCTGGTCCCCCTGCGTTGGGAGCATGGAGTCTTATTTATTTATATATTCATATTGATTTTATTTATTTATTTGGTTGCACAGGGTCTTAGTTGTGGCAGGCAGGGTCTTTCGTTGTGGCATGCAAACTCTTAGTTGTGGCATGCGGGATCTAGTTCCCTGACCAGGGACTGAACCCTGGCCCCCTGCGTTGGGAGCGTGGAGTCTTATTTATTTATATATTCATATTGATTTTATTTATTTATTTGGTTGCACTGGGTCTTAGTTGTGGCAGGCAGGGTCTTTCGTTGTGGCATGCAAACTCTTAGTTGCGGCATGCGGGATCTAGTTCCCTGACCAGGGACGAACCTGGTCCCCCTGCGTTGGGAGCATGGAGTCTTATTTATTTATATATTCATATTGATTTTATTTATTTATTTGGTTGCACTGGGTCTTAGTTGTGGCAGGCAGGGTCTTTCGTTGTGGCATGCAAACTCTTAGTTGTGGCATGCGGGATCTAGTTCCCTGAACAGGGATGAACCTGGTCCCCCTGCATTGGGAGCATGGAGTCTTATTTATTTATATATTCATATTGATTTTATTTATTTATTTGGTTGCACTGGGTCTTAGTTGTGGCAGGCAGGGTCTTTCGTTGTGGCATGCAAACTCTTAGTTGCGGCATGCGGGATCTAGTTCCCTGACCAGGGACTGAACCCTGGCCCCCTGCGTTGGGAGCGCGGAGTCTTATTTATTTATATATTCATATTGATTTTATTTATTTATTTGGTTGCACTGGGTCTTAGTTGTGGCAGGCAGGGTCTTTCGTTGTGGCATGCAAACTCTTAGTTGCGGCATGCGGGATCTAGTTCCCTGACCAGGGACTGAACCCTGGCCCCCTGCGTTGGGAGCATGGAGTCTTATTTATTTATATATTCATATTGATTTTATTTATTTATTTGGTTGCACTGGGTCTTAGTTGTGGCAGGCAGGGTCTTTCGTTGTGGCATGCAAACTCTTAGTTGTGGCATGCGGGATCTAGTTCCCTGACCAGGGACTGAACCCTGGCCCCCTGCGTTGGGAGCATGGAGTCTTATTTATTTATATATTCATATTGATTTTATTTATTTATTTGGTTGCACTGGGTCTTAGTTGTGGCAGGCAGGGTCTTTCGTTGTGGCATGCAAACTCTTAGTTGTGGCATGCGGGATCTAGTTCCCTGACCAGGGACTGAACCCTGGCCCCCTGCGTTGGGAGCGTGGAGTCTTATTTATTTATATATTCATATTGATTTTATTTATTTATTTGGTTGCACTGGGTCTTAGTTGTGGCAGGCAGGGTCTTTCGTTGTGGCATGCAAACTCTTAGTTGTGGCATGCGGGATCTAGTTCCCTGACCAGGGACTGAACCCTGGCCCCCTGCGTTGGGAGCGTGGAGTCTTATTTATTTATATATTCATATTGATTTTATTTATTTATTTGGTTGCACTGGGTCTTAGTTGTGGCAGGCAGGGTCTTTCGTTGTGGCATGCAAACTCTTAGTTGTGGCATGCGGGATCTAGTTCCCTGACCAGGGACTGAACCCTGGCCCCCTGCGTTGGGAGCATGGAGTCTTATTTATTTATATATTCATATTGATTTTATTTATTTATTTGGTTGCACTGGGTCTTAGTTGTGGCAGGCAGGGTCTTTCGTTGTGGCATGCAAACTCTTAGTTGCGGCATGCGGGATCTAGTTCCCTGACCAGGGACTGAACCCTGGCCCCCTGCGTTGGGAGCATGGAGTCTTATTTATTTATATATTCATATTGATTTTATTTATTTATTTGGTTGCACTGGGTCTTAGTTGTGGCAGGCAGGGTCTTTCGTTGTGGCATGCAAACTCTTAGTTGCGGCATGTGGGATCTAGTTCCCTGACCAGGGACTGAACCCTGGCCCCCTGCGTTGGGAGCATGGAGTCTTATTTATTTATATATTCATATTGATTTTATTTATTTATTTGGTTGCACTGGGTCTTAGTTGTGGCAGGCAGGGTCTTTCGTTGTGGCATGCAAACTCTTAGTTGTGGCATGTGGGATCTAGTTCCCTGACCAGGGACTGAACCCTGGCCCCCTGCGTTGGGAGCATGGAGTCTTATTTATTTATATATTCATATTGATTTTATTTATTTATTTGGTTGCACTGGGTCTTAGTTGTGGCAGGCAGGGTCTTTCGTTGTGGCATGCAAACTCTTAGTTGTGGCATGCGGGATCTAGTTCCCTGACCAGGGACTGAACCCTGGCCCCCTGCGTTGGGAGCATGGAGTCTTATTTATTTATATATTCATATTGATTTTATTTATTTATTTGGTTGCACTGGGTCTTAGTTGTGGCAGGCAGGGTCTTTCGTTGTGGCATGCAAACTCTTAGTTGTGGCATGCGGGATCTAGTTCCCTGACCAGGGACTGAACCCTGGCCCCCTGCGTTGGGAGCATGGAGTCTTATTTATTTATATATTCATATTGATTTTATTTATTTATTTGGTTGCACTGGGTCTTAGTTGTGGCAGGCAGGGTCTTTCGTTGTGGCATGCAAACTCTTAGTTGCGGCATGCGGGATCTAGTTCCCTGACCAGGGACTGAACCCTGGCCCCCTGCGTTGGGAGCATGGAGTCTTATTTATTTATATATTCATATTGATTTTATTTATTTATTTGGTTGCACTGGGTCTTAGTTGTGGCAGGCAGGGTCTTTCGTTGTGGCATGCAAACTCTTAGTTGCGGCATGCGGGATCTAGTTCCCTGACCAGGGACTGAACCCTGGCCCCCTGCGTTGGGAGCATGGAGTCTTATTTATTTATATATTCATATTGATTTTATTTATTTATTTGGTTGCACTGGGTCTTAGTTGTGGCAGGCAGGGTCTTTCGTTGTGGCATGCAAACTCTTAGTTGCGGCATGCGGGATCTAGTTCCCTGACCAGGGACTGAACCCTGGCCCCCTGCGTTGGGAGCATGGAGTCTTATTTATTTATATATTCATATTGATTTTATTTATTTATTTGGTTGCACTGGGTCTTAGTTGTGGCAGGCAGGGTCTTTCGTTGTGGCATGCAAACTCTTAGTTGCGGCATGTGGGATCTAGTTCCCTGACCAGGGACTGAACCCTGGCCCCCTGCGTTGGGAGCATGGAGTCTTATTTATTTATATATTCATATTGATTTTATTTATTTATTTGGTTGCACTGGGTCTTAGTTGTGGCAGGCAGGGTCTTTCGTTGTGGCATGCAAACTCTTAGTTGTGGCATGCGGGATCTAGTTCCCTGACCAGGGACTGAACCCTGGCCCCCTGCGTTGGGAGCATGGAGTCTTATTTATTTATATATTCATATTGATTTTATTTATTTATTTGGTTGCACTGGGTCTTAGTTGTGGCAGGCAGGGTCTTTCGTTGTGGCATGCAAACTCTTAGTTGTGGCATGCGGGATCTAGTTCCCTGACCAGGGACTGAACCCTGGCCCCCTGCGTTGGGAGCATGGAGTCTTATTTATTTATATATTCATATTGATTTTATTTATTTATTTGGTTGCACTGGGTCTTAGTTGTGGCAGGCAGGGTCTTTCGTTGTGGCATGCAAACTCTTAGTTGTGGCATGCGGGATCTAGTTCCCTGACCAGGGACTGAACCCTGGCCCCCTGCGTTGGGAGCATGGAGTCTTATTTATTTATATATTCATATTGATTTTATTTATTTATTTGGTTGCACTGGGTCTTAGTTGTGGCAGGCAGGGTCTTTCGTTGTGGCATGCAAACTCTTAGTTGCGGCATGCGGGATCTAGTTCCCTGACCAGGGACTGAACCCTGGCCCCCTGCGTTGGGAGCATGGAGTCTTATTTATTTATATATTCATATTGATTTTATTTATTTATTTGGTTGCACTGGGTCTTAGTTGTGGCAGGCAGGGTGTTTCGTTGTGGCATGCAAACTCTTAGTTGTGGCATGCGGGATCTAGTTCCCTGACCAGGGACTGAACCCTGGCCCCCTGCGTTGGGAGCGTGGAGTCTTATTTATTTATATATTCATATTGATTTTATTTATTTATTTGGTTGCACTGGGTCTTAGTTGTGGCAGGCAGGGTCTTTCGTTGTGGCATGCAAACTCTTAGTTGCGGCATGCGGGATCTAGTTCCCTGACCAGGGACTGAACCCTGGCCCCCTGCGTTGGGAGCGCGGAGTCTTAACCACTGCGCCACCAGGGAAGTCCCAATTGTGGTAGATTTCTTAACACTTTCTGTAGCACAAGATGCTCCAGGCTCATCTTCTATATTTCCTGCCCCAGCTTACAATCAGCCATTTCTCCACAAAGCTCTGGTTCCTTTTATTGGAGAATGGTATTAGAAACCAAGATCTGGGTGCTGGGTGTCATGAACTTGTCAGTGTTCCATGGGATGGGGCAGGGATATGTGATGTGAGACTGTATAAATGTCTTTTGTTAATCACATTGAAGATATAGTGCTGGACCACACTGTACTCTAAAATTATAGACTACCATTGCTGTTTTGAGTCCCGTTAGTGAGAATCCAACATCTTGCTCTTGCCTGGAGGGTGTGAACCCTGTAGGTCACTTTGACCCAGAGAAGCAGCCTGGTTTTCCAGCCCAGGTGTGGAGCTTCAAGTAAAGGTTGTCTAGACAAAACATTCTATTTGGTAGTTTCCAAGGAAACAGGACCCTGCATCCTCATCTCAGCCATATATATATATATATTTTTTTTTTTTTTTTTTTTTTCTGGCCACACTGTGCAGCTTTTGGGATCTTAGTTCACTGACTGGGGATTGAACCCGGGCCATTGGCAGTGAAATTTCAGAGTCCTAACCACTGGACCGTCAGGGAATTCCCATCAGCCCAAGCTTAATGCCAACCTCTTTACTCATAGCTCTGCCTAGCTTTGAGCCTAACAAACTCCACTTTATGTAAATATCACCTAAACTCTACATCTCCCCCAAATCCTATAATATGTCTCTGTCTTTTTGTTTTTTTGTTTGGGGAGATAACCCATACTTTGTCTACTCTTGCTGCATCAAGTTATCAAGCCTAACTTTCAGAGACCAAAATTGTGTCCCGGGAGGTCTTTATCAGATGGGCTTTACCAGTGAAGGGGATGGGGGTGGCGAAGGGCCATTTCTGCAACACAGAGAAGGAAGTGGGGATTAGCCCTTGCTAAGTCCAGGTCTTTAGACTCATTTTTTTCTGTGTAATGTTCCACAAGACATTCAGTTGTTCTGAGACACAGTTGTCTCATTAGCATAATGGGGTCAGTAAATTTGTTCCAGTGAACTTCCGTGGATGTTGTGAGAATGGAAGAGGAGAGAGAAATGAGACGTATTTCAGCTGTCCTCTTCGCAGGAGGAAAGAAAGGAAGGGTCTTGGGGAAAGGTGAGGCTGCAATGTGGGTGGGAGGAGGGAGAGACAGGATCAACAATCCAGATATTTAGTCCCTTTCCCCTTCCCTCCCTCTGAACCGCCTGCAGTAGAGAGTTTCCAGAATTAGGATTGCCATTTAGCAAATAAATATACAGGATTTCCAGTTAGAGTTGAATTTCAGATAAACCATAATTTTTGTAGTATATGGCCCAAATATTGAATGGGACATGGTTATACTAAACAAAATTCACTATTTATCTGAAATTCAAATTTAACTGGGCAGTCCTGTATTTTAGGTGGCATTCCAACCCAGAAATATACTGGCAGCCTTTTTGGAAAAATGGTCCCGGTCAATTCCTGAGGCCTGGGTTTGTTATTTGTTATCATGTGACCCTGTCACGTGACCATAGTTCCTTGACAGGGACTGGATCTCCCAAAGCTTCCAGCCATATGTTTGGAGAAGCAGCCTATCATGTAGCCTGGAGCTCTAGCCAATAGGGGCATTGGGCGGTGACATACTGGACCAATGAGAGCCTTCCTCTGTAGGAATAGTGAAGGGAGAAATAGAAGTGGGTTCAAATCCTGCTTCTGATCCTTAGTGGCTGTGTTTTGGAGGGTCCTCAGCCTCAGATTTTTTTTTTAATTGGGGTATAGTTATTTTACAATGTTGTGTTAGTTTCTACCGTACAGCAAAGTGAAGTAGAGTTCCCTGTGCTATACAGCAGTTTCTTGTTAGTTATCTATTTTTTAAAATAAATTTATTTGTTTTTATTTTTGGCTGTATTGGGTCTTCATTGCGGTGCGCGGGCTTCTCATTGCAGTGGCCTCTCTCATTGTGGAGCACGGGCTCTAGGCGCGAAGGCCTCAGTAGTTGTGGCGCACGGGCTCAGCCGCTCCGCGGCACACAGGATCCTCCCAGCCCAGGGCTCGAACTCGTGTCCCCTGCATCGGCAGGTGGACTCTCAACCACTGTGCCACCAAGGAAGCCCTAGTTATCTATTTTTAAGCCTCAGATTTTTATATGAACTTCATAAAGGGAATTAATCGAGGCACCATAGGCAAAGCTTATACTAAGTGCTCAATAAATCTGCCCATTGTTATTATTATTATTATTTGGCCGCACCATACCGCTTGCGGAATCTTAGCTCCCCGACCAAGGATCAGACCCCTGACCCCTGCAGTGGAAATGCAGAGTCTTAACCACCGGACCACTAGGAAAGTCCTGTTGTCATTATTAGTTTCCATATAACTAACAGCTTTACCCTTCCTTCTTTTCATTTTCCTGTCAGCGCTGCCTTTCCTTCTTCCCATGAAATTAGGCAAGCAGGGAATACAATAACCCCACTTTAAAGTTGACGAAACCAAGGCCCAGGATCACATTGCTGAGTTGAGCTCCTGGTGGAGCCTTGGCTGTGACCCCTCGAGGCTCCTGAACCAACTCCCTGGCAGCCCAGCTCACACCGAAGTCGTGACAGGAGTTACCAGCCCTCCCGGCGGAACTGGTGCCTGGTACCGCAGGTGATGCAAGATGATGGACACTTTGCTGGGATCTCCTCCCTGGCCACCAGGGGCCTGAGGCAGCCTAACTGGTGTGTCTGGGGGCTGGAGGTGCCTAATCACTCACCCAGACACCAGCCAGACGCAACCCTCGGGACTCCACCTTTCAAAGGCAGAAGCAGAGGTGTCTTCTGGCTCTGAGCCAGATGGCTGTTCCTCTGCCATTGACCTTCTCAGTGACCCGGGTAAGCTTCCTCACCTGCCATATGGGCACCAGAACTATCGCCTTATGGGCATGTATTAATTGAACAAACTTTTTGACAAAACCAGGAGTTGGCGAGAATAGAGAGCACCAGAACCCCCACCCATTGCTGCTGGGATTGTAAATTTGTACAATGCTTTGGAAAACTGTTTGGCATCAATGACTAAATCTAGCAATCACTTACCCCATGACCCAGTGATTCCATTCCCGCATACACAGCCAAGAGAAATGAGAGCACTTGTCCACCAAAAAACATGCACAAGAATGTACATCTTTTTTTTTTTGCCTGCTCCATGAAGCTTGTGGGATCTCAGTTCCCTGGCCAGCGATTGAATCTGGGCCACAGCAGTGAAAGCACCAACTTGTAACCACCAGGCCACCAGGGAACTTCCAAGAATGTACACCATTTAGATAAATGTCACATCATCAGAAGGAAAGCCTTTTATGCTTCCAAGCACACCACTGAGAAAATGAAAGGACAACCCACAGAATAGGAGAAAATATTTGCATCTAGATATCTGAAAAGGGACTTCTATCTAGACTGTGTAAAGAACTCTTACAATTCAAAAAATTTTCAAAAACTCTGTAAAAAAATAGGCAAACTTGGGGCTTCCCTGGTGGCGCAGTGGTTGACAGTCTGCCTGCCGATGCAGGGGACACGGGTTCGTGCCCCGGTCTGGGAAGATCCCACATGCCGCGGAGCGGCTGGGCCCGTGAGCCATGGCCACTGAGCCTGCGCGTCCGGAGCCTGCGCTCCACAACGGGAGAGGCCACAACGGTGAGAGGCCCACGTACCGCTAAAAAAAAAAAAAAAAAAAAAAAAAAAGGCAAAGTAGATGAATAGACATTTCTCTAAAGCAGATATACAAATAGTCAATGCGCTCCTAAAAGTTGGTTAATGTCATTAGCCACCAGGGAAATGCGAGTCAAAATCACAATAAGGTATCTCTTCATATCCACTAGGATGGCTAGAATCAAAAAGACAGATAATATCGAGGGTTGTAGAGGAGGTGCAGAAATTGGAACACTTATACATTGCTGATGAGGATGTAAAATGGTGCAGCTGCTTTGGAAAACAGTCTGAAAATTCCTTAAAATATTGAACAGAGTTATCATATGACTCAGCAATTCCACTCCTGTGTATATGCCCAAGGGAAATAAAATATGTGTCTACACAAAAACCTGTGTATGAAAGTTCACAGCAGCGTGATTCCAAATTGCCAAAAAGTGGAGACAACCCAAATATTCATCAACAGATAAATGGATAAACAAAACGTGGTCCCTCCATACACGGGAACATCACTCAGCCATGAAAATGGGTGAAGCCCTGACACTCGCTACGGCGTGGATGGACCTTGAGAACACGATGCTCAGTGAGAGAAGCCAGACGCAGAAGGACCCACAGGGTGTGATTCCACTGATGGGAAACGTCCAGAGCATGCAAATCTACAGAGACAGAAAATGGATTCCTGATTGCAGAGGCTGGAGAAGCGGGTGGGGAGCGACGGTAGTGGACACAGATTTTGTTTTTGTCTTTCGGTGATGAAACTATTCTAGAATTAGATGGAGTGGTGGTTGCACAACTTTGTGAATGTACTAAAAACCACTGATTTGTACATTTAAAAGTGTAAATTTCATGGTATATAAATAAGATTTGTGGGACTTCCCTGGTGGCGCAGTGGTGAAGAATTCACCTGCCAAGGCAGGGAACACGGGTTCCATCCCTGTTCTGGGAAAATCCCACATGCCGCGGAGCAACCAAGCCCATGCGCCGCAACTACTGAGCCTGCTCTCTAGAGCCCACGAGCCACAGCTACTGAGCCTGTGCTCTAGAGCCCGCGAGCCACAACTACTGAGCCCATGTGCCACAGCTACTGAAGCCCATGCCCTCTAGGGCCTGCATGCCACAATAAGAGAAGCCACCACGATGAGAAGCCTGTGCACCGCAACAGAGAGTAATCCCCACTCTCACAACTAGAGAAAGCCCACGCGCAGCAACAAAGACCCAACACAGCCAAGATAATAATAATAATAATATTTGTGAAACAATAAATATCTATCTATCTATCTATCTATATATATCTATTGGTCTCTGACCCCTGGTTTCTGGTGGCCAAAGCTCCTAAATCTCTTTTAATTTTCTGGTTGATTGGAGTGTTTTTTGGTGTAATGAGATAGCTCTGGGTGGGCTCCTGGCTGGGACTGGTCACCAGAAAGACCAGGCCATGATTAGAAACTTGGAACTTTCAGCTTCACTGCCACCCTCCAGGGAGGGGAGAAGGGCCAGAGATGGAGTTAATGATGGATCATGCCTATATGATGAAGCCTCCATAAAAATCTCTAAACTATGGGGCTCAGGGAGATTCTTGGTCGGTGAACATGGGGAGGGGCTTGGAGAGAGAGCATGGAAGCTCTGTGCCCCTTCCCACATACCTTGCCCTATGCATCTTTTCATCTGGAGGCTCACCTGTATCCTTTATCACACCCTTTATAATAAACCAATAAGCAGTAAGGAAACAGTTTCCCTGAGTTCTGTGAGCTGCTCTAACAAATTAATCGAACCCAAGGAGGGGGTCATGGGACCTCCGATCTCTAGCCAGTTGGTCAGAAGCACAGGTGACAACCTGGACTTGAGTTTGGCATCTGTGGGGAGGGGCAGTCTTGTGGGACCGAGCCTTTAACCTGTGGGGTCTGATGCCATCTTCAGGTAGAGCGTGTCAGAATTTAGTTGAATGGTAGGACTCCCAGCTGATGTCACAGAGAATTGCTTGCTCTGGGGGAAATAAAACCATGTATCTGGTGTCAGAAATGTGAGTGGGCAGCAGTGTGCAAGTAAAAGAGAAACACAAGAGGACTGAGGACTCAGGAGGTGATATTAGGAGGTGGGCTATTGGGATGAGGTCATAAAGGTGGAGCCCCCATGAATGGGATGAGTGCCTTGTAAAAGAGACCCCAATGAGCTCCCACACCCCTTCCACCATGTGAGGACACAGCCAGGAGACGGCCACCTAGGAGCCAGGAATCGGGCTCTCACCAGATGCCAAATCTGCCGACACCCTGATCTTGGACTTCCAGCCTCCAGAACTATGAGAAATAAAAGTCTGCTGTGATGTTCTGTGACAGCAGCTCAAACAGACTGAGACAGTGTGTAATGGCCCACCCCTCCACCTTTCTTCCTAATTCTGCACTCGGTGATGTCACAATGGTAGCTTGAAATCAGTGAGAGTATTTACACAGCAGAAATTGGCCAAGGTGACAAATCAATGCCCCCACCACCCCACCCCTGCCAAGGAGCCCGAGGTTAAACATTTGCCAGCTCACCTTGCATGGAACATACTTGGGCCAATTTAAACTTTGGAATCAAGACCAGCTGAGCCAAGGTTAGACCTACTGAAGCCTGGCTGACCATGGGTGACCATGATCTAAGCCACTGAGCTTTGGTGTAGTTTGTTACATGGCATTATCACAACACTTGCTGACTGATACACCAGGTGTCCACCATGTTGGACCAAGAGAGCGTCAGAGCAGTGAAGCCAAGTGCAGATGAGAGTCTGTTAAGGGTGATGGGTGGCGTCCAAAGGTAGCTGGGAGCACAGGCGAACACGAGACCTGGCTTCAAATCTGGCAACTTAATAATAGCTGTGGGGTTTTGGTTAACTGACCTCAATTCTCTGAGCCTCTGGCTGTCAAGAGCAAATGGATTCCTCAGAAAACTAAAAAGAGAATTACTGTATGATCCAGCAATCCCATTCCTGGGCATGTATCCTGACATCACTATAATTAAAAAGATACATGTACTCCTATGTTCATAGCAGCACTATTTACAATAGCCAAAACGTGGAAACAACCTAAATGTCCATGGACAGATGAATGGATAAAGAAGATGTGGTACATATATACAATGGAATACTACTCAGCCATAAAAAGAATGAAATAATGCCATTTGCAGCAACATGGTTGGACCTACAGATTATCATACTAAGTAAAGTAAGTCAGAAAGAGGAAGACAAATACCATATGATATCACTTATATGTGGAATCTAAAATATGGCTCAAATGAACCTATCTACAAAACAGAAACAGGCTCACAGACATGGAGAACAGATTTGTGGTTGCCAAGAGGGAAAGGGGTGGGGGAGGGATGAATTAGGAGTTTGGGATTAGCAGATGCAAACTATTACATTTAGAATGGATAAACAATAAGGTCCTACTGTATAGCCCAGGGAACTATATCCAATCTCCTGGGATAAACCATAATGGAAAGGAATATGAAAAGAAGGATGTATATATATACATATATATATGGATGTATATATACTCACACACATATACGTGTATAACTGAGTCACTTTGCTGTACAGCAGAGACTGGCACAACAGTGTAAATCGACTATACTTCCATTAAAAAAAAAGAGAGAGCAAATGGAGAGAACCCCCACCCATTGTCTCGAGGATCAAAATAGAAGAACATGTGCGCAGTATACCATAGGCACTCAATACATTCTCCCATAAGGCGATGCCTGATCTGGGCCTTGATGACCTTGCCAAACTCACCCTCCTTCACTCCCTTCCTTGCTCACTCTGCTCCAACCACACTCGCCTCCTCTCTGTCCCCACATCATACCAAACACCACAAGTTCATTCTAACCTTTCACTTTGTCCTGACATCTGCCTGGACCGTTTCCCCAAAAACTTTTCTCGGCTATGACTTTGTTTTCCACCTCTGCTCACTGCCGAAGTCAGCACACAATACACACTCAGTATACTGTTACTGAATGAATGAATAAATGGGCGAGTGGATGGGTGGATGGATGGATGGATGGATGGATGGATTGATGGATAGACAAATTGGTTGGGTGCGTGGATAGATGGATGGATGGGTCATTTTGGGATGAGGGAACTGATTCAGGGCTGGAAAAAGGACTGATCATACATGTCCAAACCTCTGGCCAGATCCCCATGCTCAGGGTTCCAGGCCAAGATCATTTCAGAGAAGAGCCATCCTTTCTCTGAGCCTGACTACCGCTGCCCTCTGCTGGCTGTCCTGGAGTTTGCATGCAGCCCACCCGTTCTCAGTAATGTAAAAATAGGCTCTTGTCAAAATCCTGCTTTAGTCTTCATCTTCTTCTTTTTTTTTTTTTTTCCGACATGCGGGATATTTTTTAGCTGTGGCATAAAAGATCTAGTTCCCTGAACAGGGATCAAACCCAGGCCCCCTGCATTGGGAACACGGAGTCTTAACCACTGGACCACCAGTGAAGTCCCCAGTCTTCATCATCTTAATAAACATTTATTAAGCACCTATCCATACAGCAAACAAAAAGACAAAGATCCATAGATCATAGAATTTGAGTTCAGGGTGGGAGAAGTGATGGATACTGATTATAAGCCTAGTGGTCAAAAATATGGTGCTAGGGACTTCCCTCATGGCGCAGGGGTTAGGAATCTGCCTGCCAATGCAGGGGACACGGATCTGATCCCTAGTCCGTGAAGATCCTACATGCCGCGGAGCAATTAAGCCCGTGCGCCACAGCTACTGAGCCTGCAAGCCACAACTACTGAGCCGGCATGCCACAACTACTGAAGTCCCTGTGCCTAGAGCCGTGCTCCACAACAAGAGAAGCCACCACAACGAAGAGTAGCCCCCTCTCACCGCAACTAGAGGGAGCCCATGCACAGCAACAAAGACCCAACAGAGCCAAAAATAAAAAGATAAATAAATAAATTTATTTTTTAAAAATATGGTGTTAGGGCTTCCCTGGTGGCGCAGTGGTTGGGAGTCCGCCTGCCGATGCAGGGGACGCGGGTTCGTGCCCCGGTCCAGGAGGATCCCACATGCCGCAGAGCAGCTGGGCCCGGGAGCCATGGCCGCTGAGCCTGTGCATCCGGAGCCTGTGCTCCGCAACGGGAGAATCCACAACAGTGAGAGGCCCACGTACCGCAAAATAAAAAAAAATAAAAAAATAATATGGTGTTAGAAGATACTAAAGTTTATGGAGAAAAATTCAGCAGAAAAGGGAGCAGATATCACAGGGTTTCATTTCATTTTTTTAAATTTATTTATTTTAAAAAATATTTATTTATTTATTTGGTTGAGCCAGGCCTTAGCTGCGACAGGTGGGCTCCTTAGTTATGGTATGTGAACTCTTAGTTGTGGCGTGCATGTGGGATCTAGTTCCCTGACCAGGGATCGAACCCAGGCCCCCTGCATTGGGAGCTCGGAGTCTTAACCACTGCTCCACAAGGGAAGTCTGGGGGTGGCTTCATTAAAAAAAAATAACAGCTTTATTGAGGTATAACTGACACAGTAAAATGCACATATGTATATTACAGAATCTGGTAAACTTTGACATTAGTGTACCCTGGGAAACTATCAGCACAGTCAAGGTAGTGAACACCCCATTATCCTCAAAAGTTTCCTCATGCCCTTCTGTGATCCCTCCTTCCTTCCCTCCTCACCCCTTGTACCCAAGCAACCACTGATCTGCTTTGTGTCACTATAGGTCACCTTGCATTTTCTAGGGCACAGTTTCTCTATTTCATCACGGCTGACATTGGGCCTGCAAAGGTGAATCCGACTTAAGAAGCTGGATTCTGGGAAAGAGATGATCACTCCTACAGCTTCTTAGCCCTCCCCCCAGTCGTGACAACCACAGATGTCCCAGACGTGGCCCAGTGTCCCCTGGGAGGGGGATCGCCCCCAGGTGAGAGATTCTGTATTAATCCTAGTTCAACCCCATGAATCAAGGACTTTTGTTTAGTTTTCGTCTCAAAACAGATGAGAAAACTGAGGCTCCAATAATGAGCTGCCTGAGTCCCCGACAGAGTCGTGGGCATAACCACGGAGTGCAGGCCACTCCTCACTCCACCTCACCCCGCCCCCATTCAACCTTTCTCTAAATTTGGGCTCTGCAACACAGCAGTCACTCGCCACCATATCCAGTTTTTTATTGCGGAAAGATACACGTAACACCAAATCGATCATTTCAACCATCTGGAAGTGCACAGCTCGGTGGCATTAAGTACCCTCACACTGTTGGGCAATCATCTCCACCATCATCTCCAGAACTTTCTCATCTTCCCAAACTGAAACTCTGTCCCCATGAAACACTGATTCCCCCTCCCCCTCCCCAAGCCCCTGGCCCCCACCATCTACTTCCTGTCTCTGTGGATCTGACTCCCTAGGGATCTCCTGTGAGTGGGTTCACACTGTATGGGGCCTTTTGTGTCTGGCTTCTCTCACTGAGCATGATGTCCTCAAGGTGCATCCCTGTTGTAGCAGGTGTCAGAATCTCCTTCCTTTTTAAGGCTGAGTACTATTCCACTGTAGGGATGGACCACGTCGTGTTTATCCATCATCCATCAGTGGACACTTGGGTTCATTCTACCTTTGTCCATTGTGAATACACTGCTTTGAACATGGGTGAAACCCTGCTTTCTTTTTTTATACCCGCTTTATGAGATATAATTTACATACTGTACTCTTCACCCTTAAAAAGCATACAGTTAGTAATATTGAAATGTGTGAAGACAACCCAAGAGTTACTTATCTATGGATTCCATTTCCTATGGTCAAATGAACAGTACCGGCCCTGTAAGCTTCTGTAGAATCTTAAAATACCACTTCACCTGATAATTACTAAAACATCCATTGGTCGTTACCAAAACGGCATACAAAGAGACTGAAAGTAATTTAACCCCCTTCCACAAGGGCTGCCTGTACAAACCTCACCCTGACGAAGTAGCTAACGTGCACTGGCAGAGTTACAAGTCACAGGCTTATCTCGAAAGCACCGAGGAACTTTGGAATACTCTCCCTGAGCTATATATATATATATATATATATATATATATATATTTTTTTTTTTTTTTTTTTTTTTTTTTTTTTTTTTCCAGTATGCGGGCCTCTCACTGTTGTGGCCCCTCCCGTTGCGGAGCACAGGCTCCGGACGCACAGGCTCAGCGGCCGTGGCTCACGGGCTCAGCCACTCTGCGGCATGTGGGATCTTCCCGGACCGGGGCACGAACCCATGTCCCCCGCATCGGCAGGCGGTCTGTCAACCACTGCACCACCAGGGAAGCCCCTGAGCTATATATTTTGAAATTTGTAAAACGACATGATGTCTGTGATGGTAGGTCTGTGGTTCTCAACTGGCGGCGATGCTGCCTGCAGGGGACACTGGGCCACATCTTTGGTTGTCATCACTTAGTGGGGGCTCCTGGCATCAAACGGGCAGGACTAGGGAGGCCGCTCCACACCCCACAGCGCTCAGGATGGACCCCGACAGAGGGTGACCCGGCCGCAATGTCAGCAGTGCTGGGGGAGACCCTGTTTAATTTAAACCATCAGTAAACATGATATGGGCTAGGTCGCTAGGTCAGGAGGACGCTAGGTCAGGAGGGCAGAGCCCTCTGAATGGGATCAGTGCCCTTATGAAAGAGACCCCAGAGAACACCCTTGCCTCTTACACCATGTGAGGACACAGCGAAGAGGAGGTGTCAACTTTGAACCGGGACACAAAATCTGCCGGTGTCTTGATCTTGGACTTCCAGCCTCCAGAACTGTGAGAAGTACACTTCTGTTTATAAGCCACTCAGTCCGAGGAATTCTCTTTTTTTGTTTGTTTAATTTATTTTATTATTTCTTTATATTTTGGCTGTGCCGGCTCTTAGTTGCAGCATGCATGCGGGATGTAGTTCCCCCACCAGGGCTTGAACTCGAGCCCCCTGCATTGGGAGCGCAGAGTCTTACCCACTGGGCCACCAGAGAAGTCCCAGGAATTCTGCTGCAGCAGCTCGAATGGACCGAGATAGAGTCATTGTAGATGTAATTAGTTAAATGAGGTCATACTGGAATGTTGGGGGCCCTAATCCAGTATGACTGTGTCCTTATCAGAAGAGGGAAATTTAGAAACAGAATATCCATGTAAAGACGGAGACAGATTGGGGTGATGTGTCCAGAATCCAAAGGACACCTGGAGCCCCAGAAGCTGGAGGGGGCAGGAAGGACCCTCCCCTGGAGCCTCTGGAGGGAGCTCGGCCCTGCCACACCTGGGTTCAGACTCTGGCCTCCTGAACATTCGAGAACAAATTATTGTTGACTGAAGCCCGCCAGTATGCAGTCACCTGTTACAGCAGCTGCAGGAAACTCAAACATCCTGAATATTCACACACACACCCCCATTTGGTGGTGCAGAGAAACCCAGCTCCCCTCCTCTGGGGGGACCTCAGCCTTCAGAGGGACATCCTAAGACCTGCAGCCAGGTGTTTGCAGCTGGAAAGCGTGGGCCACTTTGGGACCCCTGAGAAGAAAGGGAAGTGGATTTCTTCAATGAGTCTCCACCAGTAAAAATCCTGAACACATAACCTCACTGCCCTCCCCACCCCCGGAGACACCCGGAGGCCAGACGCACCTGCCCACCTTCGGGGCCGAGGCCGAAGGCTTCCTGCCCCCTCCCACCTCGCTCAGAAACAGCTCTTACTCTCTGCCTTATGACGCAGGCAAAACCTGAACATTAGAAACGTACCCAAGTTCAAAGAGGACAGTTTTTAAAACACCCTCCTGCTCCCATCCGAAAACAGACGCTGTTTAATATTCGAGGGTTCTCTCCTCAGATGTTTTTGTAACCTTGTGTTTCAATATTATTTACATATTTATTTTTACAAGACTGGCATCATTAGTGAAGGTCTGAACATCTTGTTTTGGAACCTTCTTTTTTTCTTTTCCTCTCAAGAGTATATTACGGTTTGGCAGTTCCTCAAAAAGCTAAACATAGAATCACCATATGACAGCAATTCCACTCCTACGTATACACCCAAAGGAGGAGCAAGTGGGGACTGGAATTGATATTTCTACACGCACGTCCATGGCAGCATGTTTCACAAAAGCGAAAATGTGCGAATGAGTCAAATGTTCTTTGACAGATTAATGAGTGGATAAACACACGTGTCCCTCCACACACGGGAGCATCACTCAGCCATGAAGAGGAGAGAAGCCCTGACCCTCGCTACAGCGTGGACGGACCCTGAGAACACGATGCTCAGTGAGAGAAGCCAGACGCAGAAGGACACACAGGGTGTGATTCCACTGGTGGGAAACGTCCAGAACAGGCAGAACCACAGATATAGAGAGTGGCTTCGTTTTTAACTTCTTATTTTGAAATAATTTTAGGCTCGCAGAAGAAATTTACCATTGTACCCATTGGTGGGATCACGTCCAGGCTGGGGTATTGAGCTGCTGGCGTGATTCCTTCCAGGGCCACAGTGAAGTCCAAGAGGGTAGGGTGCCCGGGCCACTCTGGGAAGCAGCACCCGTGTGGGTCCCAGAAGGCCACTGGGCAAGAGGAAGAAATACCCCTGGATTGTGGGTGTGGGGTGCCTTTTTTTTTATTGTGGTAAAATACACATAACAAATTCACCATCTGAACCATCTTTAAGCGCACAGCTCAGTGACATTGAGCACATTCACACTGTCGGGCAACCACCCCCACCATCCATATCTAGAACTTTCTCATCTTCCCAAACTGAAACTCTGTTCCCATGAAACCCTGACTCCCCAGCCCCTCCCTCAGCCCCTGGCCCCCACCATCTACTTCCTGTCTCTGTGAATGTGACTCCTCTGGGGACCCCCTGTGAGTGGAATCAGACTGTGTTTGTCCTTCTGTGTCTGGTTCTCTCACTGAGCACCACGTCCTTGAGGTTCATACATGATGTAGCAGGTGTCCTTCCCTTCTAAGGTTGCGTAATATTCCAGTGCGTGGATGGACCACATCGTGTTTATCCATCATCTGTCAAATGGACATTTGGGGTGTTTGCACATTTTGGCTGGTGTGACTCAAGCTGCTCTGAACACGGGTGTGCAAATATCTCTTCAAGACCCTGCTGGACTTCTCTGGTGGTCCAGTGGTTAAGACTCCATGCTCCTACTGCAGGGGGCATGGGTTCGATTCCTGGTTGAGGAACTAAGATCACACATGCTGCAGTATGGACAAAAAAAAAAAAAAGACCCTGCTTTCAGTTCTTTTGGGGATGTACCCAGGAGCGGAATTGCTGGGTCATATGGTGATTCTATGTTTAACCTTTCAAGGACCCTCCAGACTTTTACACAGCAGCTGCATCATTTTATATCCTTCGGAGCAGCCGTGCACAAGGGTTCCAATTTCTCCACATCCTTGCCAACACTTGTCATTTTCCATCTTTTTGATAATAGCCACCTTACTGGGTGTGAGGTGGCGTCTCACTGTGGCGAGCCCCTCGTGCTTTAAGCCAGTGAGCTGGGGGCTTTTGTTCCTGCAGCAGACCCCAGTACCCAGCCTTCCTGACTAACAGAAACACAGCAGAAAAAAAATCTCACCACGTGGAAACTCTCCAACCCCACAAGTGACCATTAACATGCAGATTAAGGCAAAAAGAGGTCCAAAACATTTTTTTAATGATAATACTTCCTTTTGGTGAGGCCATGGCAAAACAGGCCTTCGCTTGTGCTGCCTGTGGGAAAGTAAATTCTTGTAACATTTCTAGAAGCTCTTAGGTAATAGCTATTTCTTTGACCTAGAGATTCCACTTCTAGGAATTGATCCTAAGAAAGTTATCTAGGATGCCACAAATATGTATACACCAAGAGAGTCAACACAGCCTTTGTGTAATGACCACAAAAGCAGAAACTCCAAAGTACACAGCAAGGACCTACTGTATAGCATAGGGAACTCTACTCAGTACCTTGTAATTACCTATAATGGAAAAGAATCTGAAGAAGAATATAAATACATATGTGTAACTGAATCATTTCGCTATATACTTGAAACTAACACAACATTATAAATTAACTATACTTCAAAAAAATATATATGAACAACATAAAAAGTAGCCCAGAGTTTGAGATAAGCCTGCTCATTTCTCCCGTCACCCCCTCTAGTCCTTGGTCATGGTGTTTTTACGGGGCTGTCAAAACGCCAGGAGCATGTTGGGGTGTCCTGTACTTTATCACTCGGCAACAGACGTGTGTGCGGATTTGTGGCCAAATCCGGCCATTTGAGGCTGTTGTCCTTTGGCCCGATTCTCACTGTAGGAAAAGTGGTCGTTTTTTGTTTACTTCCCTCTTCTGGCTGCCTCCGGCCTCTTGACTTTCTGTTTGGAGAATAAGGTTAGGAGAGAGGGCCAGGCTTGAAAAGGATGCTGAATGCGGTGAAAGGACTTTCGCCCCTTTTATGTTTACTTTTTATCAGTTGATGACGAAAATTTTCAAACGGACAGAAAAGTTGAGGGAAATCTACAGTGAAGGCCCACATTGCCGCCGCCTAGATTCTACAAGTCATCTTTTGCTGTGTTCGCCTTGTCCTGTCTTTGTTTACTCACCTTACTTTTAAAATTTCATTTCAGGGGCTTCCCTGGTGGCGCAGTGGTTGAGAGTCTGCCTGCCGATGCAGGGGATGCGGGTTCGTGCCCCGGTCCGGGAAGATCCCACATGCCGCGGAGCGGCTGGGCCCGTGAGCCATGGCCGCTGAGCCTGTGCGTCCGGAGTCTGTGCTCCGCAACGGGAGAGGCCACAACAGTGAGAGGCCCGCGTACCGCAAAAAAAAAAAAAAAAAAAAAAAAAAAAATTTCATTTCAAAGTCTACTGCAGGCATCAAACCCCTTTAGCAGGCGCACCGTTTACTGGGGATCCATAAATGTTTGTGTCATTAATAGGGACTTTCATGGCGGTCCAGTGGTTCGGGTTCCACGCTTCCACTGCAGGGGGTGTGGGTTCAATCTCTGGTGGGGAACTAAGACCCCACAAGCTGCGTGGCCAAAAAAAAAAAAAAAAAAGAATCATTTGACAAATGTTTGTGTCTTTAATGTGTCTTTAATGTTTGGATGAAATTCACTCGAGGGAAATGTACATGTCCCAACTGCACTGTAAGGTGGGTTTTGTCAAATGTGCCGAATGTCACCAATGGCCCATGAAGATGCTGAATGTTGCCCTCACTCCGTGTATGAGCTCCCTGGGGCGCCTGTAACGAATCATCATCAGTGTAGTGACCTAAACCAACACAGATTTATCCACTCACAGTCCTGGAGGTTGGAAGTCCAACTCGGGCCTCATGGGGCTAAATCCAGGCGTGGGCCGGGCTGGTCCTTCCGGAGCCTCCAGGGCAGCAGCAGTTCCCGACTTCTCCAGCTTCTAGAGGCGCTGCATCCCTGGCTCCCGGCCCCTCCTGCATCCTCACAGCCAGCAGTGCAGCATCTCCAGTCTCTGTCTCTGCCTCTGACCCTCTCGCCTCCCCGTTATAGGGACCTTGTGATGATGCTGGGACCTCCCAGGGAATCCAGGGTCACCCCCATCTCAGGGGCCTTAACTTAACCCCATCTGCAAAGTCCCTTTGCCAGGTGAGGTGGCACATTCACAGTTCCCATGACTAGGATGGGGAGGTGTTTGGGGGCTGTTACTCAGCCGACTACACTCCATGAATCTTTCTAAAAATCAGAGTGAGATCCGTGGCATCCTCCCGCCTCGCCATACTGATTTTAGCAGGACACCGGGCATGGGCCCTCCATCCTTGACGTGCCTGTCCCATGTCTTCTGTTATCCCTTCCCAGCAGCTCAGCTCTCACCTCCTCCAGGAAGCCCTCCCTGATGTCCCCCTCTCCCTCCCTGCAGTCTGGGGCCCTCGCCTCTCACAGACTCCCTGCTCCCAGTGAGGCACCTCCCCTCTGTCTGATTTCTTTCTTTTTTGGGGGGGTCTTTTATTTTTTATTTATATATTTATTTTTCATTGAAGTATAGCTGATTTACAATGTAGTGTCAATTTCTGCTGTACAGCAAGCAATTCAGTTACACATATATACATTCTTTTTCATATTCTTTTCCATTATGGTTTATCACAGGATATTGAATATAGTTCCCTGTGCTATACAGTAGGAACTTGCTGTTCATCCATTCTCTATATAATAGTTTACATCTGCTAATCCCAAACTCCCAATCCTTCCCTACCACATCACCCCTGTCGCCCCACCTGATTTCTCTCTCCGTCCCCAGCAAGCCCAGCCAGGGTGGCTGCCTTGGGCACCCATGCCCACCCTGAGCCTTCCCCACTGTGGTCTGCTCAGTGTGTAGGTTCCCCCTTCCCAGCACGTGCAGGTGCCCCCAGATCAGTGGGAGAAAGTAGGAGAAGGTGACACTGAGGGGGGAGACTGGATGATGTCTGGGGACTTCTGTGGTTGTTACGCTGGGAGGGGGCTCCTGGCATCGAGGGGGTGGGGGCCAGGGAGGCTGCTCCACACCCCACGGCACCCGGGATGGCCCCGAATGTGAAGAGTGGGCATTCATTTCTGCCTCGAGAACCCAACCCTAGGACTTCCCTGGCAGTTCAGTCGTTAAGACTCTGTGCTTCCAAAGCAGGCGGCACGGGTTCGATCCTGCACGCCACGTGGCATGGCAAAAAAAAAAAAAAAAAAACACAAAAAACACAAAAACAACCAACCCTGACCGCAGGCTCACAACCGAGATCTGACAGCGAGCAAGGTCTTTGGTGCCGGATGAAACCTGGAAGGAGAGTTTGGTCTTGTTCAGAGTTTACAATCTTAGTGGCAGGTGCTTTGGTGCCCCCAACATGCACACACAGGGATAGAGCAGAGGAACACGGTCCCCATCGTGTGTCATCCTGTACCAGGTCACTCTCACCTCCCCAACAGCAGGCAGAGGGAGCTGTCCCTAGAACCGGAGCCCACCCTCCCCACGAGGAAGACGTGACACTGCTCCCCATATCCCCGCCCAGAGCTGGGGGCCCTCCAACACCTAGAGACCTCACGGTGACTTTTCCTGACACGTCTCACCCCGACCTCATGTGCACCCATTTTCTTCTCCACCCATTTTTTTCCCCCAGCTGCTGCAGTTTGTTTTTTTTACCAAGAGGTTACATACTTTTCCCCTTTCCACCCACAGTGATTCCAAATTAAAGCGTGCTTTGGCCAGCAAGGGCGCACGGCCTGCTGATGAAGAAGGAACCTCCCACCCCAAGTCCTGGGTCTGGAGTTTCCTGCTGGCTCTCCTGGACTGCAGAGACCTGGACGTGGCCTAAATGTCATCCCTCAGAGACTGGCCTGGCATGCGAGGCATTCTTGGAGACAACTCCCTGGACCAGGGTCTGCATGGCTGCTTGAGCCCACTGTGCTGGCAGTCAGCTGGGAGCCCTGTCACTCGTGGCCTCAGTCATGGGGGGTAAACATGGCTCGACCCAGTGACCAGTGGCTAGCCATGGGCTGTTCCAGATCCTGGACTCTTAGCCCAGAATTGCCCGTCTGTGTAACACACCGGAGAGTTACCATGAGGCAAAGACCCAGATTTCGAAACCCATAGGCTCTTCCAGCCTCAAGAAAACAGAGCCTAAATAATGGTACACCAGGGACTTCCCTGGTGGTCCAGTGGTTAAGACTCCGCGCTTCCATTGCAGGGGGTGCAGTTTCCATCCCTGATCGGGGAACTAAGACCCCACATGCCATGCGGTGTGGCCAAAAAGTTAAAAAAAAGTAAAGGCATACTAGCCCCACAGTGAGGACACTTAAGTGGCACCCTAAGTGGGTCGGTGGGAGTGAGCCCTGGCAAAAAAAGAAACATTGAAAACAATTAGAAAGTTAACTATAAATTCATCTGCTTTTGGTTTTCACCATGAGTGGCAATTCTAAGCAATGTCATTCATTAAATATTCTTTCTCTGGGAAATTTCTTTGGTTGGCCTAACATTTGCAATTATTACAGTCTCTGTTGAGTTTTAATAATGTACATACGGAAGCTGTAAATTAGATGTATTACTTATAAATGCTGTATACGTAAACAATAAATTCTGCATTCCACATGGAAGGGTATTTGGAGACACACAGGGACTTCGCCACATACTTTGGAGAGTAAATTTCTATCAGTTTTGTAATAATTCAAGGTCCTTTTGCAGAAAGTTTGTGCCTCTAACCCCAATGGACAGAGTAGCTTGGAAATAAAAATGAGATAAAAAGGACAGGCAGGGACTGTAAAGACAAAGAAACAGGTAGGAGTTACTTCATTCCATGTAACTCTTCATTGACTCTGTGCTTAAAACGTAAAAACATGAAACAAAGTGTGACCTGCAAGAACAATATTTTGCTTGGGGCAAATTTTAGTTCACACGTGAAATATCTTTGTGAGTTTATCTGCAAGGAAAAGCATTTTTGCTTAAGTCCAAATGTGATGCGAAATATTTTACTGAATTTGAATAATATCTTTGACATCGAAAGTAAACTGCAAATTGTTTTAACACGTGAAAGACTGAATCCAGAAAAACCATTATTAGGATCGATCATTATCAGGTTATTACTGAAAATAGTTGTGTTCTATGGTGCGGTGTGGGAGCTTGGACCCTTCTCTCCAAATACCCCGGGACCTTCGTCGCCCAGAGCCGCCCAGGAGAGGGAGTCCTTTAGAGGGAGGGGACCTTGGGGAGGGCGACAGGGATCACCGCGGAGACGTAGCCACCGCGAGTGCCCCGAAAGCGGGCACAGAGACACTCCCCGGCCCCCAGGCCCGGCTGCGGGGAGGGGCGGGGCGGGGCGGGGCGCGGTGCGGCGCGGCGCGCGTTCCCGACGCCACGCCGGCCCCGCCCCCTCCCGCGCGCCCGCAGAGCTACGACAGGGAGCCGGAGGGGGCGGGACCCGACGCGTCCTGCTCAGTCCGAGGCGCGGCCCCACCCCATGTCCCTCGCCGTCTGCCAATCAGACGCCGAGAGGGGCGGGCGCGCCTGGGCTTCCTGATGGCCCCACTCCCTCGTGCGGCCGCGTTCCCGCGGCGTGGGGGGGGCGTGGCCTGGGCGCTGTGCGTATAAAGGCGGGCGGAGGCGGAGGCGCCATTTTGCGAACGGCGAGCAGCGGCGGGGGCGCGGAGAGGCGCAGCGGAGGTTTTCCTGGTTTCGGACCCCAGCGGCCGGATGGTGAAATCCTCCCTGCAGCGGATCCTGAACAGCCACTGCTTCGCCAGAGAGAAGGAGGGGGATAAACCCAGCGCCACCGTCCACGCCACCCGCACCATGCCGCTCCTTAGCCTGCACAGCCGCGGAGGCCGCAGCAGCGAGAGGTGAGCGCCCCGCCCCCGCCCGAAGCTTCCAGAAGCGCCGCCGCGCAGGCCCGCAGGGGCCTGGCCGCGGGGCGCCACGGAAGTCCCGGGAGCGCGAGGTCCGCCCCCTTTGTTGAGGCCACAGTCGCGCCGGGGGCGGGTTCTCGGCGGGGTGGGGGCGGGGTGGGTGGGGGCAAAGGGGGTCTCTGATTGGATTGAGGGGGCCTGCAGGCTACTTGGTCGGATTGGGGGAGGGACACGAGGATTTCCGGTTGGACTGGGGGTCGCCAGGGAACCTGGTTGGTTTGGGGGGCACGGGAGTCCACAGTCCGGTCTGGGGGTGCGAGGTTCCGGGGTCGGGTTTGGGGGGCCGGCGGGTCGCGGGAATCTGCGCTTTGCGGGCGCGGAGGTTGTGAGCGCTCAGCGGAGCGGCCCTTCCCCCTATCCCGCACCCCGACGTGGCCCCGGGACGCGGCCGCTCTCGCGGTCACTTTTCGGCCCCGAGGATGCGCGGAGCCGGGTCGCGCCACGTAGACGGCGCTCGGGGCCCTTCTCGGCGTGGCTGCCGGCCCGCCTTTCCCCCATAGGACGGCTGGGTCGAGGGTGGCCGGGGCCGGGGGTCCAGGTGAGCCGCGCTCGCCACGTATCGTGAGGTCTTAGACCACGGCCCCGGGGGTGCCCTCGCGCGGGCCCTGAGCCAAGATGCCGCGGCGCCCCGGATGGGAGCCGAGCAAAATGGAGGCGACCGCGGGGCCTGTTGACACTGCGCAGCAAATGGCTGCTGGCGCTGCCGGCTGCGCGATTGTGAAAACCTCCCCCGGGGCCGAGGGCCGCTCTGCCGAGATGACGCAAGCGGAGGCCTCGGGGTGCGCGCGGGAGGGCGTCTGCGCGGGCCCGTCTCCTCTGCGCCTGCGGGGACACCGAACGGATCCCGCGCCTCCCGGCGGGTGCCGACAACGAAAGAGCCGTAGCAGGGGCTGCTTCAGTGGAAGGACGGTTTTGCTGGATTCCTAAGAAAAGACTGTTACGGCTTCAGGTCTGCTAGAGACTGCAAAGTGGAAAAAGGGGAAGCTGAAGCGCTGGACTTAGAAGTGGGAAGTAGAACCTGGCGCAGGGCTGGATAGGGCGACACTTAGTGCTGGTCAGAAGATAGTTAAAGGGCAGAAGAGGCACTCAGGACCGGTTGGACCTTTAATCAGCGTCACCACCCGAGGAGGTGGCTTTGAGTGGTCTCTTGTTCCTGTGGCTGCTGACCCGACGGAGGCAGATGTTGACTCTGCACCCAGTGTAAACATAGCGCTTGAGAGAGGGAGGCACGTCGCAAGGACCTGGGCTCTGGTAGGCCTTGGTCTTCTGCTGGCCTTGCTGGGCTCGGGGCCCTGTCAGCGGAGGCAGGGCGTCTCCCCCAGTGCTGCTCACCAGCGCCTTTTCTCCAGTTCCAGGGCATCCATCAACTGCTGTAGTAACCTGGGCCCAGGGCCTCGGTGGTGCTCCTGATGTCCCTCACCCACCCCTGAAGATCCCAGGTGGGCGAGGGAATAGTCAGAGGGATCACAGTCTTTCAGCTAATTTATTTTACTCTGTAAGTATTCTTCTTCCTCGGACTTCTGGGTACCTGAGGTGGCAAGAGGGGGAGAGTAGCCAGACCCACGAAATGTTTTATGCACCTGTCGTGTGCCAGGAACTCTCCACATGGTTTTCCTGAATCCAAGATGGAAGGAACAAAGGTGCAGACTGCAGCGCAGGCTTTGCCTGAGCCTCTAGTAGCTGTTGGCGCCTCCTGTTTGCGCCTCAGCTTGGGGGTCCTGCTCTGGCCTTGGGCGGAACCACCGTTCCTCAGAGGCCCGGGAGGCCCTGCACCCCAACAGCGCTGCAGGGCGTGGGGTGAATGGTCATATGGGTGCTTTTCTGGGTTTTCCAAACTGTCAGAGTAGCGAGGGGGAAGATCCCCAGGCTGTGAAGGCTGGCGTCCAAGGTTGGGTTTGGTCTTCTTCCACAGGATAATCGGCTGAATGTAACAGAGGAACTAACGTCTAATAACAAGACGAGAATTTTTAACGTCCAGTCCAGGCTCACGGATGCCAAACACATTAACTGGAGAGCGGTGCTGAGCAACAGCTGCCTCTACGTTGAGATCCCAGGCGGCGCTCTGCCCGAGGGGAGCAAGGACAGGTGAGGGCGGGCCTGTGTGCGCCTGGGGGGCAGAGCAAGGCAAACCGTGTTTGCACCTCAAAGTTGGACTCCAGAGGAGGGAAGCCTGAGTCAGGAGCCAGGCAGTGGTTATTGTTTCCGGGGTGAGAGTTCCCCGTTTAAGCAGTGGACCAGCAGTATCACCCAGGGGACTCCAGGGGCCATCTGTGGTTGTCACATTGTGGGTGTTGCTCCTGGTGTCACGTGGGTGGGGCCAGGGACACCCCACAGTGCCCAGGACAGTCCCCTAGAATGACCTGGCTCCAATGTCAGCAGTGGCAAGGCTGACCCTGGATTAGACCCGGGAGAGGCTGGTGCTCCCAGTATGCAGATGAGGCCACAGACAGAAGTGGGAGAGCTGGGCTAGGGCCCCTGTGGGGCGGCAGGGGCGCGGGCCCTGACGCTGGAACCTCAGCTTCGCAGTTCTTCTCGAGTTTGCTGAGGAGCAGCTCCGCGCTGACCACGTCTTCGTTTGCCTCCATAAGAACCGCGATGACCGAGGTGGGTGATCTCCACGCCGGGGAGAGGAGATGGGAGAGGCTGCCCACTGCCCTGGAGGCCAGGCCTAGGGTGGGGTCCATGCCGTCCGGGGGCGCCCCACACCCTGTGAGCAGCCCCCTTGCCCTAGACTCGGGCCTTTTGTCTCAGGCGGTCCCCGGGCCGGCAGGGCTTTGGGCCCTGCAGGTGGACGGGGTGGTTCTGACCTGATGGCGTCTCCTCCGCAGCCGCCTTGCTCCGTACCTTCAGCTTTCTGGGCTTTGAGATTGTGAGACCGGGGCATCCCCTTGTCCCCAAGAGACCCGACGCTTGCTTCATGGCCTACACGTTTGAGAGGGAGTCCTCCGGTGAGGAGGAGTAGCTGAGGCCCCTGGGGCTCGATTGCAGACCGCTCCGTGTGCACTTGCTGCCGTGCTTCGGGCGGGTGGTGTGATCAACTGCGTGCTGACCTGCGTCAGCCTGCTCACCTGCTGGGTTTGTCCGCATGTCGTAATTGTGCAAATAAATGCTCACTCCAAATTAGCCGTGTATTTCTTGAAGTTTAATATTGTGTTTGTGATACTGAAGTATTTGCTTTAATTCTAAATAAAAATTTATATTTTACTTTTTTATTGCTGGTTTAAGATGATTCAGGTTATCCTTGTACCTTGAGGAGGAGTTTCTTATTTGAAGTCTTTTGGAAACAGTCTTAGGTCTCTTAACTTGGAAAGATAGGTATTAATCTACCCTTCTATTGCTCTCAAAAATCGAAATAAAACGATTGCCCTTCCAAGACCTGTGTTGGCTCAGTGGTGTTGACAGGGGCGCTGTCCGAAATGGAGGGCAGGTGGAGGGGTGGCCTGGGGCCAAGGGGAGAGGGGCCTCAGGGTTGCCTGGGCTTCAGGGAGCTGTGCGACCCCCCTACACACACTTCCTTCTTTCTACAGAGGGGTGGGGAAGCCAAGAGCCCGGTCTCACCTCTGGCCACAGCCAGCCTTGGCCTCCTGTGGGCAGCCTGGCCCTGGGGCTCCACCCTGTCTGCTCCATACCTCGCCTTCCCCCTTCCCGCCACCTCCTGCCCCACCCCACACCTTGGGCGGTCACTTGCCTTCCCCAGTGCCATTCCCTGCGGTGGCTGAGGCCTGAGGCTGGCTGGAGTGGCCTGGTTCCAGTCTGAAGCTATTTACTGGGTCCTGGGAAGTGGCGTGGGGTGGGGCAGGGGCTGCCCGGGACTTTTCCAGCTTGGGGGTGGGGTGGTGTTTAGCCGTGGGCACCCCGCCCTTTAGCCTTTGTACAGTGTTGTGCTGGGGCAGGAGCGCTGCTGGTGGGTGCCCTGGCCGGGGCAGAGGTGGGGAGGTCTGAGACAGCCAGAAGGCAAAGACTGCAGTGGCCGGGGGCTGGGGTGAGGTAGGGGGTGGAAGGCGGAAGAGCTGCGGGGCTGCAGCGCCACCTGCTGGCTGCATCTGCGAGCGTGGCCCGGCGATTGACGGAACAGGCTGCCAAGCGGGTATCTTACTGAGGAGGATGGAGTTTAGGGGGATTCAAGTATATTTGGGGGTTGGGTGGGCTATTCAGCTACCTGAGTGATAATGGAGTTGGCTTTCAAAGGTCTGGGGAGACAGCTGGACACACTCCAGTCCACGTCAGCAGGGCAAGGGCCGAGAAAGGGGTTTGGAGTCGGGGTGTTGGAGGAGGTACAGGAGTCTGAAGCAGAGGTAGAGGGGAGGGTGTCTGCAGTGGAGGGAACAACGGGCAAGGCCTGGAGGCCAGAAAGCACCTTCACAGATGGCGATGTGGCAGGAGGGGCTGGCCAGAGAGCATGTAGAGCCTTTAGAAGAGCCCCATTGTACTGTGAAGGTACTAGGGAGCCATGGGAGAGGTCTGAGCAGGAGAGGGCCCTGGTCATACCTGGGGGTCAGAAAGTTCCCCCCAGGATCGCCATGGTAGGGTTGGGGTGAGTGAGGGGGCATGACTGGAGACCCCAGGCTATGGCAGTGGGACCCCTCAGGGCTCCTGTGTCCATTTTTCAGAGGTATAAACCGAGACCTCATTCTCTCCTTCTGGTCCCCTTATGTGTACCACTTTGTTTATTCCATCAATTAAACGCCTAGCGTGTGTTCAGCCTGGCCCCTGCCCTCAGGGAACTCACAGCCTGATAGGTGAGGTGAACAGGTGACAGGTAAAGAGATGAATAAATACTTCCAGGTGGTGACAAGTGCTCGGGGAAGGCAGGGCGCGGAGCTAGAGAGGGCCCAGGAGGGGCAACTTTGTTTGCTTAGAAAAGGTGAGTGAGATTTGGACAGTCTGGCAGAGGGAACAGGCCATGCAAAGACTTGGTGGCTGGACGGAATTTAGTGCCACAGAGGAACAGCAAGGAGGCCACGGAGGGTGGAGGGAGTAGGGGGTGCAGGGCATGGGCACGTTTGGGCAGGTGAGCCCAGACCCCACTGGGGTGGGCTGGCTGTCTCAGGTTCCAGGGAGCCTCCCTCCTCCTGGAGGCCCCAAGCAGTTCTTGACAAGGTCGTTCACAGCACAAGGGGGTGTTCCAGGGCCAGGAATGCCTCTGATAACACCATTCGGAGGAGTGTCCACACTGTCATGGAGACAGTGGCCATCAGACCCCAGCATTAGAAGGGCATCCTGGCTTCTGCTGGAAGGCGGTGGGAGCGGTTCTACCCACTGGGAGAGACATTAGCTGTCGGGGGGTTCCACACCTGGAAGAGGGGTGGGCACCTCTGGCATCAGAAAGCCTCAGCAGGCACTGGCCATTAGCCCCCCAGCCCTGGAAGGGGGGCACCTGAATTCTTAGGGGGCCTTGGGCCCAAGTTCCCAGCTGCATCCTCTGCTGGCCTCCTGGTCCCTTCTGGAAGGGTGTGTCCACCCTATCACCAGCCCCAGCCCTGGGAAGGGGGACCTGCCTCCTAGAGAGGCCCTGGAACAGGTGCATTGCTTACGGGAAGGATCAGTTACACAGCAGCTCCAGGGCGAGATACAAGGAGTCCTCGGTGGCCTTGGCCAGGTATTCACAGCACAGCCAGTCTTCCAGGCTGGGCACCTCCCCACCAACGGCCCGCTCGGCTAGGTGCAGGACCAGCAGCGCGCGGCGCATCCGCAGCCAGGACCCCAGCGGGGCTCCGCGGCCGCGCAGCTCGGCCCGGGCCCCCAGAGCAGCGCCGCGCCGCGAGTCCCGGCCTCCCAGGGCTGCCCGCGGGCCAGCTGGGCCGCCAGGTGCTGCAGGCCCACGGCCAGGGACGTGGCCAAGGTTGCGCCCGGGCCAAGCAGCTCTCGGAGTGGGCTGCCCAGCTGCTGCGCGTGGGCGGCTGGGGGGCCGCGGGGGTCCGCGTCCGAAGTCCGCCAGCAGCAGGCGCTGGGGCCTGGCGGCTAAGCAGCCCCGCGGTGCCGCCAGCATCAGGTTCTCGGGCCGCAGCTCGGCCAGGGCCACAGCCCGCGCCTCCCTCCGGGCGCTCCAGGGCTGCAGGAGCAGCAGGGCCACGGCCTTGCGAACTCCTCGGGCGGCTGCGCGCCTGTCTCCACAGGCCACTGGACCACCGTGAGCTCCGGCACCTCCGCCGCCAGCGCCACGGGGCTGCTCCAGGGCGTCTCGGGAAGTGCGCCCTCGGGCGCCAGACCACACAGCTCCTGGTGGTTGAAATGCGGGGCCAGCTAGGCCTGGGGCCCTAGGCCACACGGGTGGGGCTCGTCAGCTCCTGGCTTGGGCACCTGCGGGACAGAGGGACGCTTCAGAGCTCCCCGCCACCAAACCAGCACAGCTTGCCCAGTGCCTCTACCTATTCTGAAGACTTAACCACCCAACCCAACCTGCCCACCATCGCTGTATCCCTCCAGAAGCGGGGGGTTCGTGTTAATTCGGATGTTGGTCAGCAGTATGATTTTAAGGAAAGCTACACCAGGGAGGATAGTGTTTAGGGGATCGGACTTTCCACTCTGCCAGAGGGGCGGATGCTTGCCACTTGGTAGCAAGGGAGATGACAGCTAAGGTGCCAGAGCTGGGCTGTCCAGTAGAAATGCAACTCGGGCCATGGTGTAATTCAAAATTTCCAATAGCCACATTTTAAAAAGTGAAAAGGAGCAGGTGAAAGTAACTTTCTTCTTTAAAAAAAAAATTCACTAGTTTGTTTTATTTTGTAGATTCCAATACAATTGAAAACTTACAGGATTTGCCTTTGTCTTATTTCACTAAGCATAATACCCTCCAAGTCCATCCATGTTGCTGCAAATGGCATTATTTTGTTCTCTTTTATGGCTGAATAGTAGTCCATTGTAGATATATTTCACATTTTCTATTGAGGGACGCTTAGGTTGCTTCCATGTCTTGGCTATTGTAAATAATGCTGCTATGAACACTGGGGCGCATATATATTTTCTAATTAGCGTTTTCAGTTTTTTCTGGATATATACCCAAAAGTGGAATTGCTGGATCACATGGTAGTTCTATTTTTAGTTTTCTGAGGAATTTCTAGACTGTTTTCCACAGTGGACACACCATTTTACATCCCCAACAACAGTGTACAGGGTTTCCTTTTCTCCACACCTTCAACAGCATTTGTTATTTGTGGTCTTTTTGATGATGGCCATTCTGACAGGTGTGAGGTGATACCTCATGGTGGTTTTGATTTGCATTTCTCTGATTAACGATGTTGAGCATCTTTTCATGTGCCTGTTGGCCATCTGTATGTCTTCTTTGGAAAAATGTCTCTTCAGGTGTTCTGCCCAGTTTTTAAAAAATAAATTTATTTTTATTTTATTTTTGTCTGTGTTGGGTCTTCGTTGCTGCGTGCGGGCTTTCTCTAGTTGTGGCGAGTGGGGGCTACTCTTTGTTGCAGTGCGCGGGCTTCTCATTGCGGTGGCTTCTCGTTGCAGAGCACGGGCTCTAGGGGCATGGACTTCAGTAGTTACAGCATGCGGGCTCAGTAGTTGTGGCGCACGGGCTTAGTTGCTCTGCGGCATGTGGGATCTTCGTGGACCAGGGCTTGAACCCGTTTCCCCTGCATTGGCAGGCGGATTCTTAACTGCTGCGCCACCAGGGAAGTCCCCTGCCCAGTTTTTAATTAGGCTTTTTTTTTTTGATACTGAGTTTTATGACCTTGAAAGTAACTTTCATAATCTATTTCATGTAATCCAATTTATCCAAAATATTACCATTCAACAGGTCACCAAATGAACAAAGTATTAGTGAGCTGTTTTACATTATTGTTATTATTATTGATACTGAGTCTTGGAGACCCGGTGTGTATTTGGTACTCAGAGCATATCTCAATTGGCACTAGCCCCACTTCAAGTGCTCAGAAGTCACCCATGGCCAGCAGTTGCAGTACTGAACAGCAAAGCTCTTTCTAGAAAGTAGGGGAGTATCAGCCCTGGGGATTACATTTGAATCACCTTGGGGCAGGGGTTAAAAAAGACAGGTGCTGAGGTGGGGCTCTGGGAGTGTGATATTTAAAAATAAACTCCCCAGGGGTCTCTGAGATGGATGGAACCAGGACGGAGCTGTCAACTAAAGAACTCACAGCCAGCAACAACTTACTCCCTCCATGCTCCGGTCTGTAAAATGGGTCCATGATAACACATTCTGCCGAATGGGTGAGGTTCCTCCAAAATGGTGATGTGTCTGACACTTGGTAGTCTGGTTTATTTGATGGGAATCTTTTTTTTCTTTTTCTTGGTGGTGCATAAAACAGAAGCATCTTATAACGAAACGTGGTGATGCTTGTATGAGGATTAGCTGAATCAAAGTGTCTAAAAGTCCTTAGAACAGCACAAGACATGAAGGAACAGTGCTCAGTATATTTTGTTGAAGATGATGATGGAAAGTGGGAGCTATCAGCCGTCTGTGGGTTTCTCGCGCCAGAATTCACGGGTGAGTGAGTTAAAATGCAGACTACTGGGCCCCTGAGAGTCGTGGGGGAGAGTTTAACAAGACTCCCAGGTGATTTGAATGTAGGTCACCCCACACCTGAGAAACGCGGTTCCAAGGGCTGACGGTGTTAGTTCGTATGTTAGTTGCAAAATAAGCAATTGGGCCTCAGTCTAAAGAGCCCTGGGCCACGCCTTGGTCGGGACACTGGGGAAACCTCCGAGGAGGCGGGGCGAAGGCGGGGCTCACCTTGGCAGCCAGGAGGTGCCACGCCTCCTTGTCCCTCCGCACCAGGCGGTGGTAGAGGGCGTCCCAGCTCTCCACGCAGGGCAAGCTGTCCAGGAGACGGAAGCGATGGCCGGGGCGTCAGGGGCCCGGGAGGCCCCCCAGGAGCCGGGCGTGCAGCCGGAGCGTACACGGCGCGGAGGCCCTCCAGCTGCCGGGCCTCCAGCGCGGCGGAGAGAGAGGCCCAGCTCCGTGTCCAGCGAGCAGAAGGGCAGCTCTGCAGGGCGACAGGCTGGCCTCGCCCTGCCGTGGCCTGCCTGGCTCTCGTGTACACTGCGGGATCCCAGAAGGGGCTTCTGAGGCTGCCCTGCTCGAGTGGGGCCGGGGCTGGGGGACTTGTGGGTGGGCAGCGACTGGGCCCTGGTCAGGGCCTTCTTGGGCAGGGGTTGCGGGTCAGTAGCGGGGCGCTCAGATGTCCGTGAGCAGCAGGCCTTGGAGGGCAGCAGGCGGGCACGGACCTCACCTGCTGGGGGAGGGAGTGGGGGAAGGGCGTGAGGACACGCAGAGTGGGGTCCTGTGCGCATGGCTCCACCCTCAGCCATAATTCCTTCATCTCTAGAATGGAAACAATGGGGAGCTCCCTGGTGGTCTAGTAGTTAGGACTTGGAGCTTTCACTGCCTTGGCGCCGGTTCAATGCCTGGTCAGGAAACTGAGATTCCACAAGACACGCAGCACGGCCGAAAAAAAAAAAAAGGAAAAAATACCAACTCTAACTGCCCTATGCCCTGTGGGGTAAGGATGCCATCTCCAATTTACAGATGAGGAAACAAAGGTTCCGAGGAGTGACAAGTCAGTGGCAGAGAAACATCTGGCCCAGCACAGGTGACCCCCGCTTCCCTATGTGGCTCTGGGCAGGTGACTGAGCCTCTCTGAACTCCAGTTTCCTCATTTTTAGAAGCTGGTTATCCAGCTTTTTTTTTTTTTTTTAAACAAAGAGTTTTATTAAAGGTAGTTAAAAAGCTGCTATAGGACTTCCCTGGTGGTCCAGACTCCGCGCTTCCAATGCAGGGAGCACAGGTTTGATCCCTGGTGGGGGAACTAAGATCCCACATGCCGAGCAGCAGGGCAAAAATGAAAAAAAAAAAAAAAAAACCAACAAAAAATCCCTGCTGTAATCTAGTTAAACCATCATGGGGCAGAGCGTTCCTTACATGGTAATGAAACACTCAACCTTTCTGCTCTGGCTGCCTCACCGACCACCTGCCCCACCCCCACCTGGGGCCCCTCCCAGGCTCTCACCAAGGTTGCTGTATGTGGGCTGGGTCAGCCAGGTCGGGGCGTTGGCCCCGGGGGTCTCGGTGGGTGGCTCTGGGCTGCTCAGGCTGCTGGGGGAAGGTCAGAGTGCAGGGCATATGTGGGAGGGGCCCAGCACCTGCTGTGTGGCCCTGGGAGGGTTGCTTGACTTCTCTGGGCAAATGTCGCCCATCAACCTTTCAGGGCGGCGAGAAGGACTCTGTACTTTTGTGACATGGACAGAATGTCCAGCTGCGAGGACAAGACCTCAAGGGGGTGGGGGAAGAAGCTGGAGGCCGGTGACAATACCCAGGGAACCCATGCTTAGGCCTTGTCCCCAGAGCTCAGCCCCCTCAAGCTGTGTGGTTGCCAGCAGCAGCCTGGGCCCTAGCTCTGCCCCACCCAGATTCCAGGTTGCCCAACCTTGAAAAACAGCTGCTTCTGCCCACTCCCTGCCCCAGTTCCCCTCTAGGAGCACCCTAGCTTCAGGACCAGAGTGACCTCGGGGCAGGGGGATCTTGGGGACAAACTCCCAATAGCTGGAGCCCCTGGCCTCCCGGACTGTCTGACCGGTTGCTGGAAACGCCCAGGCAACTGTTAGACCGCAGGCCCCGGCAGGAGGGGGAGCTTTCTGCATTACTTCCCCATGAAGGCCACCCGGTTCCAGGGCTAAAAGCGGGTGGCAGGAGACGGGAAGACGGGTGGAGGTCCCAAAGTTTACACGAGGTGGGTGGCAGAGGGGAGCCCTGAGAGATCGGGAGGATGGAGACTTTTTAGACTCCCCCGCCTTTGGGGAGGGCAGGGAACCCCAGCAGTGACTGTTTAGGGAGAGATTTGACCAGGTGACCCTTTCATCTGTGGCTTTCACTTTCTCCAGAGCCACTTCCCCTTCTGCAGGATCATCTGAGAAGCCTCCACTGCGCGTGCCCCCACCTCCCACCCATCCCAGGACCCTTGGCAGGTACTGCTCCATCTGAGCCCCAGCTCCGCTCTGACTTGCTGTGTGATGTTGGGCCAGTCACCACCCCTCTCTGTTCCAGCAAATAAAGAAAAGTGGCTCCTGCTTGCTGCCTCCTGACAGCCACAGAAGCTGGATTTTTCTTTAAAAATTTAATCAACTCACTTCCCTTCCCCCCACCACCTTAATGCATTGATTCAGAAAAAGGCATTTGATATAGAATTACCATACAAAGAAAATCAAGAAGGGTGAAAATCCAGGGAAAGCCAGACCGTGTGAAATTCTAGCTTCAGCACACACTGTCGAAGCTGTCTGGGGGCCTGAGGCTTGCCCTACCTGCCCGGAGGCATGAGAGGTATCTCAGCTGAAACCCAGCCTCTTCCCCTCTGTAACGGAAGAACCAAGAAATCACTGCAGATGCGAAGATGCAAAGACGTTCTTGCTTCCTAGCTTGAGTGTCTTTCATGCTGAGTTTCTCCCTCCGCCCCATCTCGTTTCCCTTAGGGGCAGTGAGCACAGAGAGGGCTGGAGTCCATGCATGGTCACATAGCAGGTCCAGGCTGGGCAGAGGGGTCCCTGTGGGGTCACCCAGCTGGGCCACGCCTCCCATCCAGGACTAATTAGGGTGAGGCAAGCAAGGCACTCACCTCAGGCACAGAATTTAAGGTGATGCCAACAAAACAAAAGAAAAAAACCATCAAGGTGGAGAGACTTCTGACCTTTTGCTACCTCTTGAATTCGCGAGAACAGGACGTTGGTTGGTGATGGCCGTTGTGACCGTGACACTTGTGTTTTCCTCCTGTCGCCCTCCTGGGCCCCCCGCCTGTGCCCCCTCTCAGAGGGGCACCTGTACTTCCTCCGTGCACGTGTGGCCAGCCGGCCACCCTGAAGGTGTTCTGAGTGTGCTGCTGTCAGGGAGCCCGAGCTGCCTCTCATCTGGGCCCGAGTTGGGGTATGGGTGCTCTAGCCCCTGGGGGGCCCCCGGCACAGGAGCAGGTGCTGGGAGACGGGAGCCACACGGTGGGACAAGTTCCTGGTGGCTCTCGGCCAGGCCAGGATGGGGCAGCAGTGAGACCCCCCCCCATCCTGTCCCCTGGGCCTGCAATAGCCTCACCTCGGGAGAGCAACAGCCCCTACCTGACCAGTGCGGAGGGGCTGACCACGGGGGTGCGTACATCTTCTCCCACCCACCGGCAGGGAGAGGCTGGCTGCCACCCATGGGCTCAGCCCTGAATCCCACCCTACCCTCACCTCTCGCCTTGGGCTCCCTGCCAGCCTCAGACACCTCCATGGGCCCAGAGCCGTACTCACAAGGCCAGGCCGAGCTCGAGAGGTCGGCCCCACTGTCCTCAGCCTGCTGCAGCCACAGGGCTGGACCAGTGGCTTTATCTTCTTCGTTTTGCTTCAGGTTTTTATTTCTTTCTACTTTAAGTTCAGACCAAAAAATTCCAGAGTCATCCCCTACCCCTACCCTCCACCCCTCCAGACACCCTCCAGCTGAAACCAGAGCCTGAGTTCAGGGACCCGAGTGGTGGGTGTCAGGAGTGAGGGCACGAGGGCCACACGGGGCCCTGCTGAGCTGCTCTTGGGGTGTCCCCGGCCTCGGGCCACTCCTCTCCCCTCCGGGGACTCGTGTTCCAGCAAGTCGGGCGGGGCCCCTGCAGTGCTTCTGCTCTCCCGACCCCCCTACTCCGTCGGCACTTAAGCCACACGACAGAAGTCTGTAGCGGGAGCTGCACACACGCCCCTGGGCATGGACCCCGGTGACGCAGGTGGTTCAAGGCAGAGCTTCGGGGACTGGGCGCAGAGGCCCTCACTCGACGACCTTCGTGCGATGTAGTGTTGTACCCACCTGAGTATTATATCATACATCGAGCCTTCTCTGTATTTGAACAAGAAAGCGAAACACTAGTTTCCTATTTAAGACTTTAAGGGTTTGTGGGGCGGGCGGGGTTAACACGACACTTGGTTTTGTTTTCCTTTTCCTTTGGTTTCACGCGGAGTGCGAGCTCGTGAGTGTGTGCATGGATGTGTGTTAGAGCCTCACCAGGAGATTAGGCTGTTGGAGGCCAAAGGGCGGCTCACAGTTCTCTGCTTTAGTCGCTGAACTCCTGAATGTTTTGGAGAAACAGGAAACAGAAAATAGCAGATGTCATGTGGAAAGAGGATAAACAACGACCAAAAAAAACCAAAAAAACCTCAATCACAAAACCTATTTTTTAAACCAAAACACATTTTGAATGCGTATGGAACCTCAATGGGCTCAGAAAAAAGATACTAATATATTTATCTCATTGTTTGTTTACATAAACTTTTACAGTTTCAGACCTCAGCAGATAAAAGGCCAGTCCCAGTGAATCCCAGCTTCCGCCGGAGCCCCTTCTGAGTAGGCCCTGGGGCGGGCGTGGAGGCCCCTGAGCCCTCCTCCCAGCCCGGCCTCTCCCAGCCCAGCTGGCACCAAAGAGCCTGGGCCCGTGCTGGCCCGCCCCAGGCCTCCTGGCCAGACCCTGGCGGTCCTGCCAGCTGGCACAGCAGGGGTGGCTGTCACTTGTGGCCGCAGGACCTGAGCCTGGGCTTGGGCCCTTGGGATGGAGGTGCGCCCCCATCCTGCTACTCTGCCTGCGACCCTCCGGTGTGTTGATGTGAGGGTCCTTCTGACGCCAGAAAGCCAGGACCTTTGCGCAGCTCCGTGGGCTCCAGTGGGTCACTGCCCCCTGGGGACCCCCACCTCCACCCCGGCCGTGGGAGGGGCTCACTGGGCAAACACTGCACGGACGGTGCAAGCGCTCTGAGCAGTGTTGTTTTTGTATCAATGTCTGTGCAGTGACGAATGTATTTATTTCTCAGACTTGGGGCAAGCGAGCAGCAGACCGGGCTCCGCCACCGCACGCTCCCGCCAGACCCAGCCCACCGCCGCCGGGGCTCCTCCAGGATTGCAGAAAAGGTAAAGAAGGAAAGAGGAACCTTTAAGCAAATACGAGTCTCAGACTCGCAGCATAGCCACACACCTCAGCCTGTGAAACAAACAATCTGGACCCAGACGGACTTTCAGAACCTCACACAGCCGTGGGCTACCCTGACTCCCACCCGTCAGAATGCACTGGACTGGCCGTGTGCAGGAGTGCGATCCACCAGGGACCCCAGCCGCCCTGCCCGTGGCTGTCCGGAGTCAGGGTGAGGCCTGGGCAGCCGGGAGGGCAGGGTTCAGGGCAGAGGTGGCCACATCCGTCCCGTCCCCTTGGCTTGGTGGGTGGGGGGAGGACGAAAGCAGAGGCGCCAGGCCTCAGAACAGACCGGGGATCCCAGCCTTGCCGGCCCCCTGCAGGGACCAAGACCCTCGCTCTTCTGCAGAGCCAGGTTGGGCATCACTGAACCTGTGAACCCGATGCCAGGAGCGGGTGGTGGAGCGGGGCCTGACCTCAGTCTGACATTCCAAATCAGGGGGTGGGTGTGTGCTGTGGGGACTGAGGCTGCCCGGGACCCCCTGCCTAGGACCACCCACCCTGCCCCGGGCTTGTCACCCCACTTTAATTGTCTACCAGGAACCCCTCTCCCTACCTCGCCTTGCTGTTTATTGCTGTAATTTATTGACCTCAAACATGCTTCATAACAGACCTCACTCAGGGCAGGGAGGATCCCCAGGGCTCCCCGCCTCCACTTGGCGGGGCCCCGGGGGGGCCAGGTGCTGAGGGGAACCTCTCTGTCCCCCACCCATCACTTGCTTTCCCCCTCCCCTGTTGGGGGACCCCAGGTTGGGCACTGGCCCATTCACAAATACCTCGAGGGGGAGGGCGAGGGATGGGGTTATAGCTGTTTTGTTTACCAGGAACTGGAAGAGGGATCGTGTCCTGCTACGCGCCCTTCCCAGGAAGGGGGGACCGTGATCGCACCCCTGTACTGGCCACCGCTGCGGTCAGTCATCACACCGAGTTCACTTCCCTCGAGAGTTTGGATAAATTCAGGCCAGAGCTGCAGGTATGCAACCCTCAAGTGTCATAATAAAGCAGTTCACCGATCTCTCCATTTAGAAGTGTGCGGTCTTAATGTACAGTGATGAGAAACTGTTATTTTATGATCTTTTCATTAAAAGCGTGATTGAAAAAAAAAACAACCCAGTAATCAAGGTAGATAACATTGTAATATAATAATGTAATATTAAAAAAAAATCTTATTTGCAAACTATGGCCCTCGGGCTGGCCGGCTGTTTTTGTAAATAAAGTTTTATTGGCACCAGGGCCAGGATTCGGGTGTGGGGAGTGAGGCAGGGTCATGCCAAGGCAGAGTGGATCCTGTCTTTATCTAAAGGGTTGTGGACTCAGGGCATGAATTAATTTTGTTCATAGAATATTGATCTTGATGACTGAGTTCTGGATGCCAGGGCAGCGCCTTACTTGCCTGACCCTGAGGTGGGGTTTGGGGGGTGGGCAGAAGGGCCAGGCTGGGACAAGCAATGACGTCCCTGGGGACTTCTCCACCCAGGACAGGCAGGGTGGGGGGCAGCTGGTGCCCAGGGACCCCCCTACCTACCTCAAGATGACCCCTCCTTGGAGTGGTTGGGGGCCCTTTGTGGGGGAGGAGAGCAGATGCCAGCTGACATCTGCTCAGCACCCCAATGTGCCTACCACCCCACTGAGCCCCAATGGACAGTCCTCCCTTAAGGCCTAGAAATGGGGACCGATTGCCTCAGCTCACCCTGAAAAGTGGCCCCTGTGTGTCAGCCCTGGCCGGCCACCCCACATCAGGGTCAAACCCTCTGCAGATAGTAAAGCTGTTCTTTTATCCGAGAAGTGTTTTTGGAGCGCTGCGGGAGCTGGGGCCGGGCTCTCTGCATCCCTGGCATCGCCCTGAGCAAGGGCTCGGGATGCCAGATCTTCCCGAATTTCTCATGACTTCGCATTTCTGAGAAAAATGCCTCAGTTTTTTGTGGCACGCAGGGTTACAGTCCCCAGAGATGTCCATCTCCAGAACCTGTGAATATGCTATGTGGCACAGCAGGGGGAAGTGAAGGTTGCTGATTAGATGAGGATGGGGGTGACCCTGGATTCCCAGGGGGCCCAGCGTCATCCCAGAGTCATTATAAGAGGGAGGCGGGAGGGTCAGAGGCAGAGAGAGACGGGAGATGCTGCACTGCGGGCTCTGAGGATGCAGGTGGGGCCGCGAGCCAGGGATGCGGCACCTCTAGAAGCTGGAAAAGGCGGGAACCGATGCTGCCCTGGAGCCTCGGGAAGGACCAGCTGCCAATCCATTTTAGACTTCTGAGCCCCAGAGCTGTCAAATAATAAATCTCAGTTGTTGTAAGCCACTAAGTTTTGTTACAGCGGCCCTGGGAAGCTCAAACAGTTCCCTGCATAAAAGAGGACCATAATCCTCCAGTTTATAGATGAGCACAATGCACAGAGAGGGGCAGCGACTTCCCCCAGGCCACACAGCACTGAGGCCACAGACACCCCTCTGCGGGGCCCCGCCTTGGGTTTCTAGCCACCAACGGGGCGGGTCCCCCTTCAGCTGCCCTTGGCCAGGGGAAGCCCCAGGGGAAGAAGCTGCCGGCTCCAGAGGCGCAGCAGGGAGGGAGGGAGTCTGCACCTCATTTCTCCTTTCCTCCCTGCCGCTGGCTCCGCCCCTGGGCCAAGCTCAGGGCAAGAGTTCCCCTGGACAGCCCAGTGCCACTGGTCCCTCTCAGCACCCTGCTTCTCCCTAGCTGGGGACTTGACTCTCCCTTTGCCCACCTGTAAAATGGGGTCATAACAGGACCCAGCTCACGGGGGAGTGAACACAGGCAGCACAGGGAACAGCGCTGGGAACAGCACGGGCACTCCTGAAGTGTGACCTCTAACCTTATCCACAAATGCCCTATGACTCAGGGTCAGCTCTGGTGCTGAAGCCAGGCCTCTCCCTCAGGGACCCCCAGCAGCCCCTACTTCCTGCCCCCATGCTTCCCATGAGAATTTTTAAAAACCCTGAAGTTTGTTATTAAATTGGTTTCATTTTTATTGGATTCCAACCAAATACAGCCGGGTAGGGGTGGGGGGCAGGGGCTAAGGGTCTTGGTTGATGTTGGGACAGGGGGCGGGCAGAGGGGGCTGGGAGATCTCAATATGCTGACATTCTGTAAGTCCTAACACTGCTGAGAACATACTCCCTCCTGTCTTGATGATGTTAAAGGCACTTGGATGTCGTTTTGAGGGGCCCTCGGTGTTGTCGTGGCAACCAAGGTCAGGAGGATGCTAAGGGAACAAAACTGGTCCATTCTATTCAACTCTGTGTAGGGCTGCCGGACACCCCATTCGGCCCTCACTCACTTCCTGCCATGAATGGGGGCGGGTGGGGTCCCCACCCTGGCTGGCTGTGGTCAGCAGCCTGCCACACAGCCCTGTTGGCCCATGTGCACGCTGTGGAAGCAGGATCAGGGCCTCCCGATGCTTCCAGCCCAGGGAGAATGGCCAGTGTCCCCTTCCACCTTCTGACTGAATCCTTTGTGCAAAACTTCCAGGAGGGACAGCTTTCTCTCTGGCTCATCTCAGAAAGATCTTGAGGGATCCAGAATCCAAGTCAATCACCAAGCTTGTCCACGGGCCTGGCCTCTACGTATGTAACAATAGGTTTGACCATCAGACCCATTTTATAGACGTGGACACCAATGGTCCAGGTGGTCCTCGGTTGCCAACAAAGATTACACAGCTGCGAGGGCACAGCTTGCTTTGAACCTTCTTACAAGGTGCTTGAGAATACTGTCTAACCTCCCTTCTGGCCAGGGCCTGGCCACACAAAATTTGCTGTGCCCCTTCCCCCAAGTGATGCCCTAACTGTTATCTGGCCGAGGTAGAGAGTCGGGGCAAGGACGAGGCTGGGCGAGGCAGGGTCATGTATGGTCCCTGTCTGGTATCTGAATACTTCTGCAAAACCTCAGCTCCTGCTTGCATACCCCCAGTGACTGGGAACTCACTATCTGTAGAGCAACAGGGCAGTGACCTTAGGGAAGCTCTTCTTTCACCTGAGCTACAGTCTTCCTGTGACCCTCTCTACTCTTTGGCCCAAGATCTGCCCCAACATTGCAGAGACCAAGGTGCCTCTGTCACCTTCTCCCAACGACCCAGGTCCAGGCCTCCCTGTAGCTTGAACCTTTGTTCTGGCCTTCCTCCCCATCGCTGCCCCTTCCATGCCCATAACAGGGACCCTGAGAACCGTCCACGCTCTGGTCTCCTTCCCGAGGTGAGCAATGGGCCACGGGGCTGGGCAGGGGTGCTGCAGACTCGAGATTGAAGGTCACTCCAACTGGTCTGCTGGAGAGAGACACCTGGAAGCCATGCTCCTGGGCCAGGGGCCAGGACGGCTGTCCCTCCTGGGCGGTGAGGGCAAGGAAGCAGGTAGCAGCTGTGAGGGCTGGTGGGAGGAACCAGGGCAATGGCTTCTCCTAGCGGGCAGCCCACCCTGCTTGGCCAACAGGTCCTGGCGGGTGGGAGTCTGGGTGCAGGGGCATCTGGGCCAAAGGGTCAGGGACCATCCTGCGTGCTGGACCACCTCAGGGTGAGCCTGACCTCCTCAGCGAGACCGTAGCGCAGCCTCTGAGATCTGCCCCAAGATGGCCAGCTGAGCAGGAGTTGGGTGTGAGCTGAAATGTGTCCCAAGTGTGAGCTGCCTGGCCCAGGTGTGCGCTGGTCTCTCCCCAGAGCCCTGCGTGCCCTTGGTGAGCTCTGGAGCTTGGGACACCTGCTCAGTGTCAGCTGGGTGTGAGGTGTGTGTGTTCCACTCTGGAGCCGTGCGTCTGGTTTTATGTTCCGGGTGTGCGTGTGTGCTCTGGTGTAGGGACGGGGGCGGGGTGTGTGTGTGTGTGTGTGTGTGTGTGTGTGCGCGCAGGTGTGAACAGTGAGGGCTTTCACATGCCCCTGGTGACCAGGTGTAGACCATCTCCACCAGGTGTGAGCTGTTTACGCCCAGGACCCTGGGCCTCTGAGCACCCCCCGCCCCCTGCCCAGCTCAGCGACCACACGAGGGGCAGGAAGAGAGCGTGAAACCCTAAGAAAACGCTTGAGAAACTCTGCAAAAGATGCATCCTGATGAAAAAACAGTCTTGTGGTTGGGTCTCTACAAAAAAAGGGGAAGTTCTGCCAGGAGCCGGCTTGCGGCCGCCCCCTACGGGAAATGCATAGGTGGTAGTCAGATGGGCCAGCCACGGGCTGGCGTGGATTTGGGCGGAGACGGAGACGCGGCCTCTGGCGCAGGCGCAGCGGCGGGGGCCGCGGGAGGTGGGTCGGGGCCTCTCAGATCATCTTCATGTTGAACTTGCGGGCGCCCCCCTGGCCGGCAGCCGCGGCGGGCCCGTCCACCTTGCGGAAAGAGTACTCCACCGAGAAGTTGTTCTTGTGCTGCCCGCGGCCGCGGCTCCACACGAAGAGCAGCAGGAAGCAGAAGAGGACGACGCCCAGGAAGGTGATGCAGCCCATGGCGGTAGACACCAGGATGGTGGTGAGGTCCAGAGGAAAGCGCGCGGCCGCCTGCGTGTCGTTGCGGCCCTCGCCCGGGGTCCGGTTGGCGGCTGGCTCGGGCTGCACGCTCAGCGTGGCGAAGTAGGTGTCGTTGCCCCCCGCGTTGCTGGCCACGCACGTGTAGGTGCCGCTGTCCCCTGGCCGCGCGTCCCGGATCTGAAGCGTGCCGCCCGGCAGCACGCGCGCCCGGCCAGCGCTGGCGGCGGTCACCGCGCGGTGGCGCGGCGTCACCCAGGCCACGGTGGGCGCCGGCTCGCCCTCGGCGCGGCACTGGAAGCGCACGTCGTCGCCCGCGGCCGCCGTGACATGTTGCAGCCGCCGCTCGCGGATCTTGGGCTTGCGGCACACGAAGTACTCGAAGAGCACCGAGTCCGGCAGGTTGCGCAGCGCGTCGCCGCGGACCTCGGCTGGGGTGGCGCAGGCCGGCAGGCGGCCGTCGAAATTGAGGGTCTTGCGGCGCTGCACGATCCAGAGCAGGCGACAGTCGCAGGCCAGCGGGTTCCCGTCCACGCGCAGCGTCTCCAGCGTGTTGACCGAGTGGAAGGTGCTCTCCTCCAGCGTGGACAGCAGGTTGTTAGAGAGGTTGAGCAGGCGGATCTGCCGCAGCCCCAGGAAGGCCTGCGGCTCCACCACGGCCAGCAGGGCCCCGGCCAGGTGCAGCTCACGCAGGCGCACCAGGTCGCGGAAGGACCCTCGCGGCACCGTGCTGATGGGGTTGTGCGAGAGATTGAGGCAGGTGAGGTGGGCCTGGTGGCGCAGGGCGGCGGCCGGCACGGCGGTGATGTTGGTGTGCGTGACGGACAGCGAGGTCAGGTTGAGCCCCCTCAGGCTGCCGGCGGCCACCTCCTCCAGCAGGGGCCAGTTGTCGATCTCCAGGTGCAGCAGGCCCGGGAGCCGCTGGAAGTTCTGGTCCTCCAGGGCGGCGATGGCCAGGTGCCGCAGCCGCAGGGCGCCCAGGCCCCGCAGGTGGCCCAGCGACTCGCCCGACAGCGCCGTCAGGTTGCAGCGCTCCAGGGTCAGCTCCTCAAGCGCCAGCAGCCCCGCGAAGGCCCGGCGCGAGATGAACACCAGGTCGTTGTCGCCCATCTCCAGCCGGCGGAGGCTGCGCAGGTCCTGGAAGGTGTAGTCCAGGAGGATGACCAGCTTGTTCTCGCTCAGGTCCAGCAGCGTGAGGTTGTCCAGGTGCGTGAAGACGCCGGGCGGGATGAGCTTCAGCAGGTTGCCGCGGAGGCGCAGCTCTCGCAAGCGCGGCAGGTTGGCGAAGGCGCCGGGCTCCACGTGCGCGATCACGTTCTCGCTCAGGTCCAGCTCCTCCAGCAGCGGCAGGGCGGCCAGGTCGCCCGGGTTCAGGCAGCGGATGCGGTTGCGGCTGAGCTCTAGCAGGCGCGTCTCGGCCGGGATGCCGTCGGGCACCGTGGTCAGCCGGCGCCGGGGACAGGCTACTGCGCGCATCTGCGCTGTACACTCGCAGCGGGCCGGGCAGCCCCCAGCGGGGGGCGGGGCCGCGGGCAGGAGCAGGAACTGCAGGCTCAGGACACACAGCCAGCAGGTCATGGTGCGGAGCCTGGGCCTAGGGCCGCGCCACCATCCTCGTGGGCACCTGAGGGCGGGGGCAGCGTTAGCACCCGTATCCCGCCATCCCTCCACCCCGGCCCGTCCCATCCCATCCTAGTAGCTAGCTCAGGAAGCGATTATCCACCGTGGGACCCGGGATCCCCCTCTGGGGTGTCTACCCAAGGGCTGGGTAGGGGAGCAGTGTGGATGGATGATCAGGGTCCATGGAGGGGGTGACTTCAGACCAGGACAGGTGACATTTGAGCTGAGACCCTGGGCTGGGTTGAACTGTGTTCCCCCAAAAGAAACGTTCAAGTCCTAACCCTGGTACGTGGGAAGGGGGCCTCGTTTGGAAATAGGGTCTTTGCAGATGTGAGTTGAGACGAGGTTATATTGGATTCGGGTGGCCCTGAATCCAATGACTGATGTCCTTATAATAAGAGGGAAGTTTGGACTCACACATAGATGCACACAGAGGGCAAAAGGCCGCGCGAAGATAGAGACAGAGGTTGGAGGGATGCGTCTACAAGCCAAGGATGGCGGGGGCCCCCAGAAGTTGAGAGGGGCAGGGAGGACCCTCCCTTGGAGACTTCAGAGGGAGCATGGCCTGAGACCCCTGGATTTCAGACTTCTGGCCTCCAGAACTGGGAGAGCATAGATTTCTGTTGTTTTCAGCCACTCAGTCTGTGGTACTTAGTGTTTGGCAACAGGAAGCTAATACAGACCCAAAGAATGACCAGGAGAGGGCCCATGGGTGTTGCAGAAAGAGGGATCCAAGCTGGGGGAAGAGCCAGTGCAAAGGTCCTGAGGCTGAAGGAGTGGCTGGTGAGGCTAGGAGTACAATGAATGGGGGTGGGGAGTGGGAGATGCACTGGAGGGTTCAGGGAGGCTGGATGATGTGGCTGGGGAGGCCCGGAGGGACAGATGCCAACACGCCTGGGCCTTTGCACCCGCGCCTTCCGAGTTGCTCCATCTCTCCTGGCAGCCAGCTGGCCCTCCACCCCCTGTCCCCGCACTCTGCTGGGCTGCAGCCCGGATCCCGGGGCCAAGGTGGGTGGGGGTGGGGAGGGCATAGGCAGATGGCAGCCTGAGGGTGTTGCTCCGTTGGCCAGGCACCTATTTTCAGCATCTTAGCAGCTGAAGCCCCCAGGCATCCCCCGACTCCCCCTGACACATGCTCGCTGCCTGTTTCCTCACTGTTCCCACAGGCCCGTCTCAGCAAAGACCCAGGCTGTAGATTCTCATCTGCTAAACAGCGGTGAGGCCAGCTCCGGCCTTCCTGGGCCCTTTTGGGAATTTTAGGTGGGCATTAACACACACAGAGCCCCGAGCAGCTTAATGCCAGAGGTGAACCATACGTCACTGCGGGGGGAGAGTTTGTATTTTGCAGGTGTCATTGATTTAAGATGAGGTCATACTGGAGCAGGGTGGGCCCTGATCCAATGACTGGTGTCCTTATAAAAGGGGAAATTTTGATGCAGACACTCAGGGAAGATGGCCACGTGATAACAAAGGCAGAGACTGGAGTGATGCATCTATAAGCCAAGGGACACCAAAGATTGCCAGTAACCATCAGAACCTGGAAAAAGCAGGGAAGGATCCACGCCTAGAATCTCTGGAGGAAGTACGGCCCTGCTGACACCTTGATTTTGAACGTCTGGCGTCCAGAACGGAGAGAATAACTTTCTGTTGTTTTAAGCCACCATGTTTGTGGTTTTCATTGTGGCAGCTACAAGACCTAACGGAATATCCATGGATCCGTAAGAAAAACTCACACATGGGAGCAGGGTGAACAAGGAGGTTTGCTGCAGAGTCGTTTGGAACAGCAAAAACTGGGACTAACCTAGATATCTATCAGTAGGGGATCAGGTAAATAAATTGTGGTCCGTGCCTGCTGTGGAACACAGGGAGACTTGTATGTACCAGTGAAGAAAGACAGTGATGTAGTTATATGGGGGGGGGGGTGAATAAAAATCCCCAAACTAACCTAAGTGTCCATCAATACGGGATTAGTTAAATAAACTGTGGTCTGTGCCTGCTGTGGAATCAAGGAGATCTGTGTGTACTCAGTAGAAAAAGAGAGCTGAGATCTAGTTATATGGAGGACAAATGGAACTACCCTTAGCACCCATCAATAGGGGATCAAATACGCCATAATCTATGGTTATCGTGGAACGCTGGGAGATTCAAATGTACCCACAAGGAAAGCTGGCTGAGGTGTAGTTCCACAGGAGGCCAGGGGGAATCAAGGTTGCCAAACAGTCACAGACAGCACAATCATGGAAAAATAAAACCAAACACCAAACTCAGTTCTTGATTTGGGTGGGCACATAAACACAAGCGCAGGTGCCCCTGAAACGCCTGGGAATTCACGCATCATTCGGGACAGCACTGTGAGTGGCGGGAAGGGAGTTGCCGTAGTGGAGAGTGTGGTCACATCATGAGGAAACCGAGGCGCCCCTGGCCTCCAGGAGGTCACAGGTCTTAGCTCCCTGTCCCCGGCTGGGGAACCTAGCAGGGAGGCAGAGGGAGGGAGTGAGAGGCTTCTGGTTGTGCCTTCCCACTGCAACCGTCCTTAATCCCGACCTGGGCATTGCAGGGAACATAATCCTTCCCTGAGGCAGACTCCTTTCCCAGGCTCTTTTTCTAGGTCATTCTCTCCCGTGTAGTTGCCCTGGAGAGCATGTGGAGAGGCCGTGTCCCAGGAGGGGACATGACAGTCAGAATTGATGGTTCCCTGTTCAGCTGTCTCTTTTCTACGTTAAAGGGGCTCTGAGGTCACTCCCAGGTCGCCATCCCAGCCCAGGACGCTCCCTGTGGTCAAGGGATAACTGTCCCCCAGCTGGGGATGGGGCACAGCTCATCAGCAGTCTGCTTTGGAGGAGCAAGGCCCTCCCTGGCTCTGCCCCAAGAAGGAAATGGCTGGTATTGTTCAGCCCCCAAAACAGACTCCTTGTGGGGGCAGAGCTGCCTGCATTGTGCCTTCTGCAGGAGAGAATTTCACGTGCCCAGCCCCTCCTTGCCTTCCCCTCCTCCCTCTCTCCCCCTCGCTCTTGCTCTCTCTGCTCCAGCCCCACAGGCCTCCTCGCTGTTTCTCCAACATACCTGCTATGGTCCTGCCCCAGGGCCTTTGCACGGGCTGTGCAAGACCCAGACCACTGTCCCTTCATGGCTCTCTCCCTGACTTTATTTGGGTCTCGCCCCCAGTGTCACTTCCCTGGTGACTCTGCACTAAACTACCCCTCCCCTCCCCCTAGGCTCTCTGAAATGCACCTTAAACCCTGTTCAAAGCTGGTCTTTCTTCCTGGACTGGAAACATCATCTTCATCATTACCATCATCTTCATCAAAATGGCAAACTCTGGGGGCTTCCCTGGTGGCGCAGTGGTTGAGAGTCCGCCTGCCGATGCAGGGGACACGGGTTCGTGCCCCGGTCCGGGAGGATCCCACATGCCACGGAGCGGCTGGGCCCATGAGCCATGGCCGCTGAGCCTGCGCGTCCGGAGCCTGTGCTCCGCAATGGGAGAGGCCACAACAGTGAGAGGCCCGCGTACCGCAAAAAAAAAAAAAAAAAAAAAAGGCAAACTCTGCTATAGGCTCTGCTCTGGGCCAGCCCTGGGCTAAGGCTCTACCTGGATCGGCCCATTTAATTCCCACAACAACCTCACAGGGGTGGGTCACGCCCACTTTACAGGTGGGAACACTGAGGCTCAAAGCAACATAAGTCACCCGCTCAGGTTCACACTACACGTCAGAGGTGGCAGGGGATAGTCTCGGAGTGAGGTGGGGTGGTGCTACACCCTGTAACACTCGCTAATCTTTTTTTTTTTTTTTTTTTTAACAGAGGCAGGAGAGGGTCCTGGCAGTTCATTCAGCTAGAATTCAAAATACGGCTCTGTTTTTGCTGGACCTGTTTTCATCGTCACCTGCAGAGATCCTGTAACACTGGTCTCCTCTCATTCGTTGATTCCATCCATCAGTCAGTCAACAAACAACTACTGTGCCAGGCATTTTCCACGTGCTGAGGACACACAGTGCGTGAGACAAAGGGGTCAGCTCTCTTGGAGCCCACAGATAATAAAAGAGGTAAGTAAATACACTCTCTCCCACCTTAGGTGGCCATAAGTGGAGAGGAATAAATCCAGGAAAAGGGCGAAGGGGGTGTTGAGGGGATTGCAACGATCTAATTTGCCAAGAAAGGGACATTCATACAAAGACTTAGGGAGGGAGAAAGGGAGCCGAGCGGGGCGGGGTGGGGGGTCAGGCAGCAGGACTGGGCCATTCAGCCACAGAGTCCGGGGTCAGGCGCTGCAGAGAGAGGAAGGTGGACTTTTTACAAACTTAAATTTTTTTTTTTAAGTTGGAAAGAATTTAAAAAGAAATAGTTGTCACAGAACAGTATCAGGAAGGAAGTACTTAAGTGACAAGAGGCCAGCACGGCCAGGGCACAGCCACTGTGACACAGTCGCAGAAAGGCTGGCAGAGACCTCGGTTCTGACGCGCTGTGTGACCTCTAATGACAAGTGCGCCCTCTCTGAACCTCGCCTGTCAAAGGGAGCAAGTCCCGGGGCGCCCTCGGAGCACTCGCGCTGTAACTGCTCCTGGGATGAGAGGATAGCTGGTCCTTGGCGCCCAGCGGGGGCTGCTCCAGCTGTGACCCAGTCTGTGAGCTATAACCTCTCCCCCCAGCATGGGCCTGTCATCTCTGTGTGGGGTGCGTGGACTCGCAGCTGGGCTGGAGCTTCTGATGCCTCCCCCTCCACTGTGGAAAGGTTTGGTCTGGGCGAGGGAGCAGCGGGGACTTGACTCTGTCTCTAGCAACCCTGTTCATTCACTTACCTCGACGTTGGCTGGACTGGGAAGCGGGAGAGCTCGCGGGAGGGTGGTCTCGGTGGAGGGCTGGGTGCCCTGAGCAAGTGAGTCACCCTCTCTGGGCCTGTTTCCTCGCGTGGAGGCCTGGGCCTTGAGGTGGGGTTAGAAGGCCAGGATCCCAGGTCCTGATTAGGGTGGGGGTCTGGATTCCAGTCCTGCTTTTGCTGCTAAGTTTTTAGGGCACCGGGTCCATTTCCTGAAAGGTGGTGAGAAGGCCAGCCGGCTGTGAATGGTGGTGGGAAGGGCAGGCGGGGGGTGGGAGGGACAGGTCTGGCAAAGGCCACTCAGTGGGGCCATGCTGGGTGGTAAAATGAGGCCATGTGGACAGGTCCATGGTGATTCTACACCTTCTCTGCCCCTTCCCTCCTCCTTGAGGCAGGGGCCTTGGGGGAAGTGACACCCACAGGGCGGTCAAGGTCACCACCTGCCCTCCAGACACTCCTTTTACCCCCAGGGACCTGCCACCCTGTCCGCCCAGGACTATATACCATCTGTTCACTGATGACTCCTGACCCTGTGTCTCTCCTGAGCTCCAGCCCTGGGGACCAGCCACATCCCTGACATCACCCGGAGGCCCCGCAGTGTCCCGACGTCACCCGTCCCCTGGCAGCTCCTCATTCACACCCCCGGCCAATCCATCACCAGGTGCTGTCAGCTCCACCTCCAAATATGTCCCAGATCCACCGTGCTCTGCATCTCTGCCACCGCCAGGCCACCACCAACCCACTCCAAACCCTCTTCCTGTCAGCATGGGCTCCAGCTCACTCCCCACCGTTCAACAGACACCCTGCTTTTTTTAGGACTCAGCGTCCCCACCTTCAGAATGCACTGGGGCTGTGTGAGGTCCCTCAGCATCGCTGACTTTCGGGGCTGGACCATTCTCTGTGGGAGGCCATCCTGGGCACTGGGGGGTGTGGAGCAGCATCCTTGACCCCCACCCCATCGACGCCAGGAGCCCCCCAGTCGTGACAACCACAGACGTTCCCAGACATCGCCCACGTCCCCTGGGGGGCGGGATCACCCGAGCGAGACCCGCTGTCGGTCGTAGAGGATGCTGGGCACAGAGCAGGCATCCAGTGGCTGCCCCAGGAGGAGACAGGCTGATTATCAGCCTGTGTTATAGATGGGGAAGAAGAGGCCCAGAGAGGGGAAGTGACTTGCCCAGGGCCACACAGCAGGTGAGAAGCAGATGTAAGACTCGAATCCAGGACTCCACACCCTGTCTTCCCACGGTTCTCCCAGGGTCGGGGCGGTGGGAGCCCATCCTCGTGGGACCCTGACTTCCGCCAGCTCTGCAGACCCAGGAGCCTGCCCTGTGCCAGCCGGGCAGAACTGTGAGGCCCCGGGGCTGCCCTTGGCAGAGCGAGGCTCCCTCCTCCCACGCCACGGTCAGCGAGCACGCAGCTTGTGGCCAAGGGTGGGGGAGGCCCTGGGGGCCAGCCTGGCCCTTCCTGGGCTCCGGGTGCAGCCGTGTTGGGGCTGAGTCTCCATGGGACTGTTGATGTGGGAAAAACTCCTCGCCACGTGGACTGAGCCCTGTTCATACAGAACGTGCTGCAGACCAGACCCCCCCGGACACCCAGGGCCGCCCCCCCTCATTTTCCACACAGAGGAGCCAGAGCCTCGGGGCTGGTGGCCGAGAACCTTCCCATCTCTTCTCCCCAGCGAGGGGCAAATCCCACCGGGGCAGGGCTGCCCTGGCCACACTCCAGGACTCTCTCTCTCTCTCTGAACCCCCAGTGGGCCAAGCGTGGGTGCTGGGGGCTCAGCGGCACCGGGGCCTTCCTCGGGGCATTTTTTTCCCATTTCAAGTGGCCAGTGTTTGTTTTTTTTAGTACTTTCACATATATGTGCAGCCGTCAACTCTAATTCCAGAACATTCCATCACCCGCAGAAGAAGCCCCGTCCCCACGAGCACTCACCCCCTACCCCCTGCCCCAGCCCCTGACAACCTACTCTCTGTGTCTGTGGATCTTCCTGTTCTAGACGTTTCCCAGCCATGGAATCACACCCTGTGTGTCCTTCTGTGTCTGGCTTCTCTCACTGAGCGTCGTGTCGGGTGGGCAAACAGGCAAGACGTGCAAACACATCCATGAAGTAGATCGTTTGGGAAAAGTGGGGGTCTATTATCTGGTTGATGCTTTGTCCAGCATGGCCGGGAAGGCCTGTCTGAGCTGAGTCATGAACGGCGGGCAGGAGTGAGCAGGTGGAAGGCCGGGAAATGGTGTTCCGGGTGGAGGGATCCACCGGGGCAAAGGCCCTGGGGTGGGAATAGGCTGGTGCTCGGAAGACAGAAAGAGGGGTTGCGGCTGGAGGCTCAGGGTGCGTCTGAGCTTGGATCTGGGGGGTCGGGGTTGGCAAGGGTGGAACCACGCAGGGCTCTGAACCCACAGTGAGGTGTTGGGACTTGATTCTGAGAGTGCAGGGGAGTCATGGGGGGATCTGGGGCAGGAGCAGGACGTGTCTGAGCTGGAGTCTGAAGATGTGTCTGGCTCTGTGTGTCCTGGCCCTGTCACCCCACATCATCTGAGGCTGGAAACTTGTGTCTCCTGCCTGGACAGCACTGTCCCAAGGGCGGGGACCACATTAGTCCTCTTTCTACCCCCCATCACCAACATGCACAGAGCTGGGTGCTCAGAGGGCCCAAGAATATCCAACGAGGGGCTTCCCTGGTGGCGCAGTGGTTGGGAGTCCGCCTGCCGATGCGGGGGACACGGGTTCGTGCCCCGGTCCGGGAAGATCCCACGTGCCGCGGAGCGGCTGGGCCCGTGAGCCATGGCCGCTGAGCCTGCGCGTCCGGAGCCTGTGCTCCGCAACGGGAGAGGCCACAACAGTGAGAGGCCTGCGTACCGCAAAAAAAAAAAAAAAAAAAAAAAAAAAAATCCAACGAATGAAGCAGAGAATCAGCGAAATCCCGCGCCAGGACGAGCTCTTCGGGGTCCCCGTCGGAGGCCGCCCCCAACCGCCCTGGAAGAGACTTTTAAGGCCCTGAGCCACAGCTTCCTCTTCTGCAAAAGGGACTCATGTGACTAACAGCCGCCTCCCGGGGCTGACGGAGTGGCAGGTGAGAAGTCAGAGAGAAGATACTTTATAACCTGGGCACCTTCAGAAAAGTCTCCACTGGGTGCCGGCTGGGGTCGGGCGCCCCGAGTCCTAGGCCTTGTTCTGCTCTCGGCCAAGTCCTCACCTCATCTGTTCATTCATTTATTAACAAGCACTGAATGGGCACCTTCTGTGTGCCGGGCGCTGCTCTTTGAGGGAAACAGCAACATGGACTGAATCCCTGCCACTCATCCACGGGTGATAAACAGGAGGAGTAAAACAGAGGCCACGTGTGGACAGGGCTACGGAGAGAAAACGGGGCAGGTGGCGGTCCGTGGTCGGCAGAACAACGCCCCATCCAAAGATGCCCGTGCACGACCTGATCCCTGGAACCTGTGAGTGTTACTTTATGTGGCAAAGGGGGATGAAATTAAGGATGCTGAACAGTTCACCCTGAGACGGGGAGGACCCTGGATTCCCCGGGGAGCCCACTGTCATCCCAGGGTCCCTATAAGAGGGAGGCGGGAGGGTCAGAGGCAGAGAGAGATGGGAGATGCTGCGCTGCTGGCTGTGAGGATGCAGGAGGGGCCGCGAGCCAGGGAGGCGGCGCCTCTAGAAGCTGGAAAAGGCGGGAACCGATGCTGCCCTGGAGCCTCCGGCAGGACCGGCCCTGCCCACACCTAGACTCAGCCCCGTGAGACCCCAGTCGGACTCCTGACCCCCAGCACTGTCAGAGAATCAATGTGTGTGGTTTCAGCACTAGGTTTGTGGTGATGATTTGTGGTAGCAACCTCAGGAGACTCACGCAGGGTCTTTGCAGATTTGAAGAGGAGGTGGGTGGAGGCCTCCCCAGAGCTGTGCGCTTGCTCTGCGGGCTGGAAGGTGGAGGGGGCCGAGCTCCCCGCAGGGTCTGCTATCAGCCTCAACTGCAGTGCAGGGACCTACCCCGGGGGAGGAGCCCGAAATCTGTCCGTCCAGGCAGGACCTGGGAAATGGAGACCCCTCCTCCCCTTCGCCCCAAGCTGTCCTGTACCCAAATTTACCAGGAAGTTCTTAAGCCGAGGGGGCTGGGGTTGCCAGGGCCCCTCCCCTGGAGCAGAGGCAGCCCAGCCCCAGGGGTCCTGGCCAGGTAGCTAGCTTCCTCCTTCCCTCCTGGCCAGGGTCCCTCCCCCTCCCATCCCTTCTATCTTGAGCCAGCTTTTGCCCCCGAAAAGCCACATGGGACTCATCCTCCCGACCCCTCTCAGGCTGGGGGATGCTGAACACGCCCTTGAGCAAGGCTGAGCCAGGCCCCTCCTGCAGGCGGCAGCTGAACCCACCAGGAGGGCAGGGGCGGGGGGAGTAGATGGTTGCAGCCAGCCCCTCTGTCCCCGGGGCCACAACTGGGGCCAGAAGGAGCAAGGGCAGTGCGGCTGGCAGTTCCTCAAAGCGCTCCCTATTCCAGCGGCTAGACCGACTTGGGGGGTGGGGCCCAGCCACAAGCAGCGCCGGGCCCTCTGAGGCCTGCTTTTGGGGACGCACTGCCGACCCCTCAGGAATGGTGCATCCTTTGGCCTAGATCCGGGCCCTCCCGGGACTTTGATCCATGACAATTCATTAAGCCCTAATTAGCCTCCAGCTGCCTTTAGTCCCCGTTAAACCTTCGGGGGGCTGGAGGACTCCCGACCCACTTTCCTTGCCAGCCTGTGCAGGGGGGCTGTGGACCGCCTCTGCAGGTGAGGCCTCTAGATCTGGAACCACGTTTTGAATGCCCACTGTATAGCACGCTAGCCCAGCCGAGCCCTGAGTGGGGAGAATAACGAAACCCACTTGGAGAAAAGGAGACTGAGGGTGAGAGTGGACCCCAGGTCTCCTGGCAGCACTCAGCTTGAGAGTCAACATTTGAACCCGGGTCTGATGCCAGCTCCCTTCCACTGAATCCCAGAGCCCTACTGGAGGGTGGATGGACGGCCCTCTTAAGAGGCCCAGGATTGACATGGGGTGGTGGGCGGCTCTCCCGGGCCCACCCAGGACAAGCTCTGCTTGGAGAGTTCTCCAAGAGGCTCCCTACCTGGTGACTAGGTGGTGACTCAGGGGAGCCCAAGAATGACAGCACTGTGGGAAGAGAAATCAAGTTGATGCCTAAGATCTGCTTTGTAATTCCCACTCAGCAAGGCACCTTTGGATCCCAGGCATCGAGCGGGGCTGGCTAGGAGCAGCCACCTCCATTCTACAGATGATCCCACTGAGGCCGAGCAGGTGCAAGGCAGAGCTGCTGGGGTACCAGTGAGGATGATCATGGCTGCCCCACGGTCTCAGAGCATCTATCTCGTAGCAGCCCCATGCCAGGGGTGCAGCGCACCTCCATTTATCACCCCCCGTGTTGATGTCCGTCTCAAGACTGGAGCTCAGAGAGGGGCTGTCCTTTGCCGGAAGTCACCAGCTGGGACGGGGAACAGAGAAGCAGGCCGAGGACAGCTGGCTTTAGCCCTACTGTGAGCCCTCGTCCCATGGTTGGGCGTCCCCTTCCCATCTCCCCACGCCATCCAGGTAGAGCGGAGGAGCTGCATCTGCAGGGGAAGCCTATGGGGTGGGCCCACGGGGTCTTCCAGCTCAGATCCTGTCTCAGATGGCTGCCACTCCAGCTCAGCGGGGAATGGGCAAGGTAGTATACCCACAGCCCGACGGCCCCAGACCTCTCCCCGCTTGCCTGCACCTGGTTTCACCAGTCTCATCCACAGAGAGCCTGTGTCCTCCACCTCTGGGCACTCACACGCCATAGCCTTCCCAGCCTCCACACCTCCTCCAGGGAGCCCTTCTGGGTTGCTCCAGGTTTCAGAGCCCTGCTGTGCCTAAAAGTTCCCCCATCGAGCCCCAGATGGTCCCTCTGCTGCTGCCATACTGCAGCAGACACCCCCTCCCCATGCCCCCACCAGCAACCATCTCTGTACAAACATGGATTCACCAGGCACTGCTTGTTAAAAATGCAGGTTCTGGGGCACAAACCCCAGAAGTTCTGATTCCTCAGAACTGGGGGGCTGGGGTGCCTGTGTTGTCAGTGCCTGGGGCGCGTGTTGAAAAAACCAGTCATAAGGCAGTCTCAAAAATAAGGACCGGGTCCTTTCCTGCACCCAGATCAGGCAAGGCATAAGGTGCTGTCCCCCCCGCCCCCCCGCCCAACTTGTTGAATGGGGCTCAGTGGCCTCCCAGGCCTGGCCCCAGAGGCCCTGGGGGGCACCCATGCCCAACCTCACGGGATGGAGAGAAGCTCCCCCGACCCCATCCTTGCTGCTGCTTGGACACAGGCCTTCAGTGCAGGGGGCTCGGCTCTGTGCTCCCAAATCCCTCCCACCCGGCTGAGCTGTCCCCAGCCCCAGGGATGCAGCAGGTCCTGGTGTGGACCCCAAACGCTTCCTTCTCCTTCCTGGCAGCTCGGCACCCCCTAGGCTGGACCAGACCCCGCTGGAGGGGAGGGCAGGAAGGCTTGGGGGTGACGCTACCATCCCGACCGTCGTCCACCCCCAGACCCAGCCAGTCCCCCTTCCTTCCCCTCATGGAAGGGGGCGCATCCCCCCAGGCGTACCCACTGCCCCAGAGAGAAGCCCATCTGCCTCCTTGATCCTCGGCGCCCCAGCGGAGGAACAGGGGGACCCCAGCACGGGGAGTGGCCCCTCAAAGTTTCCAGGGGGAGCGCTGGGGGCCTGGCGAGGAGCAATGAGCCCGGGAGGGGCGCTCAGTGAGAGTGGTCCCCGGGCGAGGGTGGGGGCTCGGGGGGGCGGGCTGCGGAGGGCAGGCGCAGCGGGGTCTCGGGGTCCGGCGCGGCCACTCACCTGGGCGGCTCCGCCGCGGACAGGGCGCAGGCTGCGGCGCGGGGGCCGCCCGGAGCCGACAAGAGCAGCCGCCACCTCCCGGGTCCACCGTGCGCGCCGCCGCCGGCGCGTGCCCGCCGCCGCCCTCCACGGCGCGCGGTGCGGGGGCGCGTGGGACTGCGCCCGGACGTGCGCGCGGCCCGTCGGCTGGGGTGCGCGGTGACCCGACCGCAGGCAGGTGTGCGGGGCTGCGGGGCGCGAGGACACGTGCGCGCAGGTGCCGGGACTTGGCGCCAGGGCGGCGGGCGGGGGAAGGGCAGGGCGTCCAGGACCCGGGAGCGCCTGCCGCTCACCCCTGTGGCCATGGCTTTGGTGGGCCTGCAGAGGCTGCGGTGCAGGGAACACAGGGCTCCCCATCTGTGACCCTCTGGGATCTGGCCTCTCCTCGCTGACCCCACTCCAGCCTCCGCCACCCGGCACCTGGATACCTGCCCCAGCCTCTTCCGATCCGGCCAGCGCTCCAGGCCCATTCCTCACATGGGCCCCGGAGGATGCTTAACCCCTGGCCTCTAGAACCAACTACGGCTCCCTGTTGCCCTCAGATTCGTGGCTAAACTCGGTGTGTGTTTCTGGATCTTCCCTACCCACGCCTTCCTCCCGCCGGCCGCCTCACTCCTTCCCAGTGAGGCCCCCTTGCCCCTTTTCAAACATGCCTGGCTCCTGCCAGTCTCAGGGCCTTGGCCTTCGCTGTTCCCTCTGCCTGGAATGCCTTCCCCTGCATCCTTTGTTGGCCAGTTTGTAATCGCTTATTTATGCTGCAGCTCAATGCTGGACGTTTGTGGAAAGAATGACCCTTTTACTGTGGTGGTTTGGGGAGCCGTGGGCACCCCCAACTTGGGAACCTCAAGTTAGGAGGGAGGCCTGCCTCATCTGATGACAGGCGTCTTGTTGGAGCAGATGTCCTAGAATCACTAAATGTTGGGGTGAAGTGTCCCTATCCTGACTCCCAGGTTGGAATATTGTGCAAGCCAGGGCAGAAATGGAATCAGGAGTGGAGTGTCCTGACCCCCCCAGGACAGAGCCTGCCCAGCATCGGCCCTGTTTAGGGAGCTCACGCTGTGGAGTCCAGGGTGAGAGGCAGGACATTACTGCAGCGTAGGAGGTGCAGGGGCAGAGGACGGGGTGGGGGCACCCTCCCCCCCTTCACCGTCATGCTAATACACGATTAATTAGCGAGATTACTGAGCACTTACTATATGCTGGGCTCCGTTCCAAACACGGGCCCTCTTGTGCTTGCTGCAGGGTCATGGTTACAGGTGGACACTTACTATTCCCATTTCACAGATCCACAAGTCGAGGCTCAGAGATACCATTTGTCCCAAGAGAGGGGCTCAAGGTGGGCCTGGCTGCCCAGGGGGCTAGGCGTGTAACCTCTCATGATCCCATCCCCACCAGCCTTCCCTGATCGCTGCGCCCTCCCAGCTGCTTCCATGGTGGCCTGGCATCAGCTCAGCCAACTGTGATTCGAGCAGGCTCCATTCCCAGACTGTCGTGTTGGCCGGAGGCCTGGAAACCGCATCCCAGGAGGCCATAGGCCAGGTCCCCATGGGACAAGGGGGCAGATCCCTTTCCTGGCCAACAGAGTTCCAGGAGGAGGACGTGGGCTCCCCTCCCTTGTGGTTCCCCATCCCCACGGACAGCCCAGTGCCCGCATAGAGGAGTCACTGCTGCAGAGGCTGTGTGACCTCAGGGCAGTCGCTTCCCAGCTCTGAGCTTCTGTTTCCCTCTGTAAAATGAGGCTCTGATACCTGCCACCCAGGGCTCTAGGAAAGCAAGCACTTTCCTACTGTGTGCCAGTAGGTCTGAGTACCAGGTCAAGCGCCGGGCCAGAGGGAGGAGACGTGGCCGGGGGGGGAGGGCTCGCCATGGGCCTGGGGGAGCAGATTTGTGACATTATCACAAAAGGTGGTGGTGGAAAACTCAGCAGATGATACCCGGTACCCAACCTAGGCTGGGGGTCAGAGACGCTTTTCCAAGGAGAGGGTGCTTGAGATGAGTCCTGCAGGGAGAAGGGGGTAACCAATGCGGTGGTCAGGGTTCAAACCTACTTCCTGCCTGTGGAACTGTGGGAGACTCCCCTGCAGCCTCAGTTTCCACATCTGTAAAATGGGGACCCAAACAGTATCTATCTTCTAGGGCTGCAGAGACCCCACTCAATGATGGAGGGGGACATCACTGTCCTCGGTGTCCACAGGGGGACACCAGGGCGCTCAGTGGCTCTGCCCAGCTTGCATTCATTGCTCCGGAAGGAAGCCTGGCTGAAGGGCAGGATGAGGTCTCGGACACTGCCCGCCTCAGGACCTTTGAACAGCTGTCCCCCTCTGCCTGCAGTGCCTTCCCCCAGCCATCAGCCTGGCTCACCCCTTCCTGACTCATGGCTCCACCCTTTGCCTCCTTCTGTCCCCTCTCTGCCTCCTCGGCACTCTCTCCAGTTAAGACACTGTGTAATTTACTGATTCATCCTGTTTATCGTGGGCCCCGCCTTCTTCTCGGCCGCAGCTCCAGCAGACACAGAGTAGGCGTCCAGTAAGGACTGGCTGAATGAACCAATAGTCCAGTGACGTTGAGGGCTGTAGGTTTTGGCCCCGGAGGTGGAGGTTCTGGGGGTCTGAGTAGGGAAGCATCTACGGCTGCCTGAAACCACTGTCTTGTCTTCTCTCTGTCCGTGGTCAGCATGAACCTGCTCTCTGTGCCAAGAGGGAGCCCATGAGCACATAGTAGGTCCTCAGCAAGCGGCTAGAATGTACACATCGTCATTGCCGTTCTGTTGCATTTAGCAAGGGGAGGGAGGTGGGCTCAGCTTCTGGGTGGCCTCTCCTGGCCCAGCATCCCCAGTGGGATGCCTCCGTGGGGGCTGAGGGGACATGGGAAGGGGATGCGTCCAGGGATCCCAGCCTCCCAGGTGGTGGGGCAGCAGTACCTGGTCGCCAAGGTTACGACCACCTGTGATGGGGATGTTGCCGTGGAGACAGACCCCCTGGGAGGAGAGGGTGGCTCCAGATGGGGGAGCTGTGGCAGGGGCAGGGGGCCTGGAGGTGGCTGCCAGCCAGGGGGCTTCCGTAACCCCCGTGTGTCCCTCTGGGTGGGAGTGTCGCAGGGCCATGGCTCTCCCCGTTCTGCGTCCTCATGCCTGGGAAAGCCAGCAGGAACCCTTAGGTGGCAGTAACTATTTCTAAAATTAAAAGCTCTTCTCTCCTTCGTTCTCTGGTGAGATGTGCAGGACTGGCGGTCGGGGCCAGGGGAGGGAGGGGTCACATGGCCTGGGAGCCTCAGGTGTGGCTTCAGACAAGTGGCTTTCCCTCTGTAACGGGAGCAGAGTCCTGGATTTCTGGCAGGCCAGAGAGCAGAGGGATTGAGGCCTTGGGCTCCAGGCCCCTGGGGCTGTGCCGGGTCCCCTCAGGGTGACCTTGACTAATGACCTAACCTCTCTGAGCCCCAGGAACCTCATGTGTAATGTGGGAATCATAGCAACCAGTCCCTCGAGGTTGTTGGGAGGATGACACAGGACTGTATGATTCACAAGTCTGTCTGCCCCGTCCATGGTAAACAGCCTTGAGTGGTTGGTTAGCTGGTGTTATTTACTGAGTCAGCATTTTCCCGGGCTGTGCATGGGGAGGCCAGTCCCCAAACGCGGCTCCCGCCACAAAAAGGGGCCCAAAGCCAGACTGTAAGGCAAACATCACAGGACAAGCTCTGAGGGCCCCAGAGGGTGGGAGAGGCCTGCCGGCAAAGGGCCTGGTGTGGGCAAAGCCCGCGGGGCTGCCCGGACGTGGCGTTGGGGCCTCTGCCGCCATTCTGTGTGGTCAAGTGGGGGCCTCGAACTGACACTAGCCTCTTGTGCGAGGCAGGCCCTAGTCGGCAAGTCCCAGGGTCCCAAGGAAGTGCGGCTATGACATGGTCATGGGTTTTTTTCTCCTTTATTCTGTCGATGTGGTGAATCACATAGATGGAGATTTTCCAGTGTTAAACCAACACTGCATTCCTGGCCACGACCACCTGGTGGTCACGATGTGCAATCCTTTGGATCCAATCTGGTGATGTTTGGTGAGGGGTCTTTGCATCTGTATTCGTGAGGGACATTGGTCTGTGGTTTTCTTTTTCTGCAATGTTTTTGACAGGTTTTGCTCACACTGCCCTCATATAATAGGGAATATTCCTTCCTCCTCCGGTGTCCAAGGATGGATTGGTGTTATTTGTCCCTTAAAAGCTTTGGGATAAGTTCTGAAGTAGAGCTGTCAGTACTTGCTGACGGATGGGATGCATGGGGGCGGGGGGAGGTCAAGGGTGACCCCAAGGTTTGGAACCTGGGCAAGCGGGGGGACTTGTGGGGATGGATCCTGGGATGAGGAAAGCTGGGGAGGTGGCAGGCGGAAGGGGGAGCATCAGCTTGGGGCACATTAATTTGGGGTTCCTCTAAGACACGCAGTGGGTGTGGATCTGGTGCTTTGGGGGAGACGGGCGGGGGGGGGGGAGCGGCGCAGAGGTGGGGAAAGAGAACTCAGAAATTAGCGACACGGTGGGGCCCAAAGGCATATCCGCCTGGATCCCAGGCTCCTGGTCAGCCCCCTCAGCCAGGAATGTTGTTTTCCCTCTGGGCTCTTCATTCCTGGGTGAGTCCTGACCCCTGCAGGCTCCAGTCAGCATGGCTTGGGGACGGGACGGGGTGGGTCAAGGAGCTGACCTGGGCCCTGAACACAGGCAGAGAGCATGAAAAGACATGCGCTTTTCAGCGGAGGACATTTACTGCACAACAGAGCCAAGAAGCTCTCGGTCTGATGGAGTGGGTGGGGCGGGGTGGAAGGCACTATTCCTGCGGACAGTGAGGGCTTCGGGCTTGGAGCTGGGGAGGAAGCGAGAAGCAGGAGGGCCAGACCCCCGGGGCGTCACAATACAACAGCCCCAGGGATCCAAGACCCCTCCCCCCCACACCATTTGCAAAGTCAACAAAAGCTTCTTCCTTTTACATCCACGTCCACGTCTGAGTCCAGGCGGAACTGGATTCCTCTCCTGCCTCACTGGCCAGCCATGGGGGGCTGCAGGGCTCTGCGGCATCACTGGTGCTCCAGGGTGGAGATGAGGGCTCCCCATGTCTGTGGGTGGCAGGACCAGACCTGGTCGTGAGAAAGGGGGAAGCTGTTCCCTCCCAGCTCCTGGGGCCAGGTGGGCAGGCGGTTCCTTCCCGTTTCCTTCCCACCCACCTAGCTTTGGGCCTGTTTCTCACCCACGAGACAGCTTTCAGAGCACAGGAGGGATGTGGGGGGCAGCCCGCCCCCTGAGTTAGGATCTCGGCTGTGTGACCCAGTACACGTTGCCCAGCCTCTCTGGGCCTTAGCGTCCTCATCTGTGGATGGGGATAAGGAAAGGGTTTGGGGTAGGGGGCTGAGTGAACCAGAAGGTGTACGTCAGCCCAGCCTGTTGCTAAAGCTGTTCCGGGGACAAGGCAGCTGTGGGGAGGGGCAGGGCTGACCGTCAGCAATGTCAAGATCCTGTCCACCTTCAGAAGACTCTGGAATCTGCCGTGGAGTGGGATCCTGGTCTGGGCTCAAGGTGGGGCCTGCCCGGGCCTCTGGCGACGTCTCCCGGAGCGGGGCCTTGGCAGACAGCACCTGCAAGCTGTGGGCTGTGGTGACCGTGGGTACGTGGAACAGGACCAGCGGGCCCCCCCCCCCCCCCGCCCCCCGTCCGATGGCTGCAGCCCCCGCCCGGTGTTCCAAGGCCCGCGCTGACCGTGGGCAGGGAGCTGAAAGGGTGGGAACTGGGCAGGGGTCAGTGGGGAGCCTCCGGACAGCGTGGTGGGCTGGCTGGCGGGTTGGCCGGCCGGGGATGCCAGGGATTTATACGGGGGCCAGGGGGCAGAGGGGGCGGGATCAGTGTCACCGGCTCATTTCTCCCTCTTCCTTCTCTAGTCTCCGCCTCTGTGTCTGCCTTTCCTAGTCTCCCTCAGTCTTGCCCTGCGTCTCCCTATCTGCCTCTGGCCTTCTCTTTCTCAGGCTCCTTGTAAAATATTAAAATTTCAATATAACACTCTGTAAAATATTAAATTTCTCATGAAATATTAAAATGTTAAGGATAGGCTAACATCTCCCTTTCATCACCATCTTCAGTCCTGGGTCAGAGGATCTTTCTAGATCCTTCTCAATATATTTAAAAGCATAGAAACATAAGATCTTCTTAATAAGGATCATCTTAAAGAAATGGTGTTACACCACGCACATGCTACACTTGTATGTCAGCAAGTCTCAGTGACCTGTCACTGCGTAACAAACATCCCCCAACGTAGGGGCATAAAAACTGATTATTCCTCATGATTCTGTGGGTTGGCAGCAAAGTTCCTCCGCTGGGCTCAGTGTTACCTGGGCTAACTCAGGAGGCCTCAGACACACGGCCACCTCTGGGCAGTGTTCCGAGAGGAGAAAGGTAGGAGCCACAGGGCTCCTTGGCAAACTAAGCTCTGAATGCCACGTCACTCCTGCCGTATTCTTACCATTAAACCGAGCCCCCAGATTCCAAGGGGTGGAGAAACAGACTCTCCCTTCTGTGAGGGAAGCTGCAGGGAATTAGTGGCTGCACAAAGAGATGTATCTACCTCTCTGTGAAAAGTTGCTTTGTGTTGATATTTGGCCAGAGGAACCTGAGTTTCTCCAGCAGATCCCCCAGTGATGGGCAGCTAGGTTATTTACGGTCTTTTACAAACGAGGTCATAGTGACTCTGTAGGGTGGATACGGTTCAGTGGAACAAGCTCATCTTACCCCCCTTTCTGGGGAGTTCTGCCTGAGCCCCCAGGAGGTCAGGGTCTCCCTCTCTTGGGCCCCCGGAGCATCTTGTTCTCAGCCTCAGACTTGAACACAAAGATCTGTGCTCTTAACCAACTCCCCGTCCAACAGCAGCCCAGTGCCCGGCCACAGAGTGGATACTGGATGACTTTTTCTGAGCTTAAGAGAGAAGGAATGGGACCTCTGAGAGGTTGGGACACTTACCCTCAGCCACACAGCAAGTGGTAGAAGGAGATTGAGGCCCCAGACTTTGTGGTCACAGGGAACTTTTGCGCTCATCGGCTGGGAGGTGAGGGGTGGGTGGAGAGCGGTCTGAAGTCTTTGAGGGCTGTAATGATGGAGCAGAGAGGCTCCCGAGACAAGCCTTGCTTTCTGTGCAACCAAAGCTGGGAGCTGGAAAGCCAGGTGTCCTTGTCCATCTGTCCTGGCCCCTGGCTGCCCCGGGGCTCTAACGAGGTCTGATTAGCCTCCAGCCCTCACTGCTCCCTCACCCCACCCCACCCCACCCTGGGGTCCGGACCCCTGGGCCTTCTGACCCCAAGATCTGGGTCTCAGCCTTTGTGTCTCAGCCTCAGATAGGGCAGGCTGGGTGTGTGGAGAGAACAGAGGCACTGGTGCCCAGGTTCTTGGTCCCTCCACCGTGTGTCCCCCCCTGCCGGAGTTGCAGTCCCCCGGCTGTTGAATGGGCACGGGAATTGCCCCCCAAGAGCAGGATGCGTCAGGTTGGATGTTGGCAGTTTGCGTGCGCCCAAGTTCTCTGTCACAGCCTTCCCTGGGGCTGTGACCCCAGCTAGCCCAGGCCCCCCCGCTGCCCAGCTGCTGGGGCTGAGGCCTCTGATGAGGGAGCTGGATGAGGCAGGGCCGCCAGCTGGCAGGGAAGTGGGCCGGGAGGGATGAGCACCCGGGGCTTGGCTACGCGGCCCCACGACTAATCCCCGGCAGCAGGGCCACAGCAGAGCTCAGATCCCCGCGATAAGCCAGCTGCTCTCGGTTTATCTGGTGGCAACGACGGACAGGTAGCGTGGGGGCCATCCAGCTGGGTCCCCTTGTGCGGTGGGTTCCCGTGTGTCACCAGCCGTTGGTGGAGGGGCCCTGGTCTACAGTTCCCGCCAGGACGACTCCCACTCACTCCTGGCCCCGCTCGTCCTCACATGCCCAGCACTCCTACAAATAGCAGACATATGCCTGCTCTCAGCAGATGGTGCCATGGAGGTAGGGTCCTAACGAGGACACTGCGTTTAGGAAATGGGGCCAGGAGAAAGCCCTGCTTCCTGAGGGCGGGCATGGGGACATTCAGGATCATGGCCCACGGAGTCGCCAGCTGAGGGGCAGGGGTGGGCTCGTCCTCTGAGGTGGGAAGCAGGTTGGGCTAGGAGGTCGTGGGACCGGGTGGACAGCAAGGCTCCATCCAGTTTGTTCTTTGTGAGGTCACGGCTGTGCGGGGATGTGACACAGAAGGACCCGGCTTTGGGGGACCACTCGGGCCAGCGTACAGAGGCACTGAAGTGACAGGGCCTGCCGCTGAGACGGCTGGCTGGGGGGGGTCTGCATGGGCTGTGGCCCCAGGGGGGGCTCTGCAAAGGCTCCGGCCTCCAGGTCCCGTGCCCTCACCTGGACCGTGCACGCTCAGTCACCTCCGAGCCCCCCAGCCCTGGGCCTGGACCCCAGACGGCGTGCAAACTCTGCTGGATGGACCGCATCCCTGGGGCCCAGGTCTTGCCAGAACACCAAGGCTGAAAGCCAGAGTCCAGGGCTCCTGGACACTTGAGGTTTGCAATTTTATAAAGAAAACAAAAACATAAGCAATACAAAAAGGAAAGTTCCGTTCCTACGGGTGGCCCGAGTCCTGGGAGAGAGGCGACCCCGGCCGCTAGGCGTCTTGCTGCTGGATGAAGGGGTTGGGGATGGCTTCCATGCCGTCCTGCGGGCAGATGAGCACCACGGAGGTGCCCCTGCACACCACCAGGCCCAGCTGCCGGGTGTCCTCCGTGAGCTTGTACTGGTCGTCAGGGTCTGCAAAAGAAGAGGGGCGGCAATGAGGCGGTGCGGGCTCAGAGGTCCAGGAGGACCAGAGATGGGCCCGCGGTGGGGGGGTGGGGAGGGCAGGCGAAGGGCCCCACTCCCAAGCCAGCTGGCAGCCTCTCCCCGAGACAGACCACGAGGCTCAGGAAGAGCTCTGGAAATAGCTGCGTGCAGCCTGTCCTCCTTCTACAATGAGGACACAGCCCGGGGGACAGCGGAGACCGAGTTCTCAGATGGGCGGCAGAGAAAAACCCCATCTGCAGAATCTCGGAAGCTCTGCGGGGCCACCATTCACCCCCGTGCCAACGGGCTGTTCACAGTGGGGCGAGGGACCCGGGGAAGTGATGGCACACCGAGGAAAGCTCTCCTGAGGTCACGACGGCGAGGCCTCCATTACTGTTACTGCACGATGGCGAGTTGGGGAGGCCCGACTTGGGGTGTGGCTCCCCACTCCCAGACCCTGCAGGATGACCGCTGTCCAAGCCTGCCCTGCCCCTCCCCTCCCGGAACCGTGTGCACGCGTCAGGGCCTCTGTCCCGGGGCCGTTCTGGGGGTGAGAAGAGGGCGCAGACGCAGCCCAGGAGCGAGCCAGGGCCCAGGCGGGAGCGGCCTCTGACGCAGGAACAGCAGCCATGCCTCCAGGGCTGTTCCACCCGGGCCCGTCTAAGCGCGTGGCACACCCCAGCTCCCTTGGTTTTCCCTACAGCCCCACGAGATGAGGCTGTCCTTTCCCAGAAAGTCATCCGCCCAAGGAGGCCAGGCCGGGATCCCAGCGGGGGGGACTCTGGGCAGACTCAGTGCGAAGAGGGAAGACGAGGGCAAAGCAAGAGGCCCCACGGAGTCGCTTCCCCACAAAGAGGGCCTCTCCCTGGGGGCCCTTTGACACTTCTGTGTGGCTCCATTAACTCTTCACCAGACTAACGTGTGTCTCAACATCGACAGTTCCCAGAAAAGACACCCCCTCTCTCCTAGGCCTTGCGGTCCCCTTCATGCTACGGTCAGGCTGAGCTGGAGAACCTGCTGGCTGACGGGCAAGGGCTGGCCTGACCACCATGCGAAGGGTCTGGGGACCTGGGGGGACGGAATAAGGGGGAGGGGGCCCTCCGTCAGCAGCCGGGGGTTAACACACAGGGACAGCAGGAGATAAGGGGGCAGGACGAGCCACAGGGCAGCCGGCTTTCTCACGGCGGGCGCAGCATCTCTCCAGCCCCGCTGGGCACGCCTCAGCCCCAGCGGGTGCTCAGTGTTGTGAGGACTGGATCTGGAAAATACCAAGTCCTGAGACGATGGTCTACTGAGCCTCGCCGGGACCGCGGGAGATCCAACGCATCTGTCAGCCATGTGATCCACAAGGCACCACGTTCACACAGCGGTTGGGCGGCGGTGGAGCAGCCTTGGAACAAACAGTAAGGAAGGCCCAGTGAGGACGCCTCCGAGCCCCACGGGCTGCACTCACCTCTCATGTACTCGATGGTGCCATCCAGCACGAGGTTGAGCAGCGGGTCAAACCCTTTCAGGATTCCACTGGCTTGTCGGAATCACCAAGAAGAGAAGAGAGACAGACAGGTGTAAGATCAACGGTCATCCTGGGCAGATGCGAGCTGTGCCCGGGTGTGAGCACGTGAGATTGGGGTGCCCCCGCCGCTGAGGGGTCTCCCCAGCCGGATGCAGGTGTGGGAGCAGCCTCTCCAGGGACGGGACAGGTGGGAGACCACGGGGGAGGGAAGGGAAGGGCTCCCGGATGGGGAGCAGTGACAGCGGACCCCAAAACCATCACCACCACAACACAGTCGGCAAAGTCCGCCTGCGCCTGTTTTGTAAACAGTTTAACTGGCACCTGGCCATGCTCATTTGTTCAATGTCGCCGGTGGCTTCTTTCCTGCTGCAATGGCAGAGTGGAGTAGCCGCGACAAGAGACCATCTGGCCGGCGCAGCTGAAAATATTTCCTGTGTGGTGTCCTACAGAACAGGTCCACCAGCCCCGCCTGAGAGCGACGCCCTGGCCCTCTTCCTCTCCTGCTTACCCTCCCCTGCAGAACAAAGACCGTGAAGGCACCACCTAACGGGGTTACGGAGAGTGACATATCCAGTAACACATGCAGGCACTTGGCCCCAGCTGGGCAGCGAGCCTGCACCCGCGGGTCTGCCCTCCTCACCAGGACAGGGGCGCTGCAGCAGGCGGGCAGGATGCTCAGACAGAGCCAGCGTTCCCCCACCCAAAACCCCAGTGTGGGACAGGACCCACGATGGGACATCAGTCTGTGCTCAGGCTGCAACAGACGGCTTCGTGGATCTCATTAACGTCCATGAGTCGGTCGACTTTCAGTACATCTAAACAGAGGCTATGCTGGGCGGGCCTGACCTGATAGGTGAGCCGTTAAAGGGATGGGCCCTTTCTGAAAAAAGAAATTTCAAAAATGAGATTTTCCTGCTGGTCTTGAAGATGTGAAGTGCAGTGCTGTAGACAGAGTCCGTGGCAGGGGTGGTGAGCAGCCTCTAGGAGCCCAGGGGGTCCCTGGCCAACTCTTGGCAGAAAACGGGGACCCCAGGCTTGGAAGAGGAGCCTGGGCCTGAGATGACAGGCTCTCAGAGACACTCCTTTACTGCAACCTCGTCAGAGACCTGAGCCTGAGGCACCCAGAGTCTGGAACCACAGGCGCTGTGAGATAAAAACGTATGTTGTTTAAGCGTAGAAAACGAACACTAGCGCCTTGAGAAGCAAGAGCCCCATCTCTTCATACGTCCCGGAGCCAGCACAGTGCCAAGTGTTTGTTAAGATTCCGATCCTCACTGCACTGGGTACCTAGATGGGCAGGCGCTGTGTTTTTAGCCCTCTGAGGCTGCCCAGTCATCCACATCTCAGGGAAGGAGAGGTCTGGATCACTGTCTTACAAAATAAAGAAACTGACGTTCAGAAGCAGCTGAATAAGTGAAATGTTGACCGGCTCTCACTAAGTATCGGGAACCCTGTGGCTTCCCTGGTGGTGCAGTGGTTAAGAATCCGCCTGCCAATGCAGGGGACACGGGTTTGAGCCCTGGTCCAGGAAGATGCCACATGCCACGGAGCAACTAAGCCTGTGCGGCACAGCTACTGAGCCTGCGAGCCATAACTACTGAGCACGTGCACCACAGCTACTGAAGCCCGTGCGCCTAGAGCCCATGCTCCACAACAAGAGAAGCCACCACAATGAGAAGCCCACGCACAGCAACGAAGAGCAGCCCCTGCAGCTAGAGAAAGCCCGTGCGCAGCAACGAAGACCCAGTGCAGCCAAAAAATAAACAAATAAGTAAATAAATTTATTTTTATTTTTATTTTTTTGCAGTACACGGGCCTCTCACTGTTGTGGCCTCTCCCGTTGCGGAGCACAGGCTCCGGACGTGCAGGCTCAGCGGCCATGGCTCACAGGCCTAGCCGCTCTGCGGCATGTGGGATCTTCCCGGACTGGGGCACGAACCCGTGTCCCCTGCATCGGCAGGCAGACTCCCAACCACTGCGCCACCAGGGAAGCCCAATAAATTTATTTTTTTAAAAAAGAAAAACACGTTACCTGCTTTAAACACTTTAATCTCAGTGCCACTACTGAAGTAAGTGGAGTTAATAACCTCTGACAAATGAGACTGAGGCTCAGAGAGGGTAGCAACTTGCGCAAAGTCCCATAGCCAGTGAGCTGGGGCTGTGCCACGGGCAGCGCTCCCTGCATAACCCTGCAGCATCCTTCCAGCCGTCTTCGCACCAGACTCCAACAGCAAATTCAGAGTTAAAGCCTCACAGTAACAGCATAAAGCCGCAAACTGTGACAAGTGCTACCAGGAACTTATAACAACAGGGGCCTGACCTGGGGTGGAGGCGTGGGGGTCAGGGAAAGCTTCCCAGAGCAGTCGAGAGCTCTCTGCATTACTCAGGTACAAAACGTTCATCGCGTTACCCTGGAGCAACCGTGAACAAGGAGACGAGATTTGTTTTAAACAAACCCTTAAGGCAGCTTGGTGGAAACTGACCATAGGGCCGTGGTTCGCAACTGCGGCAATTCTGCCGCCCAGGGGACGCTAGGCCATGTCTGGGACGTCACGACTAGGCGGCTCCTGGCACCGACTGGGTGGGAGCAGGACGGCCCCCAACGGAGAAAAATGCGGCCCCAACGTGAGCAGCGCCAAACCCTCAGGTGCAGGACGACCCGTGAGGAGCTGGGACAGTCGCCTGAGTGAGGCAGGACCCACAGGAAGCAGAGCCGTGAATCCCAGCCACTGTAGCTTCCGGTGAGGTTGGGGACCCTTTGCGTGCCTCAGTTTCCCCACCTGCAAAAGGGGCGTAACCGTTCCTACCTGCCGGCGCCGTCAGGCCAGCACGAGTTGTCCAAGCCTAGCGCTTATAAGCGCAGCCCAGGCATCCGTTATCGGTACCGCCGCCCGTTACTCCTCGTGGACCGTGGAGGGGGCGGGCGGAGGGGCCTCACCTTCTCGGCCTCCCTGGAACTTCACTCGGATCGTCTTGTCGATGTACTTGGACAGGTCCAAGATGCTCTCCTTCTTTTTCTTCTCTTTGTCCTGCAGGGGAAACAGCTCTGTGAGGCGGGGAGCGCAGCCGGACTCCGCCCCGCCAGCCCCGCCAGCCCCGCCAACCCCGCCAGTGGCGCCAACCCCGCCAGCCTCGCCGCACGCTCACCGCCATCTTGCCGGCCGCGTCGCTGTGCGCAGGAGCCGCCGCTGCGCCCTTTGTACCGTGCCCTGCGCGCATGCGCGGCGGACGCAGGGCGCCTGCGTGGCGCGGTGCGCCGGGGCGTTGCTGGGAAACATCTGCCGACGCCTGAGGCTGGGACCGGGCGACATGGCGGCGGCGGCGCTGGCGCGGCTAGCGGCGGCCTTCCTCCTCCTCGCGGCCCAGGTGAGGGCGGCGCCGACCCCGCCGGCCTCGCCGGCCGCGGTGCCCCGGCCCCTCGCCCCCCACCCAGGCCCCGCGCAGGACCCCGCCCGGCCCGGCCAGGAGCCAGCTTAGGGGATCCGCGCCCCGCGTGCGGGCGGCCCGCTGGCCCGGGGCTCGGTCGTGACCTTGCGGGCCTGTGCCCGGCCCGTCTCCCTTCCCCGCCTGGAAGTCCTTCTCAGCCACAGCGTCACCCGCTCCCGCCCCGGCCCCTGCTGGTCCGTCTCGGGGTCTCCCACCGCCGCCGGGGACGCCCCTCTCTGGCTCCGTGGCCTTGGCCGGGGGGCTACCCCTCTCTGAGCCTCAGTTTCCCCTTGAGTGCCATACTCCTCCCTTTCCCCGTGGTTATGGTAAACTGTCGAGTGCGGCACCCAGTGTCTGGTGGTGTCGGGAATCGGCCAGGAGCCCAGCCCTGGAGTGGGGTCGAATCGCCGCCCCATCTTTTGCTCCCGTGACCTTGGCAAGGGAGTTTCCCGCTTTGAGCGTCCGTTGCTCGTCTGCAAAAGGAAGATAAGTATACAGTGCAGAGTCGGCAAAACGATGTAGGGGACCACGAGCGCGCAGCATGCTACTTGTTTGTCACTAAACCTTCAGGGACTCCAGTGCTAGCGGGGGACCGACCAGGAAATGGCTGATGTACGTTGTCATAAGCGCATCTTTTATTTTCAAATCCTCCCTCTCCCCGCCAGGTTCCACAGCTCAGGAAATACCCCCCACCCCGCAACAGCCCCTACAGACTGGGCCGTTAACCTTGACCCTTCTGCTCCAGTGCCCCCACCTCTGCTCCAGGCGGTTGGCCTTCTCCCGTGGCCAGTTTTGTCCCCCTGAATCCCCAGTTCATTCTCAACACTGCAGGAGTGATCCCTTTCAAAGTGTGTCTTGTGCCCAGATGCGAGCCTTCTGGTGGCTTCCTGGCGCATTTGGGAGGCCTCTGTGATCTGGCTGTCAGGAAGCTTCCCGTTTCTCTCTAGCTCTAGTGTGTTGAAGGCACTCTGCTCACTGGTCTCTGTTTCCCTGAATTCCCCGGTTATGCTTCAGGTCTCAGCTTAGCTGTCCCTCCCTCCCAGAAGCTCTCTGGGACGCCCCCTCCCCAGCTGCTTTGCCAGCCCCCTGTACTTCCCCCAGCCCTGTTCACTCGTCTTCCCCAGCAGTCTGAGCCTTTGGAGGCAGGGACTTTAAGCTCTCCGGATATTTCAAATGAGGGCCAAGCGATAGGCAGGCGGAGATTCACGGGAACACCTCAGAAGGAGGGACGCAGTTGGCCTAGGAATGCTTTTCAGAAGCAGAGGTGCCTGAGGGGTGATCTGAAGGATGAGTGGGCGTTTGCTAGGTCAAGAAGGTAGAGAAGGTTGCAGGTGATGGGAGCAGGGCTGGAGGTGTGAGAGCTGATGTGTTTTTTTTTTTTAATAATAGATTTATTTATTTTAATTTTTATTGGGGTATAGTTGATTTACAATGTTGTGTTAGTTTCAGGCATACAGCAAAGTGAATCTGTTATACATACGTATATCCATTCTTTTTTAGATTCTTTTCCCATACAGGTCATTACAGAGTATTCAGAAGAATTCCCTGTGTATACAGTAGATTCTTATTACTTATCTATTTTGCATATAGTAGTGTGTATGTGTCAATCCCAGTCTTTCAATTTATCCCTCCCCCTTACCCCTCGAGAGCTGATGATTTCCTTGGAGACGGTGAGGGTCCACTACAGCTGGCGTGTAGGATAATCCAATGGTTACACCTGAGGAAGGTGTCATCCCAGTGGAGGCCCTTCAGGTGCCCTTGCAGGGAAGGCCATGGAGGGAGCAGCAGTGGGAGTGGCTCCAGGCGTAGGGGGAAAAGGGCAGGCTGAACGTGTGGCCTCTCCTGGCTGGAGTCCAGGGGAGCAGACTGGGCTGGTCGGAGCCGGGTGCTGGGACGTTTGGACTTTATTCCCGCTGGCTGAGGATTTGGAACTTTACCCTGAATGTGGGGAGCCAAGTAGGGTGTAGAAGCAAGCGGGAGAGCACCTGGGCCAGCCCTTCCCAGGACAGAACCCTGTGTGTGGTTCTTGGTGGCGCCCCGGTAAGGCCAGCTCTCCACGGGGCGGGAGGCTGCTTGCTCACAGGTCGAAGCTCATTCCTGACCATTCTATGACCCTGGGAGAGAGATTGGACCCCCTGCCCAGTTGCTGTAAGCTGTGCACATACAGCCTATGTGGGGCCTTTTACTCGGCAGATCTGAACACAGTGGTGTTCTCCCTGCCTGCCCCCTCCGCCTGCCCTTTCACCCCTCCGCTGCCCCCTCCACCTGCCCCTTCACCCCTCCACTGCCCCCTCCGCCTGCCCCTTCACCCCTCCACTGCCCCCTCCGCCTGCCCCTTCACCCCTCCACTGCCCGCTCCGCCTGCACATCTTTTTCTAAGCTTCCCAGGTCCTAATTAGCCCCTTCTAGAATTCACCGAGTCCTAGGAAGACTGCTCCCTGTCTGGACCCCTTAGCTTCTTTCAAAGTCCCGTGACATGGATGCTCTCACTGTCATCCTGAAGCATAGTTTCCCTAGGAGTTCCTGAGCTCGATATAATTGTGGCGCATCGGGAGGTAGCCTGTCCTCGGTAGCCCCAGCTGTTTCTCGTCCTCCAAACTGGGATGGGCTGTGCTGGAACGGGGGGCACTCACAGCCCTGGGCCCTTTGGAGGAACTTCTCCTAGCCCTTTAACTCCCCGGGGAGGAGACCGTATTCACGGCGAGACTGTGTTCTCGGGTGTCTGATACAAGCCCAGGCTTATTTCTTAACAGAAAGCCAGTTGTGCACATTGTGAGGGGAGAGTTGTGAAGTGCGCCCTTGTGCTTCTCAGTGACTTTTTAAAAACAAATGCTTTTAGTCATTCCCATTTTATACAACCGACAGTTTTCACCAGCAACTCGGATCCCATAGACCAGGGGTCAGCAAACATTTTCCAAAGGGCCAGACAGTATTTGTGGCTTTTCAGGCCACATGGCCTCTGTTGTAACTCCCAGGCTCTGCAGAGAGCAGCATACGCCCTACCCTACGTTCAGCAACCAGGCAGACATATTACGATAAAACTTTATTGACAAACACAGAAGGTGGGCCGGATTCAGCCTGGGGGTTGAGGGATCACAGAACCCCTGCAGTGGCCCAAGGTGGGGGGCAGGGCAGGGCTGACCTGGGGTGGGGGCACAGGGCTGGGCACTGTACTTGGGGACAGCCTGGTGGGGAGAACCCGGAAGAGGGGGCTTCTCATCCTGCCTCTGGTCGAGGGAACGAGGTTGGCCAGGCAGGGGTGGGTGGGGAGGTCACCACACTTCCCTCCCTCGAGCGCTGGTGGCAGTGCCCACGTGCCCTGCAAACATGGCATCACTGAGCACACCCTGCAGCCCATTCGGCTGTCGGCACCTCGCTCCAGGCAACAAACCAAAGCGCTGGGCAGGGGCAGTGGGGGCCCCGGTTCCTCTCCACGCCACCAGTGGATGTGGATCAGTGGGGAGAAGCTCCTGGAGCGGCTGGGCCCCGTTACACATTCACAGAGGGCCTGGCCTTCCGAGCTGGTCTGTGCCCCAGGCCTGCTGTTGGGGCCACGGCCCCTCGGGACCCCAGCTGAGTCGGAGCACTGCCGCCTGCAACATGGGAAGGCCAGATGGGGGTGGGGGTCTGTCCCCGCACAGACAGGCTACTGCCTGTTGTCACCGAGGGGTGCAGTCTCTGTCTCAGCCTCCAGGTGGTACACAGGGATGGCCCCAGGAGCCGGAGTGTGCAGAGTTGGGGTCCAGTTGGACCTCTCCAGCTCCAAGAAGCCAAGGGGCTGGGGTGGGCCCAGGCCCCTGTGGGCGTGGCGTGGCCGGGCTCCCTGCTCAAGGCTCTCTCTGGGACCCGTCCTCCCTCACAGGTCCCACAGCCCCAGGGAGCAGCCCAGACCAGGGCCAGACAGCGTGAGACCCGCTGGGGCTGAGGTCGTCACGGGGGCTCCATAGCTGAGCCGGGCCTATAGGAGGAAGCAGCCCCGGCAGGGACGCAGCGGTCCAGGCGGGAGGGGACGAGCAGGCGGTGGGGACACTCGTGTGCGATACTGGTTTCTCATGTAGGTAAAGCCGCTCCCAGGTCCTGACCACCCTGCTGCCCTCTGCGGGGGGGCTGGAGTTGCAAGGACTCCGGGGCCTGCGCCTCTACCTCACGCTGAATTCACACTTGGAGCAAAGGCCCCGATGGCCCGTGTGCCCAGCCCGCCCTGTCCTCCGCAGTCAGCCGGCTGCCCTCGACCTTGCTCCGTGTCAGAGCGGGCGGGGTCCACGTGGACTCTGTGGGACCCTCCACGAGCAGCCTGCTGCCTGGCGGGCCTGGGCAGGAGGAACTTGAGGCCTTGTCATCCTCCTGGGAGTAGTGGGCCAGGAAGCTGGGCACTTCTGCTGCCCGTGCCCATCGGGAGCGCTGCTGTACTTGCTCGGGACGTGCTGGGGAGGAGGTTCTGTCAGCTGCCTGGGCCCTGCTGGGGTCGTGGTGACGCCACCTGTCATGAAGGGCCCCCTGCCCAGAGCAGCCCTGCCTCTCGCACCGTCCACTTGCCACGCGTCTGGGCAGGGAAGGTCAAGGTTCTGACCCAGGGGTTCCCACCGGCCTGTGGCCCAGCAGGTGCTGGTCACATGACCCGAGCTCCGCCGCCCCATTTCTGCCCTGAGCCTGCTGGTCTCGCTGGGTGGGGGCCTGTCGGGGAGCCTGGAACCTGCTGGGCCACCGCTGACTCCCCATCCCCTTCTTGCCTTATGGCAGTGGCGTGGGGCTCTCGTTCTCCCTGTAGTCCCAGGAGGACTCCCCCATTCCTGCCACTGGAGCCACAGGGAGGGGATCTGACACAGCCACTGTCAGCGCCCAGGTCTCCCTGAGGAGGCTCGGCCCTGCCCTCCTCATCGTGTCTCCCCCTAAGATGTGACAGTCGTATCCCATCTGTGCTGTCGGAGCGAGGGACCACCCAAGCCAGGTCGTGCCGTGGGCCGGCCCTGTGTCGGCTCTCTGACTGCTGCCCCCTGTCCAGGTGGCCTGTGAGTACGGCATGGTGCACGTGGTGTCTGAGACTGGGGGCCCCGAAGGCAAAGACTACTGCATCGTCTACAACCCGCAGTGGGCCCACCTGCCGCTCGACCTCAGCAAAGCAGTGAGTACCGGCCAGCGCGGGAGCCCCCTCCCGACGCAGGGTCTTGTCTGTCTTGCTTGCTGCCCTCCCTCCACTCCTCCCCTGGGTCTCCCGAGGGCCTCTGGAGGACGGGTCTTGCGGAGAGCCGTTGAGGACGGAGGAAGGGCCTGTGCCCGGCCCCGTCTTTGGGGTAGCCTGGATGCTCTGCTCCCTGCTCTGGCCTCACTCCTCCCAGAGGGACTCAGGGTGCCCAGTTCCTGGCTTGGCGGGTGGAACGAAGGCCAGCACTCCCGCCCGCACCTTGTGCTGTTTGTGACGGGCTCGAGAGAGGCGGGGAGGGTTCCTGAGCACACGCCGCCCTGTACCCCTCTCGTCTGCCTTGTGCTCGGGGTGGGTGTGCACACACGCTTGTGCACGTGCGTGTGTGTGTGCGCGCGTGTGTGTGGGGCTGAGATCATGTGGGCTTGAGGTGAGGCTGCGTAGGGGCGGTGGTCGCCGCGGTGGCCTCCGCCAACCTGTCTCCCCGAGGATGCTGCGCGCCCTGGCTCCCCTGGAGCGTCTCACGTGAAGGCCGCCCTCCTGCAGTCTTTTCTGCAGGTGCGGGACTGGACGACCTCCGTGCTCTGCTCTCCGGCCGACCTCCCTGCCAAAGGCTTCAGTAACCAGATCCCACTGGTGGCGCGGGGGAACTGCACCTTCTACGAGAAAGTGCGGCTGGCCCAGGGCAGCGGGGCCCGCGGGCTGCTCATCATCAGCAAGGAGACGCTGGTGCGGCTGCCGGTCCCCTCCTGGGCCGCCAGGGGCCCTGGGGGGCGGGGGTTTCCTGCTTGTGGCCTTGGAGGGGCCCTGTCCCAGGGCGGTGCTGGGCTCCGACAAGGCCGCTGCCTGAGGAGCAGGTGGTGTGGGCCACGTGCCACCCTCTCCCTCAGGCCCTTCAAGGCGGACCAGCGTCACCCAAGCCCAGGGTTGAGAGGGAAGGGGAGCTTGCCCTCCCCCAGAGGGAGGGGCCGAGCCCGCTGGCCTGCCCTCAAGGCAGTGTGACCTTCCCACCTGACACACACGCAGGACTCCTCCATCCCCTCGTCCCCTCAGGGAGAGCTGCCCCGCCCTGGGTGGGCCTTGCTAAGCCATCCAGCCGCCCTCTCCCCCCTCCCCCAGGTCCCCCCAGGAGGCAACAAGACGCAGTACGACGAGATCGGCATTCCCGTGGCCCTGCTCAGCTACAAAGACATGTTGGACATTTTTGAGGTAGGCTCGTCCCTCACCCTGTCTGCAGCTGGGCCCAGTGCCTGAGGAGACGGTGTGCCCGCAGTGCTGTGAACGTCAGGAATGGAGACCCCGGCCCTCCCCCATGCCAGAGACCCTGAGTGTCACCCCCTGCTCAGGCCTGCCCGGCCCCTCGCTCGGCCCGGCCCTGTCTGACCAGAGGCTGGTGCGTCTTTGATTTGGGGAGCCGGGTCTCAAGCAGGCGAGCTGCAGCACACAGTGGCATGGGGGTAGCCAGGTTCCCCACTGCAGGCTTCGCGTCTCCCCCAAGGGACCCGCTGTCCGTCTCCGGGCCGCTTCCCAGGCCACGTCCACCCTCGTTCACTCATGCTTGTCTGGGGGCGGGGTCTGTGTTCCCACACATGCGCGGCCCTGTCACCCACCTTGTGTGAAGCTCATCCCGGCAGAGCCCGCTTCTCTGGGGTCAGGAGTAGCAGGTGAGGGCGTGGGGTGAGGCGGGATCTCCCGGCCCCGGGCTCCTCGAGTGGGCCAGCCTCGGCCCTCTGGGTGGCGAGGGGACAGGCCCCGGCCTTAGCTCTCTTGTGCTCCCTGAGGCAGACCTCCGGCCGGGTGGTGCGGGCAGCACTGTACGCCCCCAGGGAGCCCATGCTGGACTACAACATGGTCGTCATCTTCATCATGGCCGTGGGCACCGTTGCCCTCGGCGGCTACTGGGCCGGGAGCCGGGACGCGAGGAAGTGAGTGGCCCGCGCGCGTGCGTGCGTCCCGGACGGGTGGCCGTAATGCTGGGCAAGTAACCACGAGAGTCCGCATGCCCAGAGAGCCTTCTGGAAAACAGCTGCTATAAACACCCAGGAGACCCGTTGAAAGCCCTGAGGGCCCCGCTCCCCATGATTCTGTCCTGCCCTCAGGGTTCCCGGCCCGGGCCCAGCCTGGCGGGGGCATCCACGGGAGACCTCGCCCCGGCCGTCCAGGGAAGGGCGGTGGCGGGGTTGGTACAGGGCCAGGGTCCAGGGTGGCCCCCATGCGGCCACCACAGCTTGGCCCTGGGGACCGGAGCCCCACCTCCGGCAGGACTGGCTCTGTCGGCGGGGGGGGGACCCCAGGTACACATGGTGGGTGGGGACGGGGGACTGGCCGATGGGGCAGGTGACGGTGGTCACCTCCGGGCAAGCTGTCCCTCAGCCTGTCCAGACCCCTTGTGTCAGGCTGCCCCTGCCTGTCCTTCCCCATGTCTGTGGCCCTTGGCCCCCGGGAGCGGTGCCGGCCGGTAGGGCGTCCCCCAGCCCGTTCTTGTCTTTCAAGGAGGTACATGAAACACAAGCGGGACGACGGGCCCGAGAAGCACGAGGACGAGGCTGTGGACGTGACGCCCGTCATGATCTGCGTGTTTGTGGTCATGTGCTGCTCCATGCTGGTGCTGCTCTACTACTTCTACGACCAGCTCGGTGGGTCCCCGGCCCCGGCTCTCAGGGCGGCGGGGGAGGGGGGAGTCCAGGGGCCTCACCAGGAGGGGCCTGGGGCTACCCCTTCCTTCCCTTGGGGCGGTCACCCTGCCAGGGAGTGCGGCACAGAGCCGTCCTTCAGGCTCCCCTGACCGCCCGCCCCGCCCTGCAGTCTACGTCATCATCGGCATCTTCTGCCTGGCCTCCTCCACGGGCCTCTACAGCTGCCTGTCGCCGCTCCTCCAGCGGCTGCCGCTCTGCAGATGCAGGTGAGCCCCCGGGCGACCCCCCACCTGGCCCCCCTCTGCTGCCTTGTGGCCCGTCTGCTCCCACCTCCCGTTACCCGGCCCCCGGAGGCTCCACAGCTTTGCTGAGGCCGAGGACCCTCGCCCCTCGGAGCCCTCGGTCAGTCTGGCACGGGGCAGGCATTACAGCAGGCGCCCGCTCCGTGCTGGCTGGGGGCTCACGGGCCCAACCTCCAGCCCCTGGGTGGGCCTCCCGTTCTGGCTCAGGGCCTGTGGGATCCCTCGGGGGATGTCAGCTGGGGGCAGCAGGCGGGCGGCACTGCTGATCCAGGCTCCGAAGGTTCTCTGCGGTCAGGGGTCTGGTCTGCTTGTCGTGGAGCAGGTGGGAAACGGAAGGGTTTAGACGAGGTCCGACGGGGTCAGGAAGCTTGGCTCAGGGGCTTGGGGGAGGGCCTGGAGCAGGGAGGGCTGTGCGAGAGGGATCACAGCACCGGGTGAGGGCTCCTGCGGGTGGGGTCGGCTTAGCGACTGGCTGAGGTCTGGTCGCTTCCCCCAAGGCCCTGCCCCTGCCCACTCTGCCCTGCCCTGCCCTTGGGAGCCTCCCTTCTAGAAATAAAAGGTGAGGGATGGTGAGTTTAACAGATAAGGTAAAGTAGAGGAAGGGCCAGGGCCAGGGGTGGCCCTTGGGAGCAGAGCCCGGCGGACAGTAGGAGGACAGACGGGGAGGCCATGGGCTTTTGGGCAGGAGTTGAGCTGACCCTCCGGGTGCTGGGCAGAGGCAGGGCTGTGGGGGTCAGAGGCCGCTGACCTCCCCACCTGCCTGCCTGCCCTCAGGGTCCCCGACAACAGCCTGCCCTACTTCCACAAGCGCCCTCAGGTCCGCATGCTGCTCCTGGCGCTGCTGTGCGTGGCCGTCAGTGTGGTGTGGGGCGTCTTCCGGAACGAGGACCAGTGAGTGCAGTCCTGGAGGCCCTGCTGGGGGTGGGTGCAGCTGTCCTCGGGTGCTCTGACCTCCCCGCGACTCCCCGAGCCCTCTGCTCGGGGCGCCTGGAGCTGGGCCAGCTCCTGGTTATGAAAGGCTCTCCTGTCAGTGCTCTGGACGCAGTGGCCGCACGCCGTCCAGGCCTGGCCCTGCCTGCCCTGTGGCTTGTCCGGTGCCCCGGGATCTGCGATCGCAATCTGGGCGTGAGATGCCGCCGGCACTGCTGCCCGGGCGCCGAGCCGTGTGCTCCGGGGCAGCCTGGACGTGGCCTGGCGCCGCTCAGCCGCTGCTCCGTTGTGGTGCCCGCCCGCCTGCTCAGCTAGCTCTGCTTCTCCCAACACCCCCCCCCCCGGGGGGGCCTCCCCCGCGAGGCAGCGCGCCACCGCCTGCCGTCACTGACACCATCTGGCACTTTCTCTGAGCTTCTCCCGGGGCAGTTAAACGCTCTTGGCTGTGCTGCTGTTTGGAGCTACAACAGATTTAACTGGCAGAAGGAAAGCATGAAAATATTTTGAGTCCTTTGTACACAAAGAGAATAGGGACGCTCATGGTTAAATCCAAGCCAGGAGGCTCGCTCCTTCGCATAAAGGTAGAACAGGCCACGGCTTCCGCCATGTCTGGGCGCCCATGTGGCCTTGGTGAACCTTTTCTGTTCTCACCAGCGCCCTGGCCCAGAGAGGTTCTCATCGTGCGCTCACATGAAGCTCTGAGGAGTAACTTGAGGGGCAGGGAGGACGGGGCCGGCTGTGGGGCCACTTCCCAGCGGGGAGCCTCATCGCACGCGGGCTTCATCTCACAACTTTGACTTCCCAATTTGGAGGTGGCCCCGCCAGGGTGGCGCCCTGCTTCCCAGGACTCCACATGATGTCCTCAGGGCCCCAAGTCCCTATTTCCTCAGAGAGTGTGGGGCATTTGGCTGGGCGGGTACAAGTTTTGCTTTTCTAAATTTTTTTTTTTTCATGGTACGCGGGCCTCTCACTGTTGTGGCCTCTCCAGTTGCGGAGCACAGGCTCTGGATGTGCAGGCTCAGCGGCCATGGCTCACGGGCCCAGCCGCTCCAAGGCACGCGGGATCCTCCCGGACCGGGGCACGAACCCGCGTCCCCCGCATCGGCAGGCGGACTCTCAACCACTGCGCCACCAGGGAAGCCCTGCTTTTCTAAGTTTTTTAAAAGATATTTTTGAGGGACTTCCCTGGCGGTCCAGTGGTTAGGACTCCACGCTGTTACTGCCGAGGGCCCAGGTTCCATCTCTAGTAGGGGAGCTTGGATCCCACAAGCCCCGCGGCACAGCCAAGAAAAAAAAAAATTTTTTTTTTTTTTTAAAGAAATTTGAATCCGCTGGATACATGGTCCCCGCTCGCCCTGCACCCCCTGCCCCGGGCTGTGATCTGGGTGGGAGAGCCGCTGCTGCAGAGGGACAGAGGCCCTGGCACGCGCCTGCATTTCTCTGGCCGTGGCGTCAGGGTTGGGGGGTCGGTTCACCCCCTGCTCCTACCAGCCATTGCTGCCCCTCCTGTCCCCCCACGGGCCTCAGGACGTCGGCTGCTGCCTTTGTCTGCATAAGGGCCTCTGCGGCTCGTCTGGGCGCTGGGTGGCTTGGACTTGGCGGTCGAGGCTTCCAGGGCAGGGGAGGGGCCTGGCAGGCAGAGGTTCTTGGTGGAGGCCCCGCCCAAGCGTGGCTGCGCTGCCTTCCAGGTGGGCTTGGATCCTTCAGGACGCGCTGGGCATTGCTTTCTGCCTCTACACCTTGAAAACCATCCGCCTCCCCACGTTCAAGGTGAGGGCCCCTCGGGGTGGTGGGGGCGCTCTGTGGACGAGGGGACGGGGTCTCTTGGGGTCAGCCCCGTGCCCGCCAGCCATGCAGCCCTGCCCAGGGCCTTCCACTCTGAGCCTGGCCCTGTGTAGGCCGTGTGGTCTTGGCTCATCCGTCCCTCTGGCCACCCTCCTGGGGACAGGGCTTAAGGATCAGTGGAGTTGTCTCACGGCGTGGCGGCAGCGTCTGTGACCGCTGGCCGAGGAAACACCCGGGCGGGCGCACGGAGCAGGGCCGCCTCCTTGCTGGTGAGGTGAACAGAGGAGGGAAAACCAGGTGAAACCAAGGGGGCAGAAGCACAGGGCTCGGGCCGGGACCCTGGGCCAAGGCCCAACCCCAGCAGGAGGAACCTAGGAACACACAGGCAGACGTGAAGCCGGGCGTCCGTCACCTGCCCAGACCCGTGGCTGGCCGGTTGCGGCTGTGTCTCTCTGAAGCGTCCCATCAGAAAGTCGCCCTCCCTGAGCCTCAGGCCTGACATTGCCTCCAGGGCACCGAAGGTCAGGCTGCCTGTGCTCAGACTTTGTCCTAAAGGCTTCGTCCCCACAGGGAAACTCTGAGCCTTGGGAGAGGCAGGGACACGTCCCGGAGCGTCTGTGCGTCTGGGACCCTGGGCAGGGTGGGGTGGAGGGCAGGGCCGGTGGAGGTCCCCGAGCACAGCCCTCAGGACGCCCCGTTCCCAGGCCTGCACGCTGCTGCTGCTGGTGCTGTTCATCTACGACGTGTTCTTCGTGTTCATCACGCCCTTCCTGACCAAGGTGGGCTCTGGGCCCCGCCCCGTCCCCCCCGCCCTGGACCCCGCGTTCCCCCGTCTGACGCAGTCCCCCTTCTCTTAGAGTGGGAACAGCATCATGGTGGAGGTGGCAACCGGGCCATCAGACTCGGCCACCCACGAGAAGGTATGTGGTGCCCGCAGCCGAGGTGCTGAGTAAGCGGAGTGAGCGCCGGCTGGCGGTTCCTGGACACGCTGCCCCCTCTCCCCAGCTCCCCATGGTGCTGAAGGTGCCCAGACTCAACGCCTCGCCGCTGGCCCTGTGTGACCGGCCCTTCTCCCTCCTGGGCTTCGGGGACATCCTGGTCCCAGGTACTGGGGCCGGGCTTTGGCGGCCCGGGTGCCCTTGGGGGTGTCAGGCCACAGGGGCTGGTGGGCAGAGGCAGAGTTGAGCCAGTGGAGCCTGGGGGGCAGGGAGGTGTTGTCCCAGCCGTACTGCCCCCAGGGTCCCCCTCCGGGCCCTTCCCCCCACCAAGCGGCCTCTGAGCTGGGGTTTGCGCTCGCTGGAGGTCTGGTTACCTGCCAGGAGTCGAGGGTGGCGCCGGGCCAGCTCCCTCCTGAGCCCGGAGGAAGGCACGGTGCCTGGTCCCTCCGGGGGAACCCCCGGTGCCTGGCTGGGGCTGCGGCCCGGCCTCTGCCCGCGGCCTCTCTCCCACAGGGCTGCTCGTGGCCTACTGCCACCGCTTCGACATCCAGGTGCAGTCCTCCAGGGTCTACTTCGTGGCCTGCACCATCGGTAAGCCCGCTGCCCCGGGGGCTCGGCCGTGCCCCGTCCTCTGCCGCGGGGTGGTAGGGGACAGGCCTGCGCCCGCGTCACAGGCCTCCTTGTCACTTTGCACGGTGGTCGTTGTTTCTCTTTTCTTTGGTCTTCTTTGTCTTTCTCTTTTTTCCTTTGTCTTCTGTTTCCTTTGTTACTAAAGCCATTTACACCAAAGGGATGTCTTCACATTTTCTGTTGAGTCCAATCATTTCTAAAAATGTCCAAACCAGTTCTCTTGTCCTGCTGGGTCAGCTTTTCAGGACGAGCAGGGGTGCAGAGCACACAGGCCCTGCCAGCCGACACGGCTGAGGGGAGGCCCCGCCACGGCCCCCAGCAGGGCCAGGCGGATGCAGGCTGGCCTTCCCGGCGTACTTTGGGCCGTTGGCGTCCGGGTTCCTGAAGGTCCAGACATGTGCTCCCCGCTCCTGCCCCCTGGGTTCACACTCCATGATTAGCTCGTCCAGATGCGCCTGCAGAGCTTTTCTCCGTGTGAACTAGTTTGTCAAATTGTTCTGTAGTTCCCGTCACTGAAATCCTGTAGTTGGCTCGGTTGAATCACTTCTTTAGGACACGTGGCTAGTCCACAGCCGATAAGCGGGAACTCTCCCTGCACAAGCCTATCGCTTGGAAACATGGAGGTAAGGGGCAGGGCAGGCAGCCCGAGCAGACGCAGGTGCTGGAGACGGGGCTCTGCCTCAGAGGGGATGTGCCAGTAAATGGTGTCTTTCTTTGTAACTCTTCACCTGGGAGTAATTGCACGTGTACGGCTGCAAGGTCAGTACAGTGAGCCCCACGCCGCTGCGCTCAGGCCGACCCCTCTGACTCCTCGTGTGTGCTGTGTTGTATGTCCGTCCCTGTGCTCTACGTGCGCGGGGGTCTTTATACGTTGGACTCACATCCCTAAATAACATGCTGTTTTATGCTGAACGGGGAGCAGGAAATGCGGACGCTTCTCACCCCTCAGTGCTTTCATGCGGTCACGACTCAGTTATGAAAGGTCTGATTTCCTAATTCTGTACCTACGTTACTTCAGTTCAAATTATTTTTCTAACTAGAGGCTTACAAAAATGAGCTATTGGGGCACCTCTGCGGCTCCTCCAGCCGCTCCCGGGACTCCAGGCCTTCCCATGGCGGCAGCCCGCTTCCTCTCCCCAGTCTGGCGGCTGGGCCCTCGTTCCGTCCTCTTTCCTTGCTGACCCCTGTGTGCACTCTCGCCTGTCAGCGTCCGGGAAGGTGTGGGTGGGGAGGACCCGCTGGCCACGGCCCTGGCGCGAGCTCTGCCTCTCCTGCCCCTGTGATCAGTGGGTGGTGAGCCTGGGACCGGCCAGGGTAACGTGCTGCCTGTCTCTGCTTCCGCAGCCTACGGCATCGGTCTCCTGGTGACGTTCATGGCGCTGGCCCTCATGCAGCGCGGCCAGCCTGCCCTCCTCTACCTGGTGCCCTGCACGCTCGTCACCAGCTGCGCCCTGGCGCTCTGGCGCAGGGAGCTGGGCATGTTCTGGACGGGCAGCGGCTTTGTGGTGAATACCAGTTTGCTATGAATGTCTGCAAGAAATAATAGCCTAATAAGCCCTAACTAGAGTTAAAGTTGAGTAAGACCTCCTAGCGCTACAACTAAACCCCGCAGCCCGTGTCCCGTCTCTGGAAGGTTTTGCTTTGGGTGTGCTGCTCCCGTGGCTGCAGAACGGGGAGGGGTACACGTGCTCGTGTTGTGGCTCGGGGTGATGCTGCTGCCCTGCTGCTAACCCTAACCCTAACCCATGTGGTTGGACTGGTTGGACTTGGGGTTCCGGCTGCTTCGGCCACGGGCAGGGGGCGGGCCGGGCCTTGTTCTTGTCTGAAGCTGAAGAGGAAAGGGACAGAGGCCAGTCCCCGTGCAGTGCAGGGTGACCGCTGTATCCCTGCAACTCAAGGGCATTCCGGGCCTGCGGGGTCTCTAGTGGGCCCTGTTAGGAGACCATCCTGCCCTGATGGGGGCTCTGAGCGCTTCCGGTGTGTGTGTAACTTGTTCGCATAGATGTGAACACGCTTTACATGTGGTGTGACTGTTGTGACCCGGTGAGTCGGGATGGCTTCCTGCGCTCAGTGCCCCCGTCCCCAAAGGTCTCCCTCCCGGCGGGCGTTGGCTTTGCTACAGAGCGGGTGGATTGGTTCTGGAAGGTTCTGGAGGGAGAGAAGGCAGGGTGGGGCCCTCATGCGGTGCTGGTGCCGGTTGGCGAGCGCGGCTCCTTCCTGGGTCCGGAGCCCCCCCGCGGCTCCACCAACCCGGGCCTCCTCCCTCCCCCAGAAGGACCTACCTCAGTCGCCGTGGGCGCCCGCCTCCGCCGACGGCCCGCAGCCCCGGGCGGACTCCGACGCCGCCCCCTCCCAGCAGCCTCCCGGCCGAGAAGCGGCCCTGTCCCCTCCGCCCGCGGAGCAGCCCCCAGAGTCGCCCGCGCCCGAGGAGAGCGGGGCCGGTGCGCCCCGCCAGGAGCCCGAGAGTCCGGCAGGCCTCGCCCCCGGCCCCTCGGCCTAGGGGAGGGCGCAGACTCGGCCCTCGCGCCCCGGGACTGGACCCGCGCGGCCCCCAACTTGGTGCTCTGGCCTGGCCGATGCGCACGTCCTGCTCCAGCCCGGCCACACCCCGGACCCCAGCCCTGCTCCGAGCTCGCGTGGCTGCCAAGCCCCCGGCCGGCTGAGGCCAACCCCGCGCGCGCCCCGCTTCCTGCGGCGGTGGTGCCCCGGGAAGGGCGGGGCCGTCACCTCCGCCGTTGACCGCGGACACGCCCAGTTTGGTGCTTACCCTGCTGCTGCTTCCCTTCGGGTCCGGGCCGGGAGAGGGCGGGTCTCTGGCTCCTGGTGGAGGGGCGCCTTTGCCCAGCAGGGCCCCCAGGGGTTTGCACTGGACGCCGCCGCGGCCCTGGGGGCCCGCGGTGAGCGCCGAGCCTTGCGCCCGGCCCTTCCATCGCCTGGAAGCGCCCAGCGCCTGTGGTACAGCTCCTCCAAGTTTGAATAAACGGCTACGACTTTTTGAAATTCTGGTAGTGTCGCCTCTTGGGGTGCGAGCCCTTCGGACTGCCCCTCTCGGGGGCGGGGCTGGTGCCAGGCCGGTGGCCCCATCTTGCCTTTCAGCTCAAGGGAACTCGGCTCCCACCCTCGCCACAGGCACCCGCACGCTCTCAGCACCCTATCCAGTGCACGCACCTCGGCCTCCAACTCCAGCACGGGGTACGGGGAGCTTCTGGAATGTGGGAGGATGTTCTGGAACTGGCGTTATGTCTTCTACCTCACGGACAGGGTTCTCTGAACCTCACGACGGAGATGCCGCCGGCCCCCGTGTCACCGCCTGGCGACAGAGCCGGCGCCCGGACAGGCACCCGGGGCTGCTGATCGCCAGGGCCCCGGCCCGCTCCCCATCCCCCACCCCCCCAACACCCCGTCCACGCCGCACGCCGGCACTGTGTCCCTCTGCGCGCTGCTGCGCTGTACACAGCAGGCGGGGGCGACCACGGTCCATTCCACACAATACCAGCGCCAGCCAGACTCACAGCCTCTCAGCCACGCCTCTCGAGGAAGAAACGATGTTTATTCCTAAAAAAAAAACAGAAGGCGTCTCCCACCTGCTTCTGAGTGTGTCTCAAAAGAACAGGTGGTCCGGTGGGAGGGCGGGGCTGGAGCAGCTGGACCTGACCAGCCCCACGGGAGCCCCTGGCCTTAGAGGCCGGGACCAGGACGCAGCCATGGGGCAGCCTTGGGGGAAGGCCCGAGCGGACCTCCGCCCTCCCTCTAGGGACTGCGCCTTCCTCTAAGCCATTTTGTACGTCGGTAAAGAGCGCGGAATCTCTCTTTTTTCTGTTTTGGAGGTTTGACAAACGTCAAGGAATTCAAAGGAGGATGTTAGTTCCTGAAGTTTCAGTTTGCAGTTTTTGCCTTGCTTCTGTTTGAATCTTACAATTAAACGCAGCTTTTGATACTTATGGCTGGGTCTTTGCCTTTTCTGTGCTGCAGTGAGCCGGCGGTGGGGGGCGGGGTTCGGGGGCGTTGGGGGGAAGCCCTCGGTGGGCCGGCCGGGCTGGGCCCCGGTGGCCTTCAGCCTGCAAGAATTCCTGTGTGGATGGAGGTGTCCGGAGCACACCCGCAGCCCGTGGCCGCTGGTGCCGCCCAAGTGGGGTTTCAGCTTTGCCGCCTTGTGGCTACTTGTCCACGCGAGTGCGTGGGGTCCTCGTGAGGGGAGGGGAGGGTAGCGGAGCCTGCTGTTGTCTGTGTTTGGATACCGTTAGCTTGTCTGTGATGATCTAAGAACCACGGAGAGAGTCACCTGTAGCAGGGCCTGCGGACTTTCTGTAAAGAACCAGATGGTCAATGTTTGGGCCTTTTGGGGCCACATGGTCACTGTCACAACCGGTCAACCCAGCTGTGTAGCCGGAAGCATCAGACAACGTGTAAGCAGACAGGCGTGACTGTGGCCAAAAACTTGGTGGACACCAAAATGTGCATTGGTGTCATTTTCACAGGTCACAAAATACTCTCATTTACAACAATTCAAAAACGTAAAGCCCTTGCTTAGCAAACAGCTGAGCAAAAACAGGTGGTGGCCCCAGCAATCAGACCCCGGCCTGCAGGAGCACAGGTGGTGAGGATTGCAGGCCGTGTGTGGGGCGGGGGCCCATGTGCTGGCCTGTTTCAGCTTTACACACGGAGAGGTCGAGTCTCTGGGGCCAGCACCTCCAGGCTCACGCCAGGCTGTGCCACTCGCCACATTACCATCAGCGACTTGCGTCTGAGCTACAAAGAGGACCAATGCTGTGAGCACAGTGATTTTCTCTCTCTTTTTTTTTTTTTTAAAGAAGATGTTGGGGGTAGGAGTTTATTTATTTATTTGTTTTTGCTGTGTTGGGTCTTCGCCTCTGTGCGAGGGCTTTCTCTAGTGGTGGCAAGCAGGGGCCACTCTTTCATCGCGGTGCGCGAGCCTCTCACTATCACGGCCTCTCCTGTCGCGGAGCACAGGCTCCAGACGCGCAGGCTCAGTAGTTGTGGCTCACGGGCCTCCCAGACCAGGGCTTGAACCCGTGTCCCCTGCATTAGCAGGCAGATTCTCAAACACTGCGCCACCAGGGAAGCCCCAGTGATTTTCTTTCACTAAGTAGACCAGATCTTATGCATTTCTCATTCATTCACCTGCTCATTCACTCACTGGTTCATTGCACGCCTGTGTGCCAGGCGTCCGCTCAGGCCTGGGATGCCTGTGTGAGTCTGGGAAGGCAGCCCATCCGAGGGTCAGCACGGGAGAGGCCCCCAGCTCTGTCTTGGGGGGCAGGTAGCATGGAAGGTTGCTTGGAGGAGGTGACTGTCCAGCCAGAGGGACACTGGAGAGGCTGCTTTGGGCTCCGGTGGGGAGGTGAGAGGAGGTTAGGGGCTTGGCCGGAGAGAGGTGGGGATTGCCAGCCACGTGGGCAAGGCACTCACCGGGTGTCACCCTCAGGTGTTCTGAAGTTCTAGAAAGCCCTTCGGCTGGCCTCGGGGAGGGAGGACGGTGGCCCCCAGGAGCACGGGCTTAACGAATATTGTTGGTGATTGTGACCACGTACCACGCTAAAGTAAGTAGTCAGGAATGGGGACCCGGGGCCAGGTGTGTGGGAGCTCTCAGTACTGTCTTCACAACTTTTCCATAAGCCTGAAACTGTTCAAACATTTAAATTTCATTTAATAAACTACCGTAGGTATTCGCATGCACACTCCTCCCCCCAAGCTGTCTCCCGCCCTGAGCATCTGCTCCTGTGGTCCCGGGCACCCCTCCCCTGCCCTGTGTCCCAGGTCACCTGCCCACGTGGGCTCACCTGCCCAGGTCATGCCCTCCACCTGGACCTCACCGGCCTCCCCGCAGCTTCCAGAAAGCCGAAGGGTCCAGAACCCGATCTCCCCACGTGGCTCCCGCGGCACCGCCCGCCCACTCCCCTCCCTCTGCTGATGGGACCCACCTGGGCTCCTGACCAGGTGCGCAGGGCGACCCACACCCAGTTGTCCTTTCAGAGCCTCTGGGAGCTGGGAGCGGCCAGGATGAGTCCCAGGTGCGCAGGGGAAGGGGTGCAGTGGCGGGGCGGGCAGGGGAAGCTGGCGAAGGCAGTGCTGTTCGGGTGCGGGGGAGGGCGCCGCCCCCAGCCCCGGTTGATGCCCGGGTGGGGAGGAGGGCGGCTCCCCCACCCGGTGCCGCCCCCAGCCCCGCCCCATCCCTGAGCCTCTCGGCTGAGTCCGGGTCGTTTGCGGAGGCAGCCGGGCCGCGGTGCAGCCTCGGGAGGAGCGCGGTGAGTCCGGGGTCCCCCGAAATGAGGCGGCTGCCCTCTCCCCGCGCCTCGGTTCGCCCGGCCCGGGCGGGAAACGCGTCGGACTGTGTAGACGCCCTCGGGGAGTGTGACTGAGGCCGGGTCGTGTAGACACGGCCGGGCACCCTGCGTTTTTCGGCACCCCGAGGGCTCCCCAACCCCGACGGCCGCTTTCCCGCCTTCCCACCCATTAACTCGGCTAAACCCGCGGTGGGGCTGGGCCGGCAGGAAACGGTGCGCAGAGCCTGCGAGAAGGTTTCCAGGGATCTGGTGAGGGGCCCCTTGCTTTCCTCCCTGTGGCTTCTCTCAGCCAATCCCTTGCTAGTGAGTAAAAACACGACAAGGATTTGGGGGGTAACAGTTTGGGGAGGGTGTGGTCACAAGGCCTGAAGCTGGGCTGGGGGTCCTATGGGGGAGGGGCCGTAGAGTCCGCTGCCGGCGGCAGGTGTGGCGTGTGAGTGATTGTGCCTGTGATGGATTGTGTGAGATTGTGTGGTTACAGGCGCGGGGTTGCGTATGGCTGTGTGGGGTGGTGTCATTGCCTCTGTGTGTGCTGTGTGTCTGTGTAACTAGTGTGTGACCACGTGTGCGTGATTGCACTGTGAGGTCATGTATGATTTTGTGTGTGGTTGTGTGTGTGTGTGTGGACGCCCCTTCCCTGTTTCCTCGCCTGGGAAAAGGGGACGGAAGACCCTGGGAGCCCCCAGGACGTGGTGGATAGCCCTCCTGTCCCTCCAAACAGCACGTCAGGTGTTGCCCCTGATCTGCTCGCGGTGACGGACTGGAGAGGGGACCCCGCGGCTCTCCACCCCCAGGAGACCTGCGTGCTGTGCGGCATGTGCACTTGGCAGGATTCTGAATGTTTAGGGTGGAAAGTGTGGAGCCGGGAGAGTCTTTGAACAGAGGCAAGCCAGGTGACCTTTGATTAAGTCTGGGCACAAGCTGCGCGCGGAGAAAGTTCTGCTGGGGTACCATGGCTGTCGGTGACAGGGCAGAGGCCCTGGGAGGGACCCGAGGCCGCGTGCAGGTGAGTGTGTCCTTCCTGGAGGAGGACACGAAGGTCTGGGCGCCTCCTTCCAGTTTCTGCAGTCGAGGAAGGAGAAAGAAACCGGCGGGGCGAGCGTGTGTGGGTCTGTGGCCGGGCACGTGGGGAGCTGGGACCTGAACTGGGGCGTGGCCGCTTGCCATCTGTCTTCCTGCCCTGGGGCAGGGTTTCGAGCTCTTGGTCCCCGTCCCCTGGGCTCACCTGCCTTACCTGGACCACAGGGGCCTGGGGGAGCCGTTCCTGAATTCTAAGAACTCTGTGTGGAAGAGGGAGGAGGGGGGAGGGGGAGGGAGACAGAGAGACAAACAGTGAGACAAAGGGAGAGAAAGAGGGAGCGAGAGACAGAGGAGATAGTCTCTCCAAGCCTCAGCGTTCTCTTCTGTAAAGTGGGGATCATTGTGCCCGCCCCCTCCCCATGGGAGTGCTGGAAGGTCTGAACTAATTGACCTGAGGCTGTGAGCCCACACAGATTTTAGGCATGAACTTTCTGCCCGTAGCTGCTCGTGTTTCGGGCACCCATCCACATAAAAGTGAGAACGGGGAAACAGCTGTCCCCAGTTATTTGAACATGCGTGGCTCTAAAAGTAAGGCAGAGGGTTACGTGTTCTGGGTCTCTGGCTCACGTCGGCATCAGGCTTTGCCATTTTTCCCGCTTTATTAATTTAAAAAAGTGATTTCAGAGTAATTGTCATTGCAAGGGTGGTGCAGAGGATCCCTGTACACCCTTCACCCAGCGTCTCCTAGTGTTCAAACCTTGTGGCACCGTAGATCAAAACTAAGAAACTGACATTAAAATGAACATAAACCACTCGCAGCCTACTTTGCCTGGATTTCCCCAGTTTTTCCACTAACGCCTTTTCTGTTCAGGGATCCAATCTGAGATGCCCCACTGCATTGAGACCCTGTATGAATTTTTAAAAATTAATAAATTAATTTAGTTTTGGCTGCGTTGGGTCTTCGTTGTTTTGTGCGGGCTCTCTAGCTGCAGCGACCGGGGGCTACTCTTCGTTGTGGTGTGCGGGCTTCTCATTGCAGTGGCTTCTCTTGTTGCGCAGCACGGGCTCTAGGCGCGCGGGCTTCGGTAGTTGTGGCACGCTGGCTCAGTAATTGTGGCACACGGGCTCAGTAGTTGTGGCACGCGGGCTACGCAGTTGTGGCACACGGGCTTAGTTGCTCCGCGGCATGTGGGATCTTCCCGGACCAGGGCTCGAACCCGTGCCCCCTGCATTGGCAGGCGGATTCTTAACCACCGCGCCACCAGGGAAGCCCCCCTGTATTAATTTTAACTTACAAGTTGTAAGTGATTGGAAGTTTCTTTTTTTAATCTACGTGTCTTTATCCGTTTTCCTGGGTATCGCTCGTGTTTATCAGCTTCTGGCCTCAACCGCACACCCCCCTCCCCCCCAGGATCTCTGACTCCTTTTCCTCTGTGCACGTTAAAAAGCTACAAAAACACGAGATATCATCACGGCAAATAGTTCTCTCACAAACACCTCTTCCTATGAAAACCTAACAAAAAGTCCACAGACAAAAAGGAAAAAAAAAAAAAAGGCCAAGCTTATTAAATTTCCCAAAGGCTTGCTGAGTGATTGATTTCATGGAGTTGGGGCAATGGGGGAGGGGAGGTTTCCTGGCTGGATCTGAGCCTGAGAAGTAGGATAGGGAGAAACAGGAGAGGGTGTAGTGTAGACAAGAGATGCCTGTTCCATAGACCAGCGTTGGCTACCATGGAAGCAAAGAAGCAGAGACATACGGGATGGAAAACGGTGATTGTCTTGGATGAGTGGCAAGAGAAAAACTTATACAGAGAGATGGGCAAAGAGTTGAGAGTGAGGAGGGGAAGAAATGTAGGAGCCAGGAGCAGAGCTGGAATGAAGTTTGCGGTTTTATTAAAGTTGATAGTTGACTCTGTTTGGAAAAAAGTGATCCCAAGTGCTGTATTTCCCCTTGGAGAGGCTGAACCACTGTTTGAACCGACTAGATAAAATCGGTGTTAAAGACAAGTGGAAGGAACTTCCGTGGTGGTCCAGTGGTAAAGAATCTGCCTTGCAATGCAGGGGACGTGGGTTCAATCCCTGGTCAGGGAACTAAGATCCCACGTGCCGCGGGGCAACTGAGCCCGCCCGCCACAACTACTGAGCTCACACGCCTCAACTAGAGCCCGCGTGCCGCAAACTGCAGAGCCCACGTGCCCTGTAGCCTGTGTGCCACAACTAGAGAAGACAAAGCCCACCACCACAACTAGAGAGAAGCCCACACACCACAACGAAGAGCCCGCATGCCTCAACAGGGATCGCACGTGCCTCAACTAAGACCTGACGCAGCCAAAAAAAAAATAAAGTAAAGAGACAAGTGGAAGATTCACGGTGGGCGCTTGGTGGGCTGCAGGAGAGAATAAAGAGAAGGGAACAGGATGGACCACTGAGAATAGAGGGTGTGGTTCCTGGGAGGGAAAATGGGAAGCCAGGCAGAAAGGTCCTGGGGCCTGGAGTCTTGTGTATTAGTTAGCAGTTGCTGCATAACAAGTTATCCCCAAAGTTAGCAGTTTCAGACAAATATTTATTATGCCAGTTTCTCTGGGTGAGAATTTGGGAGTGATCTGTTGCAGGGGGTGTGGTGGTTCTGGCTGAGGGTCCCTCATAAGGCTGCCTCACCTGAGGGCCCGATGGGGGCAAGAGTTGCAGCTTCCGGGAGGCCCCCTCACGTGGCTCCTCCTCACGTGGACCTCCCAGGCGCTGTTTGAGGCTTCTCACTACATGGCAGCCGGCCCCGCACAGAGCAGGCGAGGGAAACCTCTGTGCCTTTTATGACCTACTCAGGAGTCTCACGCCATTTCTTCTGGTACTTTCTATTCATTAGGAGTAAATCAAGTCCAGCCCACACTCTAAGGAAGGAAACTTAGGCTCCACCAAAGAGAAAAGCGGCAAGAAATGTGTGGACCTCCTTTAAAACCACCACATCCCGTGACCTTGGGCAAGTGACCCTGCTCCAGTGTGCCTCTGTTTCCTCTTCCATCAGAATGTAGCTGGTCTTGTAGCAGGGTTGTGGTCATAAAGTAGGTAATGCATGTAAATATTGTCTAGCGAAATGCCTGCCACGCAGAACGTGCTTGTTGACTTATTTTTACTGAAGGCATTTTCTTTTCCCCGGTACATTTCCATCCTCTTGAGGAACGATATACCAGCTGGAGTCATCAAACCAGAACTCCCGGGAACTGTGAGATCAGGGTGCAGGGTAAGATGACTCGCTTTCTCCATACATATTGGGCTGTACTTGTTCTTTCCCTGGTTCCCTTTCCAGTGCTCAGCCACTTCTCCCAAAGGGACTCGAGGAGGACTCCAGGCTCTGCACCTTGGCAGAAACCATCTTAACTTATACCCCCATGAGTGCAGCTGGTACAATTCAGGAGAAAACCAGCAAAGCAGGGGATGCAGTGGGGGAAGTGGAGGTGACAGCCATGAGGGTATAGGCAAGCTCATCAGGTAGAGGGCACAGCAGGTGCAAAGGCCCTGAGGCAGGACCGTCATGTCTGTGTATGGCTGGAGCAGAGGGAGGGAGCTGAGGACAGACAGCGGGTGAGACCAGGTCACTTGGGGCTTTTGCCCTGAACGAGAGCCAGGCGGAGGTCCGAGCAGAGGTGGATGTGGCCTGGGTCAGGTTTCAGCTGGCTCTCTGAGGCTGCTGTGTCGGTGGCAGCAGCTGGCCCTATGATAAGGCCTGGGAGATCTCTGCTTAGCCCAGGGTAGAGATAGTGCAGGTGGTCCAATCCTAGGTGCGTTTCAAAGGAGGAGCTGACAGCATTTTCAGGCCGATTGGATGGGGACTGTGAGAAAGACATCAGAATGAGCCTGGGGCTTTGGCGTCCGAGTGATCATAAGAGTGGAAATTCCGTCTGAGATGGGGAAAACTACGGGAGGAACAGATATTCTAGGGGCTGAGAAGGGCTGCCAGTTTGGCATGTGTCAGATCTGAGAAGTCTGTCAGTCATTGGATTGTGGTAACAGATTGCTACCAGTTTGGTGGCTTGAAACGGCTCGTGTTTATTATCTCCTGTTCTCTGTGGGTCAGGAGTCTGGGCGTAGCTTAGCCAGGTCCTCTGCTCAGGGTCTCACAAGGCTGTGATCAGAAGGCTGGCTGGGCTGTGTTCTTATCTGAAAGATGGGCTGGGGAAGGATCCAATTCCAAACTCGTGCAGGTTGCTGGCAGATGACCAGGGGCCCAGCTGGTGGGCACCCTCAGCTCCTAGAGGCATTCACAGTTCCTTCCCATACAGCCTCTTCCAGCAAGCCAACGTATTCACCAGGCCAGCCAGGAGGGTTTTTTGTTTTGTTTTGCTCTGTTTTTTTGGCCACGCAGCGCGGCATTCGGAACTTCCCTGACCAAGGATCGGACCTGTGCCCCCTGCATTGGGAGCACAGAGTCTTAACCACTGGACCACCAGGGAAGTCCACCAAGAGGGTTTTAAGTCTGCTAACACGGGGTCCTACAAGATATAATTTAGTCATGACAGTGACAACACATCACCTCTGCCATATCCTACTGCCTTTTATTTATTTATTTATTTTGGCCACGTGGCTTGTGGGATCTTAGTTCCCCAACCAGGGATAGAACCCGGGCCATGGCAGTGAAAGCACAATGCCCTAATCACTGGACCACCGGGGAATTCCCCATATCCTACTGCTTAGAAACAGAGTCCTGACCACAGTCAAGGGGAGGTGATTACACAGGGGCGTGAGCACCAGGAGGTGGGGGTCACTGGGGCGGGGTCACCTTAGGTCACCCAGAAGGAGGTTCCAGAAGCCAAGCTGAGTTGGGCATTCAGAAGATAAGTCTGGCCTGGAGCTTGGAGGCGTCAGGGGTGTTATTAAAACCACAGACCGGATGGGATCACAGGGGCCAGGCGCATATCTGCAGGTAGTCTGTGAAAATGTTTATTTAACCTTCAAGTGGTCTATTTTGTTGTTGTTGGCTGTGCCACACGGCATGTGGGATCTTAGTTCCCCCGACCAGGGATTGAACCCACACCCCCTGCAGTGGAAGCGCAGAGTCTTAACCACTGGACTGCCTGGGAAGTCCCTCTTTTGATTTTTAAAATGACAGCTGTATTGAGATATAATTCACATCTCATAAGATTCACCCATATAAACCAATTCAGTGGCTTTTGATATATTCACAGCTATATGCAACCATCATCACAATCAATTTTAGAGCATTTTATTGATTTTTTTTTTTTATGAAGTGGTCTACTTTTTAAACCTAAAAACTTTTTTTTTTAAAAAAAAGGCAACTAGGGGCTTCCCTGGTGGCGTAGTGGTTGAGAGTCCGCCTGCCGATGCAGGGGACACGGGTTCGTGCCCCGGTCCGGGAAGATCCCACATGCCGCGGAGCGGCTGGGCCCGTGAGCCATGGCCGCTGAGCCTGCACGTCTGGAGCCTGTGCTCCGCAGCGGGAGAGGCCACAACAGAGAGAGGCCCGCGTACTGCAAAAAAAAAAAAAAAAAAAAATGCAGAAAATACTATTGATCTTGATTTTTTGTTTGTTTTTTATTGTAGTATAGTTGATTTACAATGTTGTGTTAGTTTCTGCTGTTCAGTAAAGTGAATCAGTTATACATATACATATATCCCCTCTTTTTAAGATTCTTTTCCCGTATAGGCTGTTACAGAGTATTGAGTAGAGCTCCCTGTGCTATACAGGAGGTCCTCATTAGTTATCCATTGTATATATAGTAGTGTGTATGTGTCAATCCCAGTCTTTTAATTTATCCCTCCCCCCTACCATTGATCTTGTTGACGGAGGTGTTTGGTGTCCCCTGAGGCCAGTGTCTCATCACCCCGCCCCCGGCTTGGCCTGGCATCCTCCCTGGAGGCCCTGCACCTGAGGTTCCCTCTCTTTGGAAACAGACTCTGGCAGGCATTTGGGTGGCATTGAGGACACGTTGGCTTTACACCGAGCCTCTCCGTGGCACGTCAGGAGGCTGGAAACAGACACTGTTCCTGCCTCATTCACTATTATGGCTCAGGTCTCAGGGTCCCCTGGCTGAGCCCTTCCTTGGGACCCCCCCAAATGGCTCCAGACCCTCTCTGGCACGTGAAGACAGAGGGGGAGGAGGGTGACCAGATACCCGGATTTCCAGGTTAAAATTAGAAGAGTCCCAGGCAACCTGGGTTGATTGGTCACCCCATATGGGGGTGACTTGCTCAGTGTCACCCCATCACTGCCTAGTTGGGACGAGAGTCAGGTCATAAGATGACAGTGGGGGATGTTATGGGGGAGGGGATGCTGTTGCATCCATGGGCTCAGCTGGAGACCTCAGAGCTGACCCTTTGCAGTCTGGTTCTGCAGTCTCTGTGCTGTAGTCATATGTTCTACAGCCCTTTCCTTTTCTTTTCTTTTTTCTATTTTTTAAATTTTATTTTTTAAGCTTTTAATTTTATGTTGGAGTATAGTTGATTAACAATGTTGTGTTAGTTTCAGGTGTACAGCAAAGTGATTCAGTTACACATATGTATGTATCTATTCTTTGTCAAATTCTTTTCCCATTTAGGTTGTTACGTAATATTGAGCAGAGTTCCCTGTGCTATACAGTAGGTCCTTGTGGGTTATCCATTTTATTTATTTATTTTTTTAAAAAAAACATTTTTCTTTTTTTAATGAAATCAATATTGCTTCTTTGTAAATTTATTTATTTATTTATTTTTGGCTGCGTTGGGTCTTTGTTGCTGCGCGCAGGATTTTTCTAGTTGCAGTGAGCGGGTCTACCGTTCGTTGCGGTGTGCGGGCTTCTCATTGCGGAGCATGGGCTCTAGGTGCACGGGTTTCAGTAGTTGTGGCACGTGGGCTCAGTAGTTGTGGCGTGCCAGCTCAGTAGTTGTGGCTCGCGGGCTCTAGAGCTCAGGCTCAGTAGTTGTGGTGCACGGGCTTAGTTGCTGCACGGCATGTGGGATCTTCCCGGACCAGGGCTCGAACCCGTGTCCCCTGCATCGGCAGGCGGACTCTCAACCACTGCGCCACCAGGGAAGCCCCGATTCTAAATATAGCAGTGTGTACATGTCAATCCCCAGCTCCCTAACTATCCCTTCCCCCCAGCCCTTTCCTTTTCCATCCCTGTATCTGGGCCGGCACGTCAGATCTTCCAGAAGGATCCGTATCCTGGAAGCTTTCACGGGTCATTCCCGTAACCGGGGACAGCATCTCCCGCCTACTCCTTTCTCTCGCTTTACTGCTGCACAGTCATTCTTCAGATCTGCCTGGGGTGTTCTCACGTATCTCTCAAGCTGAGGCGGTAACTTATCCTCCGACATTGCTTTTAGAAAAATAAATTAGTCCTCAACCCGTCAAGGGCGCTCTCTCAGCCCAAGGTCTCCGTGTGGAGCCAGCAATCGCCTCTTCGGTTTTCTCTGATTTCTCTTATCTTCCCTCCTTCTACTCTGCTTTTGTATTCCACCCCCGATCTTTGAAAATAATAAAAATAAAGCAAATTCTAGAAGATATTTTGCCGTCTGAGATTAGGGGTGTGTAGGATCTTCTTGAATCTTCCATCCCTTTGCCTCTCTCTTCAGGGAAACACCCACTGGCCCGAGCCGGGCTGTCTCCATTACATCTGAGTGAACGGGGAGAGATACATCCAAACAGGCAGGTTTGTTTTTTGGTCTACCCAACACCAAATAATTTGTCTGAGCTGACTTTTTTTTTTTTTTTTTTTTTGCGGTACGCCGGCCTCTCACTGCTGTGGCCTCTCCCGTTGTGGAGCACAGGCTCCGGACGCGCAGGCTCAGCGGCCATGGCTCACGGGCCCAGCCGCTCCGCGGCACGTGGGATCCTCCCAGACCGGGGCACGAACCCGCGCCCCCTGCATCGGCAGGCAGACCCTCAACCACTGCACCACCTGGGAAGCCCTGAGCTGATTATTTTAAAAAAACCCTAAATGGACTTTACAGGGACTTCCCTGGTGGTCCAGTGGCTAAGACTATGCGCTCCCAATGCAGGGGACCCGGGTTTGATCCCTGGTCAGGGAACTAGATCCCACGGGCCACAACTAAGACCAAGCACAGCCAAATTAATAAATAAATATTTAAAAATAAATAAATGGACTTTACATCTTGCTGAGAAGTTTATTTCAATTTAGAAATAGGGGTGTTTGGCGAAAGTTGGGTTTCAAATGGACTTTACGTTATGACTGAAGACAGATAATTAGCAGGGGATCAATCCAACCTTCTGCTTTTTGTGCCTCAACATTAGATGGAAGATAAAGCAACCCAGAGACGTTGCTACTTGGAGGGTTTTGGTCCACTTCTTGCAAAGCTAATAAGCACACTTCTGTTTCTCCTTTGGTAGAAGTGTCAGCTTTTCACTCAAGAAACAAACACGTTTTCTGCACCAACTGTTTGCAAAGACTTTGCAGGGAGATGAGGGTAGGGGACAGGTGTGGAAGGCCCTTCTCTGTCCTTAGGAATATATGAGAGTCTGGAAGTTTCTGTAAACCAGGTGCATCCCTGTGGTACTTTATAATCACTTTCCCAGCCAGGGGGTCTGCTGCCTCGCATCACTGTTTTCTACTTGTGTGAAGTCATTTTACCAGCACCAAATGTTCCTCTTTCTTGTGTCCACAGTCACAAGGAGAGACACAGACTTCCACCCTGTCCACTCTGTGCTTCTGTCTCTCAACAATTATTTTATGGAGGTAAGATGTGTGCCACATAAAATGCACCATCTTAACCATTTTTAAGCGCGCGGTTCGGTGGCATTAAACACATACACATTGTTGTACAACCATCCCTACCATCCATCTCCAGAACTTTCTCATCTTCCGAAACTGAAACTCTGTCCCCACGAAACAGACTCCCCACACCCTCCCCCAGTCCCTGGCCCCCACCATCTACTTCCTGTCTCAGTGGAGCCAACTCCTCCAGGGACCTCCTGTGAGTGGGATCAGACAGCATGTGTCCTTCTGTGTCTGGCTTCTCTCACTGAGCATCACATCTTCAAGGTTCATCCACGGTGTAGTGAGTGTCAGAATTTCTCTGGGAGCAGAATAGACATGGAGTGACTGGTGGTGGGAGCGGGTGATGGTGAATGATGAGCCTGGGGCGGGAAGTCAGGGCCGAGATTTTGAATTTGGTGCTAAGGGCAGTGAGTAGCTACTCATAGCAGGGGAGTTGCACTATCGTATTTGTATAGACCAGGGTCTCCCCCCCGAGCACTGCTGACATGGGGTCCAGATCATTCTCTCTGCGGGTGCCACCCCAAGCACGGTGCGGTGATGGAGCAGCATCCCTGCCCCCACCCCCTTGATGCCAGGAGCCCCCAGTCGTGACCACCACAGATGTCTCCAGACATCACCCAGTGTCCCCTGGGGGCAGGCTCAGCCCACGTGAGACCCCCTGGTCTAGGCACATCTCTCCAGTTGTCTGAAAAATGGCCAGGTGGCGGCAAGCCTGGGGTTAGCAAGACCACCACAAGCCCAGGGAAGGGGGACAGGTCGTGAGAGCGGGAATGGCTGGGTGGCGCCCCTGGACAGGAGGAAGGAGGTGGAACAGCTAGATTTGAAGGTGACCAGCAAGGAAGAGAAGAAGGATGAAGAAGTGACAGGAGACCCCAGAGGCTGGTCTAGGGTATCGGGGGTGGGAGAGGTGGTACCCGAGAACTCAGGAGAAGGCGGGTAAGAGGCTTGTCAGGGGAGGGACACCCCATCCCGGGGACATGCTGAGCTTCAGGGGGAGGCATCCAGGTGTCCATTCCTGCCTGAAGCTCCAGAGAGACATGAGCTGGAAACTTCTATTTGGGGATTGTCAGTGGATAAAATGATCCTTGCTGAGTTGGCCTCTCCTTGGGAGGGAGAAGGGCTTTTGCAGGGACTGTGGTATGGATGCCACTTACAAATAGTTTGACGAGCTTTATTTTATTTATTTATCTTGTGGCTACTTGCGTTGTCCCATCAAGATTTGTCCCCCAAAGGAGGCCAGTATTGAGAACACGAAGACCTCAGGTGAGGCTCCACTTGGAGACAGAGGAGTCTCCAAGTCTTCCAAGCGCACTTGGAAGGTGCGCTTAGGAGGGAGGTCCTCTCCTGACCACCGGCTGTGCATGGGTCTGCCCAGGCCTCATGGGAATGGGCGTCCCCGTGTGTGGGGAGGCGATGCCATCTAGAATTTGGAGAAGCCTGAGGTCATGTTGATTGAGCGCTCTCTTTTTTACAATGGTGGAAGAGGTGGTGAAGGGCTGTAGTGTCCTTGTAGAAGTTACTGCTCCCTGCTTTGGTTTGTCCAAGAGCCATAAATCTTGATGTCCTAAGAGAGAGAACCCCAACTCGAACCAGTTCAAGCAAAGGTTGGCTCCAGTGCCTGGGCAGTCCAGAGGAAGACCTGGCCCCAGGCAGGGCTGGGTCACTCTATCTTGTCCCGTGAGGTCCTTCCCTGGCTGTGCCCCCTACATCTACCCAGGCTCTTCCTTCCAGATTCACCTCATCCCTCCTTCCTGTTAGAGGCCAAGATGGCAGCCAATGGCCCCAAGCCTAGCCATGACAGCTTAGGAGCCCCACTGGGAAGAAGGCTGCTCCCTCCCACCTATTATTAGTTAAACCCTATGAAATTGATCATGTCCTGTTGTTTTTGGCCTACCGAAGTGGCAATTTTATACTGCTAAAATTCAAGGAAGAAATCTGGTTGGCCTACTTCAGTCATGCAATCTTTTGGACCAATCACTGATGGGGGTGGAGGGGTGGGTACTGTGATTGGCAGGCCTGGGTCCAGTGTGGCCCAATCACTGATGGGGGTGGAGGGGTGGGTCCAGTGTGGACCAATCACTGATGGGGGTGGAGGGGTGGGTACTGATGGGGGTGGAGGGGTGATTGGCAGGCCTGGGTCCAGTGTGGACCAGTCATCAATAGGGATGGAGGGGTGATTACTGTGATTGGCAGGGCTGGGGCCAGATGGGTGGGGCATCATGACTGGGGCATCTTTTCTTCCCCCAAAGAAAGGGGAGCATTGGTTCCCGCCTTTTCCAGCTTCTAGAGGCACCACATCCCTGGCTCGCGGCTGGTCCTCCATCCTCACAGCCAGCAGCGCAGCATCTGCCGTCTCTCTCGGCCTCAGACCCTCCCGCCTCCCTCTTATAAGGACCCTGGGATGACGCTGCCCCCCCCCCCCCGGGGAATCCAGGGTCCTCCCCATCTCAGGGGCCTCAACTTAACCCCACCTACAAAGTCCCCTCTGCCCCATGACATATTCACAGGTCCCAGGATGGGGACGTCTTCAGGGGATGTTATCTTGCCTGTCACAGTGTCCAAGCAAAATGCCGTTTCTGTGGAAGGACCTGGAGACGCTGTCAGATGTTTTGGACCAAACAGTCACTGCCTTTTCTGGTTCCAAGGCAGATTTTGGAGCCTGATTTTTATCTGCGCTCCACCAGGCTTGCCAACAGCTGGGTGAGGTTTCTGTGCCCTTCGAGGAGGCCGAGCTGGGGTCGGGCCGGGTCACAGATGCACTGGCGCGCATCCAGCCCAGCGTTTGCTGGACTCGGAGGTGGGGCGGGGCTGGCCCTGAGGGTGGCCTGGCCTCTCCTAAGCTTCCTTGTTTGTTCACAGATACTCGCTCTTGGCCTCCACGTTCTGGATGTTTCTGTCTGTGAACAGTTTTCCCTTCTCACATCTCCGCTTCTGGCATGTCAGTTCCTCTCCCTCTTAATTCCTTTCTATCTATTTTTATTGGGGTAAATTATACATAACATGAAATTCACCATTTAACCATTTTTAAGTGCACAACTCAGTGGCATTAAGTACATTCACACTGTTTGGCAACCATCCCCACCATCATCTCCAGAACTTTCTCATCTTTCCAAACTGAAACTCTGTCCCCGTGAAACACTGACTCCCCAGCCCCTCCCCCAGCCCCCGGCCCCCACCATCTACTCCCTGTCTCTATGGATGTGACTCCTCCAGGACCTCCTGTGAGTGGGATCACACAGGATTTGTCCTTCTGTGTCTGGTTCTCTCACTGAGCATCGTGTCCTCAAGGTTCATCCATATTGTAGCAGGTGTCAGAACATCCTTCCTTTTTAAGGCTGAATAATATTCCACTGTTTAGATGGACCACATTGTGTTCATCCATCATCCGTCAGTGGACACTTGGGTTGCTTCTACCTTTGGCCATTGTGAATACGCTGCTGTGAACGTGGGTGGGCAGATATCTGTTTGAGACCCTGCTTTCCTTTCTTTTGGGTGTATGTGTACCCAGGAGAGGAATTGCTTTAGCGTATGGTGGGTCTATGCTTAATTTTTTTTTTTTTTATGCGGTACGCGGGCCTCTCTCTGTTGTGGTCTCTCCTGTTGTGGAGCACAGGCTCCGGACACGTAGGCTCAGCGGCCATGGCTCACGGGCCCAGCCGCTCCGTGGCATGTGGGATCCTCCCGGACCGGGGCACGAACCCGTGTCCCCTGCATCGGCAGGCGGGGACTCTCAACCACTGCACCACCAGGGAAGCCCTGTGCTTAATTTTTTGAGGAACGTCCAGACTGCTTCCCAGTCAGCTGCACCATTTTGCATCCCCAGCACCAGTGCACGAGGGGTCTGATTTCCTCACATCCTCAGCAGCCCTTGCTGTTTTCTGGGTTTTGGTGATAGCCGTCCTAGGGGGCGTGAACTCTGTCTTTTTAACTCTTTTCCTTCGTGAGGCCGGCAGGGCCCATTACAAGATCAGAGGTCACAGTCTCCGCGCAGGACTGTCCTCGATTCTGAGATCAATTGCAAGTTCAGGGATGTTCTGGGTAAACTGTGTCCCCCCCCCCCCCCGCCGAAATTCATATGTTGGAGTCCTAACCCCCCCAACTCAGAAAGTGGCCTTATTTGGAAATAGGGTCTTTGCAAATGTAATCAGGTTAGAGTGAGGTCATTTGGGTGGGCTTTCAGCCAGTACAACTGCTGTCCTTATAAAAGGGACATTTGGGTTGTTTCCACAGCCTGGCTATTGTAAATAGTGCTGCTATGAACACTGGGGTGCATGTGTCTTTCTTTTTTTTTTAATTTTATTTTGGCTGAGTCGTTGCTGCGTGTGGGCTTTCTCTAGTTGCGGGAAGCGGGGGCCACTCTTCGTTGCGGTGTGTGGGCTTCTCATTGCGGTGGCTTCTCTTGCTTGGAGCACAGGCTCTAGGCACGCAGGCTCCCTAGTTGTGGCACGTGGGCTCAGTAGTTATGGTTCACGGGCTCTAGAGTGCAGGCTCAGTAGTTGTGGCACACGGGCTTAGCTGCTCCGCAGCATGTGGGATCTTCCCGGACCAGGGCTCAAACCAGTGTCCCCTGCACTGGCAGGCAGATTCTTAACCACTGCACCACCAGGGAAGCACCGCATGTGTCTTTTTGAATTATGGTTTTCTCTGGGTATATGCCCAGTAGTGGGATTGCTGGGTCATATGGTAGCTCTATTTAAACCTCAATTGCCAAGCAGAAATAGAGACACAGACATAGAGAACAAATGTATGGATACCAAGGGGGAAAGGGGTTGGGGGGGGGAGGAATTGGGAGACTGGGATCGACACATATACACTATTGATACTATGTATAAAGTAGACAACTGATGGGAACATACTGTATAGCCTAGGGAGCTCTACTTAATGCACTGTAGTGTCCTAAATGGGGGGGATATGTGTATATGCATGGCTGATTTCATTTTGCTGTGCTGTAGAAGCTAACACAACATTGTAAAGCAACTGCATGCCAATAAAAATTAATTTTAAAAAGTGGACATTTGGACATAGACACACACAGGGAGAATGCAATGTGAAGATGGAAGCAGAGGTGGGGGTGATGCTGCTATATATAAGCTAAGGGACATCAAAGATCACCAGCGACCCCCTGAAGCCAGGAGAGAGCCTGAGACAGATTCTCCCTCGTGGTTTCAGAGGGAGCTAGCCCAGCTGACACGCTGACCTCTGACTCTTGGCCTCCAGAACTGGGAGATGACAAGTGTCTGTTATATAAGGCAGTGGTCCCCAACCTTTTTGGCACCAGAGACTGTTTCGTGGAAGACAATTTTTTCATGGACGGTGGTGGCAGAGGGATGGTTCAGGCGGTAATGCGAGCAACGGGGAGCGGCAGATGAAGCTTCCCTCGCTCGCCTGCCGCTCACCTCCTGCTGTGCGGCCCGGTTCCTAACAGGCCACGGACCGGTACTGGTCCACAGCCCAGGGGTTGGGGAACCCTTGATATAAGGCACCCCGCTTGTGGTGCTTTGTCGTGGCTGCCCCAGGAAACTAATAAGGGGGGTGGTTCCCAAAACCACCCTGAGGTTTGACAATTCACTAGAAAAACTCAGAAATTGCTTAGAGCTGTCATAGTCATAGTTATGGTTTAAGATTAACTGTAACAGTTAGAGGGGTTAAGATTATCAGTTAAGATGAACCAAAGGGAGAAACTCACGGGGCTAGTCCAGCTGTCTGAGTCCCTTCAGGCTGCTATAACAGAATACCCAGACTGGGTGGCTTATACACAACAGGCATTTATTTCTCACAGTTCTGGAGGCTGGGAATCCAAGATCAAGGCACTGGCAGGTCTGGTGTCTGGTGAGGCCCTGCTTCCTGGTTAGTAGGTGGCTGTCTCCCTCCCTTCTGTCCTCACACGGCAGAAGGGTCCAGGGGGCTCTCTGGGTGGGGGGGGGGTTCCCTTTATAAGGGCACTAATCCCATTCATGGGAGCCCCACCCTTATGACCTAATCACCTCCCAAAGACCCCACCTCCAAATACCATCACATGGGAGGTTAGGGTTTCAACATAAGAATTGGGGGAGGACACAAACAGTAGTCCACAGAATCAGGAGAATCACCAAACATGAAGTGATGCTGTCCTCTCCCCGTGCACTCAGGATGCATTATTCTCCTGGCATTGATGTGTGATAACACCCATGGAGTATTGCTAGTCAGGGCATTTCCCCCACGCTACAGGGTGAAGAGCTTTCACTGGGCATAACTGATTCATTGACTGTCCATGTGGTTGACCTCAGCCTCCCAGAGATCACTTCTCAGAACCAGAGGCAAAGGCCAAAGGTTTTTTGTTTGTTCGTTTTTGTTGTTGTACTTTTTCTTTTTAGAATGTTCTTCCTATTTTATTTTTTACCTCCCATTGTTTTGTCATTAAGTCATATAATATGAGGAAATGTCATAGGAAATAGGGCATGGGTTATGTAGCTCATTAGGAAACCCACAAGAACCTTCTGATGACTTAACAATCCAGTTCGCTTACAGGGCAATTTTATTGGCAAAGGCCAAAGTTTTGACTACACGTCCCCATAAGGAGATATCTCTACCCCCTTGAATTCCTACCCCTTTCTCTTCCTGATGGATTTGCCTTCTCAGACACTTCTTAAGGAAAAACTAAGAGAAGAGAAAGCAGTTATGATGACCCATGTGTACTCCTGGGACTACTTGTGGAAAGATGGGGTTTTGCTTGGGACAGAAAAACCCAAAACGTGGCCTTCTCTGCTGGGGATGCCAGGATCCTGGCAGCTGACCTCAGTGCAGTGAGTGCTGTTGGGGGGCCGAGCCTAGAGATTTGTGCTTACCACAGAGGGTTGAGACCCCAGTGACTGCAACATTGAAATCAATGCCTGTCCAGCTGTCCGACTTGATGTAACATGGATGGTGATTGCCACGTCTTTGCCTGTAAGGGCTGCTTTGACTGCATCCAGGATTTTTTAAAAAATATTTATTTGGCTGTATCGGGTCTTAGTTGTGGCATGAGGTATCTTCATTGCCGCATGCAGGATCTTCATTGCGGCATATGGGATCTTTTAGTTGCGGCATGCAGGATCTTGAGTTGCGGCACGTGAACTCTTAGTTGCAGCATCTGGGATCTAGTTCCCTGATCAGGGATCAAACCCAGGCCCCCTGAACTGGGAGTGTGGAGTCTTAGCCACTGGACCACCAGGGAAGTCCCTGCATCCAGGATTTTGATGTGAAGCATGTTCACTATCATTCAGTTCTAAATATTTTATTAATTTAGCTATAATTTCTTCTTGGAATTATTAATTCACTAGAAGTGATTTTAGATTTTCAGTCATAATTTTCTTGTTATTTCTAGACATCTCATTTAATTACACTGTGGTGTGAGAAGTGGTCTGAGAGAGTTTTTGGGTTTTGTTGAGACTTGCTTTGTGGCTACTGTATGGTTAATTTTTGCAAATATTCCACGTGTGCCTGAAAAAGGTAAGTTTGTTCTCTAATGCCGTGAACATATATTTCCATTAAACAAGATTGTCTGGTGTCTAGCTTGCTATTTGGTACATATGAGGTTAGAATTTTTATCTCTTCCATTTTGTGACTTTCACTGTTTACAAGAGACCACTTAAAACACCTGATAGCTTTAAAAAAAAAAGTCTAACCTGACAAATTCTGTCTTTTACCTTGTAAATTTAGTACATTTGCACTTTTTCTTTCTCTTTTTCTTTGTTTTCCTCCCTTTTTCTTTTATATCTTTTTCACTGTACTTTTTTGGAAGTCATCCATTTTAGTTCTATTATTAAAGTTACCCTTAAAATGTTCATGAATGCTTCACTTAACAGATTTGGAATTGGTCAATAGTCTCTCCTGAAACTTAATGTCTTTTAAAAATATGTATTTATTTATTTATTTTTGGCTGCATTGGGTTTTTGTTGCTCTGCACAGGCTTTCTCTAGTTGCAGTGAGCGGGGGCTACTCTTCGTTGTGGTGCACAGGCTTCTCATTGTGGTGGCTTCTCTTGTTGTGGAGCACCGCCTCTAGGTGCGTGGGCTTCAGTAGTTGTGGCACGCGGGCTCGGTAGTTGTGGCTCGCGGCTCTGGAGTGCAGGCTCAGTAGTTGTGGCGCACGGGCTTAGTTGCTCTGCGGCATGTGGGATCTTCCTGGGTCAGGGATCGAACCCATGTCCCCTGCATTGGCAGGTGGATTCTTAACCACTGAGCCACCAGGGAAGTCTCTGAAACTTAATGTCTTTTGACTGCAATCATCCCCTCCGTCTTGTGTGCTAGTTCCACCTTGGTTTTTATACATCCCTAATTGGTCATTATTACTATTTTATACACATAATGCTTATTTAGATGTTCCCACATGTTCACCAGTTTCTGGGCTCACGGTGCTTCCTGCTTTTTACATCTTTTCTGTAAATTCAATTTTGTTCTCCCCCAGATACATCCTTTAGTAGCTTTTTCAGTGAAGGTCTGTTAGTGGTTAAGTTTCTAAGTCTTTTCCTAGAAATGTCTGTATTACATTCTCTTCCTTGACTAAATGGGTTTAGGCATATAATTGTTGATTGACCTATTTCCTCTCAGCAATTTGAAGATATTATTCTCTCCCTTCCAGTTTCTTTTGTTTCTGATGAGAAATCTGCTATCACTCTTTTTCTTTTTTTAATATTTATCCATTTATTTATTTATTTGGCTGTGCTGGGTCTTAGTTGTGGCATGCAGGATCTTCAGTTGCAGCATGTGGGCTCTTAGTTATGGCATGCAGGAGCATGGAATCTTAATCACCAGACCACCACCAGGGAAGTCCCAAGAAATCTGCTATCACTCTGAATCAGCCTTCCTTTATAGATAACCTGTGTTTACTTTCTGGTTACTTCTATAATTTTCTCTTTGTTTTTATTCTGTGGATCATGGTGCTTTTCAAATCTGAGGATGCATGTCTTTCAACAACTCTAGAAAATTCTCAACTAGTTTCTCTTATAATATTTCCTCTCTTCCCTTTGTCTAGTCTCTCCTTCTGGAACCCCTGTGAGATATACAGTGGGGCCTTCCATTTTTTCTGTGTCCTGTATCTGTTAACCTCTGTCACAGGTTTTCCATCTTTTTACTTCTCTTTGCTGCATTCTGGGTAATATATCTGTCTTCTGAGTCATTTATTTTTTATTCATCTGTATCTGTTGTGTAACCCATCTACTGAGAATTTAATCCTAATAAATATAGTTTTCATTGCTGGCACTTCCATTTTTTTAAGTTGTACCCATGTTTTCATGAGATCATTTGTCATATTTTCAATTATTTTATGTCTGAACGAATTTTAAGCATACTTGTTTTATAATCTCAGATAGTTTCACTATCTGAATGTCTTCAGTGTCTAGTACTGCCTTCTTGTGTCTGCTGATTCTTCCGGATGGTGGTTTTTTCCCTCGTGTGTTTTGCAGTTTTGAGGTGGGGAGCGTATCCTCAGCACGCTTTTATCTGTGGGAATCCTGCAGAATCTGAGATGAGGGTGTGTCTCTCTTGAAAGATTTTGTTTTACTTTGTTTTTCTGTCTTCCACCCATTGGGTTTGACTGCTTACAAGCAGAGGAGTCACTGGGTTTTCCTGGTGAAAGGTTAGTCTGGCTCTAGTGAAGATAATAAAGTGGAGGGTCCAAGTCACTGTAGTCATTCAGATTCGAGGTGGTGACAACTTGCACTAGGCAGTGTGGATAAAGACAAATGACAGATCCTAGACCAAGATCACCACACTGTGGCCCACAGGTTAACTCCAGCCCATTGCCTGTTTATGGAAACACAGCCCTACCCATTTGTTTACATGTGCCTGGTACAGCTTTCATGACATAATAGTAGGGTTGAGTAGTTACAACATAGACTGTGGGACTACAAAGCTGAAAATATTTACTCTCTGGCCCTTTGCAGAAAAAGTTTAATGACCCCCATTCTAGAGAAATTCAGGTTATAAAATCTGCAGGACTTGGTGACGGACAAGGTATGATAGGGGTAATTACATTCATCCCTCAGTATCTGAGGGGGATTGGTACCAAAACCCGCCATGGATACCAAACCCCACAGATGCTTAAGTCCCTTATATAAAATGACTTAGCATTTGCATATAACCTATGCAATCCTCTTGTATACTTGAAATCATCTGTAGATGACTTATAATACCTAGTACACTGTAAATGCTGTGTAAATATTGTAAATACAATGTAAAGGCTATGTAAATAATTGTTGGCATGTGGCAAATTCAAGTTTTGCTTTTTGGAACTTTCTGGAATTTTTTTCCTGAATATTTTCTATCAACTGTTAGTTGAAGTTTTGGGTAAAGAACCCATGGATATGGAGGGTCGACTGTAAGTGAGAATTCAGGGCTTGGGCAACTGTGTGGATGAGAGAAGGTTTGGAGAAAGAAAATTAGTTTAATTTTGGGCAGGTTGTGTTTAGGTGTTGCCTGTGGGGTGACAACTGACTCTGTTTGCCCGGAATTGAGGGGTTTCCTGAGACGTGGGACTTTTGTGGCTAAAACAGAGAAATCCCGGGAAAACTGAGACAGTTGGTCACTGTAGGTGTTGGCAGGATATCTAGAGAGAGGGAGTGTCAAGATGGGAGTTGGAAATGCTTTCTAAATTTGCTTGAAACTAAACAGCTCCCCGTTGCTGAGAGCAGCCCTGGGCTGACAGCCAGCAATGAAATGGGACCTCAGCCTTAACATCACAAGGAAGCAAATTCCAGCAACAACAGGGAGCTCAGAAGTGGATCCTTCCCCAGCTGAGCCTCTGGATGAGAATGAAGCCCAGCTCACACTTTTTTTTTTTTTTTTCTTTGCTGTGCCGCGCGGCTTGTGGGATCTTAGTTCCCTGACCAGGGATTGAACCCCGGCCATGGCAGTGAAAGCACTGAGTCCTAACCACTGGACAACCAGGGAACTCCCCCAGCTAACACCTTGATTGCAGCTGAGTGAGACCCAGAGCAGAGGACCCCTAAAACGTGCCAGAATCCTGACCTGCCGAAACCATGGGAGAACGAATGTGCGTTGTTTTCAGCAGCTATGTCTTGATGATTTGTTTCATGGCAGTAGTTGACTGACACACTTCCTCTGAGATGGCCCTTACTTTCTCCCTCCTGCCACAGGGCTTTTACATATTTTGTTCTTACTACGTGGACATCTGTTGCTTCCACTGGGCACTTACTGGATTCCTATTTACCCTTTCGAACTCAGATAACTCATCCCGCCCCCCCCCCCCCCGCCCCCGTCAGGAAGGCTTCCCTGGCCCCCTGTCTAGATCAAAGCTTCCTTTTTACAGAGACTCAAAGCCCCATGGATGCATCTCTCCTTTCCAGCCTTTATTGTAGCGGCAATTTTAATTTACTTGGGTCTCTGTCACTAAGATTTACGCTCTATGAGCTGAGAATCACATCTGTCTCATTCAGGGCTGGGCACCCAGCACAGAGCAGCCAAGCCTGGCCCTTTGTAAATATCGGATTGATGGAAACAATGAATGGAGCTTCTATATTCAATGCTAAATAGCAGGAGGCCCCTTCTGTGCCCTAATGACAGTGATGACAAGACAATTTAGAGAACACAGAAATCCTTAGAAAACCCACGGGGTCGGGGCGGGGTGGGGGTGGCAGGATCGTCTGGGCTTGAGTGAACGTAGTGTGTGTGTTTGTAGGGGGCGCTGTCAGTGAGCTCATACACTACATTTGAGTTTCCAGCCCTAATCACAGAAGTGAATCTTGGTGTCTTTGTCCTTAAAACATTTCATCAAGTGATTCTTAGAGATTCTCTGGCTCCTCGGAAGGCAATTTAGCTCAAGTGTAAGAATAAAGGGGTAAGTGTTGTACAGCCTCGCCCGCCCTCCACCCCTGCACAGCTCCCCTTTTTCACTGACTCCGGTTGGTGGCAGTGAGGCACAGAGTGGCTATTCCCAGCCGAGATATGTTATCCTGATAGGATGGGACATTCTGGCTGGGCCAGATAAATTTGAACTTCAGGCAAACAGCAAATACTTTTCTTTTTCTTAGTACAAGTATGTCCCAAATTTTGTGCAAGACATATTAGCAACTGTATGAGTCATGGTTCTCCGGAGAAATAGAACCAATAGAATGGAGAGAGAGATGCACACAGAGAGACAGACAGAGAGACAGGAATCGGTTCACAGCCATGGGAGCTGGCAAATCTGAAGTCTGCAGGGCAGGCTGGAGACCCAGGGAAAAGTTGCAGCTCAAGTTCAAAGGCTATCTGGAGACAGAATTCTCTCTTTTTTGTAGGGGGGGGGAACCTTGGTCTTTTCTCTTAAGGCCTTCAACTGACTAGATACGGCCCACCCACACTACAGAGGCTTATCTGCTTTACTCAACGAATTAAATGTTCATTACATCTTCACAGCAACATCTAGAATCATATTTGACCAGAAATCAGCACCATGGCCTAGCCCCATGGACACACAAAATCAACCGTCACAGGGTTGTTTATGTCTTGTCAATCTGAAATTCAAGTTTGACTGTATTTTTTTTTTTGGTAAATGGATGGTCACAACAAAAGCAACAATGACTGCAATTACCAAACACAAAACACACTGACACTGTGTCATGATATTGACATTCAGTCCAGGAATCCTCCACTGTAACGGCTCCTTTACTTTGCAGTGAAAATCGATTTGTATATTTTTTTGCCTCTGAGTCCTTGTGGGATTTTTTTTTTTATTCAAACAGAAAGTCACCAGAATTATAGTCATCCTCATTGGTTCACTCGGTCCCATGTAATTCATTTTTTTTTCGTCTTGATCTTTTGTTGGCACTTTTATGAGTTCATCCGTTTTCCATCAGAGTTCTGAAAACGCTTCTTCATTCAATTCAGCAGTACAGTCCGTTACCAGAAGGTTTGACCGTATTTTATCTGACACCCAGGCCTGCCGTTCATCTGTACGGGCCTCAAGAACAGCTCTACTCCCTCCAGAGAAGCACCTGGCTGAGTGGGCACCTTCATGGAGCCCTGTCAAGGGAAATGGAATGGGATTGTCCCCCCATTTCCTTCTCTGTGGTGTTCAAATGGGGAAGAGTGTGTCAGAGGCCAGGTATGAATCATTCTCCGCCCACGCTGGACCAGCACCCCCGGGGGAGCAGAGGCAGAGGGGAGGTAATGAGATCCAGCTCTGCAGAGATGTAAAGGTGATTCATCCCCTCTGGAGAAAAAAGCTTCTCTGCAGGCTGAGAACGCGCTGGGTTTGGAGCAAAGGTCTGTTCAGGTCTCATGAATGGAAGAGAATTATCCAGCAGGGGGCTGGGGATGGCTTAACACATTCAAGGCTCTTTTAGTAGCGAGTAGCAGAAATCAACAGCCTTAAGTGAATCTGTTGGCTCTTGACCCAGAGAAGTTTCAGAAGCAAAAGCGCCAGAGCTCAGCCTGCTTCTTGGAACTGAGATCCTGAGATCCTGGATCCTGGAGAGGAAAAATCAACCAGACGGCAGGCGTTGCATTCTGCCCATTAGACAGAGGAGGAAGCTGGATGCCAGAGTTGTTAGATCGCACAGCTATTCTTACCCTGCATCCTCCCTAAAAACGAACCCAACGGTTGACTTTCAAATAGCATTTAATGGGTGAAGTGGCAATGTATTTACTTTCTATGCCACGAAACAATATCACCACACACTTAGTGGCTTAAATCAACACACATCTATTACCTCTCGGTGTCTGTGGGTCGAGAGTCTGGGCACGGCTTCGCTGGGTCTGCTGCTCAGGGTCTCCCACAAGACAGCAATCAGGGTGTCAGTCGAGGCTGCCGTCTCATCCAAAGTCTCAACTAGAGAAGGATCCACCTCCCAGCTCACACGGTTGTGGGCAGAATTCAGTTCCTTGTGGTTGCAGGACTGAGGGCCTCAGGTCATGGCCGCCATCTTGGATTCTGTCTACCATGGCGTTCCTTCCATCTCTCAGGGGCTGACGAGCTCTCAGGTTGTGTTTAGTGGGCCAGGTTACCGCGGTGCAGTATTTTGTGGGCCACCCTGGGGTGAATCCACCGCCCCAAAGAGAGTGAGCCGCCAGCAGAAGGAGGAGGCTTCTCTTCCGGCACCTGCATTGTGACAGCAGGGCAAACTCTGACATTCATATTTGCAAATCCTCTTCCGCGTCAAAGCATTAGTGATGACTCACCAGCTGGGGATGGCCTTATGCAGGATGGGCAGATGTTTCGAAAGGGCCAGAGAGTAAATATGCTCAGCTTTGCAGACCAGATCAGTCTCTGTCTTGACCACCCAACTCCACCACTGCATCACGAAGGCAGCCAAAGTTAATATATACCTCTGGGTTTCTCAGACTCAGCACCACTGATATCTTGGGCTGGATCTTTCTCTGTGTGGGGCCGTCCTGGGCACTGTGGGTGTTGAGCAGCATCCCCGGTCCCCACCCATCAAATGCCGGGGGCACCCCCAGTCGCGGTAACCCAAAATGTCTCCAGACATCGCCATGTGTCACCACTGGGGGCAGAATTGCTCCCAGTTAGGAACCACTGATGTCATCAAATGGACATATCTGTGTTTCAATAAAACTTTATTTATAAAAACAAGGTGTGAAGCCAGCCAACCCTGGACTAGACATTTACCTTTAAGATGAGGTCAGGACTTCCCTGGTAGTTCAGTGGTTAAGAATCTGCCTGCCAATGCAGGGGACATGGGCGCCACAACTACTGAGCCTGCTCTCTAGAGCCCACGAGCCACAACTAGTGAGCCCCCACACCACAACTACTGAACCCCAAGCGCCTAGAGCCCATGCTCCGCAACAAGAGAAGCCACTGCAGTGAGAAGCCCCCGCTCACCGCAACTAGAGAAAGCCCATGTGCAGCAACGAAGACCCAACGCGGCCAAAAATAAATAATAAATAAATAAATAAAAAATAATAAAGATCAAGTTGAGATCTGACCAAAAAAACAGATAGATGAGGTCAGTACACCCTGGGGCTGTGTTGCCAACCACAATGCATTTAGAAAACGGTCTGATTGTGTTCTGTCCACTGGGCACACCTGGGAAACCAAAACCCAATGCAGGTGACTATTCCACAAGCCGTATTCGTTCAACAAATATCTGAGTGTCTTGTGAGTCTTTTGTGATGAGGATTTTCCAGGGGGATGGATGGATGTGGAATCTCAGGGAAGAGCTGGTTGCAGAGAGGATACTCCCTGAATGTGACAGAGGGCGGTCTGTAGCTGGGGGTGGAAGAGGTCAAGAGGGCTTCCTGAAGGAGGAGACATTCACCCAGACCAAGAGTGGAGGGGCTGCTTCAGACACCCCATGAGCAGAGATGGAGGGGTGGATGGTGGGGCCTGGAGGGGGGGAGGTCTGCCAGACGACCCCCACTTCACCCCAGTCTCACCATGAGAGAAACATGAGACAGACCCCCAAAGAGGGACATTCCGCAAAATATCAGGACTACCCAGGGCATCACAAAGTCTGAGAAACCATCATAGCCCAGAGAGGTCACAAGGACATGTGATGACTCTCACATGGGATCCTGGATGGGGTCCTGGGACAGAAGAGGGAATTAGGGGGAAACTGAGGAAATCTGAATACACTGTGGACTTTGGTTGGTAATAGTGTATCAATATTGGTTCGTTAAGGGACTTCCCTGGTAGTCCAGTGGTTAAGACTCCAACTTCCACCGCAGGGGGGCACGGGTTCGATCTCTGGTCAGGGAACTAAGATCCTGCGTGCCATGCAGCCAAAAAAAGAAAAAAAAATTGGTTAATTCATTGTGACACATGTACCAGACTTTATATTAGGGACGCTGGGTGTGAGTTATGTGGGATCTCTGTGCCATTGTCTCAGTCACCTCAAGCTGCCAGAACAAATATCATAGACAGAGCAGCTTAAACAACAGACATTTTTTCTCTCCCACTTTTGGAGGCTGGAGGTCCAAGATCCAGGTGTCGGCGGTGTTGGTTTCTGGCGGGAGCTCCCTTCCTGGCTTGCAGACGGCTGCTTCCGGAAGGAGCACAGCCTTCTATCATTTAGACCTCTGACCTCCAGAACCGTAAGATAATAAATCTGCGTTCCTTTAAGCCACTGGTTTGTCGTCATCTGTTATAGCAAGTGCAGGAAACTCATACATGCTCTTCCCAGCAAGGGCCCCATGGGGATCCCGCGTGTGCCAGCCCAGCCAGCAATCATGTTGAATCCGTTTTTATGTTTTGCGTCAAGCCCCCGACGCCTAGGGCGCTGTTGATGGCTGTCACGTCTGCACAAGGAAGACCCTTGCTTAGGGAAAGAGAAACGCCCCCAGCTCTGACCTCCTTTTTCTGTCTCTTTTCTGCTGGCTTCCAGGTTGCCGTCCCCACGTCTGGGAGCCATGGAGCCCACCGCCGGTGACTTACAGCTGGCGCCCAGGGCAACCAAGGACATCCAGCCTACAGACGCCGCATGCTGCCGGGCAGCCCTCTCGGCCATGGTGGCCACCAGCATCGTCATGGTCACCCTGGGAGTCCTTGTGGGTGAGTGGCCACAGACTTGCACGGGTCCGCATGGCAGGCAGCTTGCACTAAGATGCCTGGGAGTGGCTCAAAAGTGTCCCAGGGCAAAGGGCTGAGCATGCAGTACACAGAGGCCACCCAACAGCAAGGCGATGGGACCGGGTTCTGAGTGTGGCTGCACTTAGTCCTGGGCTAGGCGGTGGGTGCCTGTGTGTCGAGGCAATACCTGCAAACTTCAGGTTTCCCACCAGTGGGATTCTTTATTTTTTTTTAATACCATGTGTTTGGTTTTGTTTTGTTTTTAATATTTATTTATTTTTTATTTGGTTGCGCTGGGTCTTAGTTGCTTAATGAAGATTCACAACCAGGGTGAAATGGAGACCAGTAGGGAAATGAACTTTTTAAAAACCCTTGAGAGGGGCTTCCCTTCCCTGATGGCACAGTGGTTAAGAATCCGCCTGCCAATGCAGGGGACACGGGTTCGAGCCCTGGCCCAGGAAGATCCCACGTGCCACAGAGCAACTAAGCCCGTGCGCCACAACTACTGAGCCCACGCGCCACAACTATTGAAGCCCACCTGCCTAGAGCCCTTGCTCTGCAACAAGAGAAGCCACCGCAATGAGAAGCGCACACGCTACAAAAAAGAGTAGCCCCTGCTTGCCGCAACTAGAGAAAGCCCACGCACAGCAACGAAGACCCAACGCAACCAAAAATTAAAATAATAAATAAATACATTTATAAAAATAAAAACCTTGGGCTTCCCTGGTGGCGCAGTGGTTGAGAGTCCACCTGCCGATGCAGGGGACACGGGTTCGTGCCCCGGTATGGGAAGATCCCACATGCCGTGGAACGGCTGGGCCCGGGAGCCGTGGCCACTGAGCCTGCGCGTCCAGAGCCTGTGCTCCACAACGGGAGAGGCCTGCGTACCCCCCCCCCAAAAAAAATATATATATATATATTTAAGATATATATAATATATTTAAATATATATATATTTGTGAATATCTGGAATAACTCAGAGCCTGGCACGGCTGACAGAGGCCCTCTAGTGGCTGTGGGGTGAAGTGCATGAAAATTGGGCTCGGTGGGTGGGGGGTGGCCGTGTGTTCGTGTGTCCGTGTGTCCTCACGCTAGGGAGAGACAGGGGACAGTTGCACACCTCCAGTCTAGAAGCACAGCTACATTTTGGGATAACAGGTAGATAAATCTCCAGCAGGACCTCTGAAACTGAGGAAGGCTCTAAGAAGAACTTAAAATTTAAAAACAATTTTTAAATTACAATTCAAATTTGTCCCCTTCCCAGACAGCCCAAAAATTTATTTGGAAGTATAAAATTTTACACGGGCCCTTGCTGGGCTGTTTCTCCAGTTGCCTGGGAGCCCATGGTTATTTCAGAGGGAAAGTGTGAGGCTTATTTGGGGCCCAGAACATAAGCACATGGGTCTACACGGCAGGGTTCTTGTTTTCTTTCTTTTTAGTTCCTTGCATGAGAAAACACACCAGTTTTAGAATTACTTTAGACTCTTCTATCTATTGAATAAACAAATATCTAAATATCGAGCTGGTCGAATATTCATTCAAATAAATAGAGCTGCGAGCCAGCTTTCACAGTGTAGGTGGCTGCTACTTCTATTTCTTAATTTAAAAAAATTTTTTCAAGTTTTTTGTTTTTTTTTTCTGGCCATTCCACATGGATTGTGGGATCTTAGTTCCCCGACCGGGGATTGGACCCAGGCCCCAGCAGGGAAAGCGCTGAGTCCTAAACACTAGACCAGACCACCAGGGAACTCCCTACTTCTAGTCTTTTAATTTTGTAATTATGATCATTTTTGACTGACGGACCCATTTGCCAGTCTCACGTATTTTCGACAGTTAGAAACACGTGTCTTCATGTATCATGTAGGCTTGTATTCTTTACAACATTGTTTGACTGTTCTTCTTTGCTGTTGTGTACTTTTGACAACCGTTGGAAACGATTATTCAGAGGGTGGTGTCATGGGCCGGGGTTCGAGGGTCCTGGCACCCCTGGCTGTGCCCCTGGGGTATTTGATGCCCCTTCCCAGGGAGGAGGTGGGAATTGTCCCAGAGTCGAGGGAAGGTCTTCCTTCTGAGGCCATTTCAGCATTTTTGGCTAGGATCCAGTCCTCCCCTTAGGGACACCTGGAGATGCCTGGGGCTTTGGGTACCTGGGGGCCTTTGGGTGGGTGATGGGTGAGAGCTGATAAGGGAGCACTGTTAATAATCACTCAACCCCCGGGAAGTCAGCCCACCCCCCGTTTGTTGGGGGTGACCGCCCCAGGGTGATGGGGGTGCCTCAGAGGCCGGCTTGGCTGAGCCCTGCCCCTGCAGGTGGGCGCTCTCACGGGGCCCTGGTCTTGTCCGCAGCCTCCCTCTCTACACAGGGTGTCAATGTGGAGCACACAGCCGAGCTGCGAGGGATCCGGTTTGCCCCCAGCTTGCAGCAGGAGACCTCAGACTATTACCGCACGCTGACGCCCACTCTGGAAACGCTGGTGAGGGTTCTGGGAGCCAGGGGGGCCAAGTGGGAGGCCAGGGGCTCTGACTGAGGCAGCAGAGCAATGGGAGGCCCAGGCAGCCTCTGAGGTAGGGAGGGGGCCCCATGGGGTGAACAGGGTAGGGGCTGATGCATTCCAGAATGCAGGGGAGGGTAGCATTTGATGGGAACTGACTGCTGCAGGATCCATAGGCCACGTTGAAAGGTTGTAAACTGCATTTCGGTAGAGAAATCAGAACCCTCCTACGTGGCTGGTAGGAATATGAAAAGGGGCAGCCACTGTGGAAAACAGTCTGGAGTTACTATCTGACCCAGCAATTCCGCTCCTGGGTGTCTGCCCCAGAAAAACAAAACCGTGAGTCCACACAGAAACTTGTACACGAATGTTCATGGCAGCGTGATTCATAACAGCCCCAAAGTGAAAGCAACCCAAATGTCCATCAACAGGTGATGGATAAACAACTGTGGTCCCTCCACACACGGGAGCATCACTCAGTCATGAAAAGGGGTGAAGCCCTGACACTCGCTACCACGTGGACGGACCCTGAGAACACGATGCTCAGTGAGAGAAGCCAGACACAGAAGGACCCACAGGGTGTGATTCCATTGACGGGAAACGTCCAGAACAGGCCGATCCACAGACACAGAGAGTGGGTTCCTCGTTGTCAGGGGCTGGGGAGAGGATGGGGGTGAATGCTGACAGGAATGGGGCTTCTTTTGGGGTCATGAGAATGTTTTAAAATTGTGATGAGGTTGAACAACTCTGTGAATATACTGAAACCCATCTAATTGCACACTTGTAAAAGGTGAGTTTTTATGGTAGGTGACTTTTAAAACATTGTTTAACATTTTATCCTAAGGGAAAGAGAAAGGTGACTAGGTAAGGATTCATATATATATATATATATATATATATATATATATATATATATATATATATATATATATAGTTGCTGTTTTTTGCGGTACGCGGGCCTCTCACTGCCGTGGCCTCTCCCGTCGCGGAGCACAGGCCCCGGACGCGCAGGCTCAGCGGCCATGGCCCACGGGCCCAGCCGCTCCGCGGCATGCGGGATCCTCCCGGACCGGGGCACGAACCCGCGTCCCCTGCATCGGCAGGCGGACTCCCAACCACTGCGCCACCAGGGAAGCCCAAGGATTCATTTTAAATGTGTGATAAGATGTGAGAGAAGCAGGGGGACAGTTAGGAGTCACCATCATCTAGACCAGGAGTCAGCAAACTTTCCCCGTAATAGGGCCAGATAGTCAATATTTTTGGCTTTTGGGGGCCAGAGAGTTTGTCTTGACTGCTGGGCCTTGTGTTGTAGCCTGAAAGCCGCCATAGATGACATGGATGAGTGGGCATGGCCGTGTGCCAATAAACCTTTATTTATGGACACTGAAATTTGCATTTCATACCATTTTCATGCACCGTGAAATATTTTTCTTTTTTTTTTTTACGTTTAAAAATGTAAAAACCATTCTTGTCCGTGATCTGTGCAAAAACAGGCAGTGATTCTAATTCAGCACATGGGCCGTATTGCTAATCTCAATCCCGTATCTTAAAGCAGCATGGTCCAGTAGAAATGTAACAGAAGCCCCGTGTGTAATTTAACATTTTCAGGTAGCCACTTTTTTTAAAAAAAAGTAAAAAGAATCAGGTAAGATTATTTTGAATAATACATTTTATTTAACCCAGAATATCCAAAATGTTATCATTTCAACATGTCATCAACCTATATAAAGCAGGTATTAATGAGATATTTTACATTCTTTCCTTTGTATTGAGGCTTCCAAACCTGGTGTGTCTTTTTTTTTTTTTAAGTTTATTTATTTTTTGGCTGCGTTGTATCTTTGTTGCTGCAAGCGGGCTTTCTCTAGTTGCGGTGTGTGGGCTTCTCATTGCGGTAGCTTCTCATTGCAGAGCACCGGTTCTAGGCGCGCAGGCTTCAGTAGCTGTTGAACCCGTGTCCCCTGCATTGGCAGGTGGATTCTTAACCACTGCGTCACCAGGGAAGTCCCCCAAACCTGGTGTGTCTTTTACACTCACATCTCAGGGTGGATACTGAGCTTCCACTCGGAAAACTCCATCCCTACTTAGAATTTGTAACGTTTACAGACCCAAGATGCTCCAAATATACTTAAGAATTTTCCAGTGACTGAATCAAGTATCCGTTTTGAAATTGAAGCGTGAATTAATTAAAATTGAACAAAATGTGAAAATCAGTTCCTCTGTGGCACCAGCCACATTTCAAATGCTCAGCTTCTACATATGGCCGGCGGCTGCCATATGGGGCGAGGCAGGTGTAGAACATTTTGGAAATTTGTGGAATGTTCTACAGGACGGTGCAGGTCTGAGTGTGGGCCATGGGGATGTGGACTCAGAGGGTGCGGTTCAGAGAAGCAAATTGGATTAATGGTGTTTTAGATGAGCGAATGAACGGGCATGACCGTGCATCACGTGTGTTTAGGGAGCGAGGATGGTGACCATAGGATTTAGCACCTAAGCAGGACATTCTGCCAGGGGACAGGGACGCTGTCAGTGACCACACTGGGAGAACAGATGAATGGGGTTACATGGTCACCCTACGTGTGGGTGACGTGAGCTGCCGAGGGGAGAGATGTGGGCCCTTCGGTGCCCAAAGCGAGACAATCCTAGGAGACGCGGACAGTGGTCACCCTAACAGCACATGAAGGACGAGGACCTTCCTGATAGCATCTGCTTGCACAAAGTGGGCTCAGCCACAGAATTTTTTTTAATGTAAAATTCACATAAAATTATCCTTTTCTTTATTATTATATTTTCTTTTGGCCACGCTGTGTAGCTTGTGGGATCTTAGTTTCTCAACCTGGGATTGAACCCGGGCCCCCGGCAGTGAAAGCGCCGAGTCCTGACCGCTGGACCGCCAGGGAATTCCCTGAAATTATCCACTTTTAAAGTGACTGATTCAGTGGCATTTAGTACATTCACAAAGCTGTGCAACCATCACTTCTAATTCCAGAACCTTCCATCACCCAAAAAGGAAACCCCACCCTCATCAGCAGTCACCCCCTCCCCCTCTCCCGCAGCCCCTGACAACCATGAACCCACGCTCCGTGTCTACGTATCTGCCTGTTCTGGACGTTTCCCATCAGTGGAATCACACCCTGTGGGTCCTTCTGTGTCTGGCTTCTCTCACTGAGCATCGTGTTCGCAGGGTCCGTCCACGTTGTAGGAGTGTCAGGGCTTCACCTCTTTTCATGGCTGAGTGATGCTCTCGTGTGTGGAGGGACTACGTGGGGTTTCTCCATCATCTGTTGGCGAAGCTATATTTTCATAGGCACGACTCCGAGATGCCTGTCCTGTCTCTTAGTTCTGTGAGTTGGCCGCACACGTGGAGTTGAAGAGGAGATGCTTTTCCACCCCCCTTCCCGGCTCTCCCCCGAGGGAGTCTCCGCAGAGTCTCACATTTGCCACGGTTGTTTCTGTTGTAGTTTGTCAGCAGCTTTCGGGAGACAGAGTTGGAGGCCAGCTGTGTGGGCTCCACAGTGCTCAGTTACTGGTGAGTTGGGGCCTCCTTGGAGGTGGAGGAAGCTTGGTGGTTGCCTGAGAGACTGCAGAAGATTCCAGCCAAGAGGCGCCCTCCCTCTCAAGGGCCAGTGTCCTCCCCGCAGGGAGGGCAACGCCAGCATCCTGGTGCGTTTTCGGCTGCACTTTATACAGCCGGCCCTGTGGACACCGAGCCTGGGCCTGGAGGAGGAGCTGCTGCAGCGGGGACTCCGAGAGAGGCTGCAGGGCCGCGGCATCCCCCTGGCCCCCTATGGCACCATCGTGTCCGCCCAGCTCACAGGCGAGTGGCCCCAGAGACAGGGTGACGTTGGGAGGGGCTGGAGGGACATGCTGGGGAAGGGGAGCCAAGCGAAAGTCGCATTAAACTGGAGGTTTTCCATAATCGCCCCTCTTGGTGACAAGGAAACATATACCCATTGCTTTACCCTCTATGGTCTAGACCAGGGGGCGGCAACCTATAAATATTTTCATCTTTGCCACCCGTTGGGTCTCTGTCCAGATGGGTCAACTCAGCTATTATAGCACAAAAGCAGCAAAGACACTATATAAACAAACGGACACCACTGTGTATCAATAAAACTTTATTTACAAAAACAAGTGGTGGGCCGGATTTGGCTCCTGGCCCCTGGTATAGAAATAAGGGTAGATGTTATGCTCTAAAATTCTAAGATTGCTGTGCGTTGTGATTTGAGAGCCAGGCATGAGGTCAGACTGCTCAGATTTTAAAATTGTAGCCTTGACCTTGCCCTGCAGGACATTTACAGTCCCCTCTCCACCACTCCCGACACACTCAGTGAGTCTCAGTAACCTCGCCAGCACTAAGAGAGCTTTCTGCGGGGATGGAAATGTTTTGGGTCGGTGCCATCCACTCTGGCAGCCACCTGCCCCACGCAGCTGTTGAGCTCTTATCGTGAGGAATGGAATATTTCATCTGATTTCATCTTTGCTGATTTAAGTCAGAATTTAAGTGGATCCCAGGTGGACAGCGGAGACCACTGCTTTGCAATACGATGTTGTCAGAGAACCTCAGTGCTTGCTAAATGAGCTTATATCTCTTCTCCGTTTTGCTGCAGGGAGCCAGAAGGAGCTGCTGACAGAAAGAGACTTAAAATCAGGTATGTTTTGTTGAATGGATAAAGAAGATGTGGTATATATGTGTACAATGGGATACTACTCAGCCGTAAAAAAGGATGAAATAATGCCATTTAAAGCAACATGGCTGGACCTAGAGATTATTATACTAAATGAAATAAGTCAGAGAAAGACAAGTATCACTTATACGTGAAATCTAAAATATGACACAAATGAACCTATCTACAAAACATAAACAGATTCACAGACATAGAGAATAGACTTGTGGTTGCCAAGGGGGAGGGGGGTGGGGGAGGGAAGGATTGGGAGTTTGGGATTAGCAGATGCAAATTATTACATATAGGATGGATAAACAACAAGGTCCTACTGTATAGCACAGGGAACTATATTCAATATCCTGTGATAAACCATAATGGAAAAGGATACGAAAAAGAATGTATATCTGTGTGAGCAGACAATTTAAAAGTGAGGCATTTTGAATTATTCAGAGCCAAGCATGATTAAGAGAAGGCATTATTGGTTTTGTTTTGTTTTTAAGTGATGGAAAGTTGTTATTAAAAGAAAAGACAAAAAACAGTTTGGGGGGAAAAAAAAGAAAAAAGAGTAGGTATCACCTGGAATCTCATTGCTTTTACTATTTTGGTAACTTTCCTCCCAGACGGCTCATGACACATGTACAGATACATTTATTTAGCTTTACATCAATGGTCCCCAACTAGGGGTGATCCTGCCCCCTCAGGGGACACAGGGTGATGTCTGGGGACATCTGTGGTCGTCACGATGGGGGGTGTTCTTGGCATTCAGTGAGTGGGACCGGGGTGCTCCTCAACAGTGCCCAGGACAGCCCCCCCCACCCAGAGTATGGCCCCCAAATGTGAACTTACACTTCAGTGGCAAATTTTATGTTATGTGTACTTTATTACAATTTTAAAAATTAATTTCACCTATTTCTTTAAAAAAAATGTATTTATTTGGTTGCACCAGGTCTTAGTTGCAGCAGGCGGGCTCGTTAGTTGTGGCTTGCTGGTTCCTTAGTTGTGGCACGTGGGCTCCTTAATTGCGGCTCACTGGCTCCTTAGTTGTGGCTTGTGAACTCTTAGTTGTGGCATGCATGTGGGACCTAGTTCCCTGACCAGGGATTTAACCCAGGCCCCCTGCACTGGGAGCTCAGAGACTTATCCACTGAGCCACCAGGGAAGTCCCCCTATTTCTTACTTTTTAAAAACATGACGGGACTTCCCTGGTGGTGCAGTGGTGAAGAATCCGCCTGCCAATGCAGGGGACACAGGTTCGATCCCTGGTCCGGGAAGATCCCACATGCCGCGGAGCAACTAAGCCCGTGTGCCACAACTACTGAGCCTGCGCTGTAGAGCCCACGAGCCACAACTACTGAGCCCGCATGCCGCAACTACTGAAGCCCACGTGCCTAGAGCCCGTGCTCCGCAACAAGAGAAGCCACCACAATGAGAAGCACACGCACCACAACAAAGATTAGCACCCGCTCGCCGTAACTAGAGAAAGCCCACACGCAGCGAGGAAGACCTAACGCAGCCAAAAAATAAATTAATTAAAATAAATTAATAAATAAATAAAACGTGGCTGATAGAAATGTAAAAGTACATACACGGCACACATACGCTTAGGTTGCATAGCCCTGGCCCCGGTGCTGACTAGCATTCTCAGTGTCACATCTCTGTACTAATTCTGAGAAAATTATTTCAGAGACATTCAGAGAAAAGGAAGCAGAGAAGAGATGCCTTCCACGCTCTAGAGTTTCCGCGTGGAGAGCAGGCGGGAGAGATGGAGTGAGGTCAGGAACGCGGTTCTTGTCTGCCCTCAGGTCACTGTCCAGGGAATGCCTTTTCCTGCGGGAACAGCCAGTGTGTGACAAAGGTGAACCCGGAGTGTGATGACACGGCGGACTGCTCTGATGGCTCCGATGAGGCCCACTGTGGTCAGTCTGCCTGTTTGGCCTGTTTTCTGGGCTATGTCCCCTTTCCAGGTTCAAGTGCTGGCTCTCTGGCCCACTGTGCCCATCACACACAGACACGTGGTCCCGGCATTCACTGGAGCGGGGCAGAGAAAGGGAGTGGGCACCTGTGATATGACAGGAAACCTGAGCGGCAAGCAGAGAAGGGAGACCTTGAGGTGTGTGGAGTGGAGAGCCTCGGGAGAAAAGGAGAAAAAAATCAGGTCAAACCGTGGGAAGCCTTGAATGCCAGGAACTGGGGGGTCTGTCCTATAGGTAGTGGGGAGTCACCAAAAGGATGTGAGCAAGGGAAAATTACAATTGAAATGCTGTAAGAGTAGTCAGCATTTTTCTAGCAATGCTAGCCCATGCAGTAAGGTGAGAACAGTGGTTTAAATATTGGAAAGGAAGAAGGAAAACTATCATAATTTCAATTTGATTCTCTAAATGAATCAATAAATTAACTGAAAGGATATCAGAAAAATAAGACAGTTCAACAATAAGGGGAAGATAAGATAAATACACATAAAGGAGGCTCTTGTTTTGCTTTATACAATTAATAACAGTTTAGAAGATATAATGGAAAAGATCATAGTCTTGATTAATAGCAACACAAAATAAAATAAACTTGTGTCCTGTATATAATAATAATTATCTAGAATTACAAACCATTGCTGAAGGACATAAAAGCAGACTAAATAAACAGAGAGACACGGCATCCTATGAAAAGATGGACATATAAAGATTTTGAAACTTGCAAAATACATGGTGAGGGAGACATTCATAGCGTCTGGTACCTGGCCGTGGAGGATGGTATAGAGGTTGACTGAAATTGGCAGGTGTGGTCGGGGGGTCCCCAAGACTCCTTCAGATTCAGTGACTCACGAGAAGGAGTCACAGAACTCAGTAAAGCTGTTGTATGCGTAGTTATGGCTTATTACAGTGAAAGGATACAGATGAAAATCAGCAAAGCAAAAGGTGCAAAGTCCAGGAGAGACCGAGCTCAAGCACGCTTCCAGTTATCCTCTCCCAGTGGCGTCATGTGGACAGCGTGTAACTCATTCTCCCAGCACCATATGTGACAACACACTCAAAGTACTTCCAACCAGGGGAGCTCACCCAAGGCTTGGTGTCCAGGGTTTGTGTTGGGGGTTGGTCACATAGGTACGTAACATCCATATAGCTAACTTTAGGATATGATTGTCCTAGAGCTGCTGAATCACAGGACCTCAGGCTGAGTGGATTAAACAACAGAAATGTATTCTCTCCCAGCTCTGGAGGCTAGAAGTCCGAGATCAAGGTGTCCGCAGGGTCGGTTCCTTCTGAGGCCGTGAGGGAGGATCTGTTCTATGTGGTCTCCCGGCTTCTGGTGGTTTGCTGGCATCCTTGGCATTCTTTGAATGCGGGGGCCATGGGGACAACAGACTGCAGACAGACGTGCCAGGAACGCGGCCACACTCCTGCCTTCTTGGGGGTCCTGGATAGTGATCTCTGTCTTGCAGACTGTGGATTGCAGCCTGGCTGGAGGACAGCCGGCAGGATTGTGGGCGGTGTGGAGGCATCCCCGGGGGAGTTCCCTTGGCAAGTCAGCCTCCGAGAAAACAACGAACACTTCTGTGGGGCCGCCGTCATTGGCGCCAGGTGGCTCGTGTCTGCTGCCCACTGCTTCAATGAGTGAGTGCACGTCCCTGAGGGCTCAGAGCCCACCCCACCCCTGTATCCCACCTACCTTCCACTCTGGGAATGCCACCTTTCCTGGGTGTCTTCAGAGCCCCTTGGAACTTATTTCCTTCCTCCCTTCCTTCCTTCCTTCCTTCCTTCCTTCCTTCCTTCCTTCCTTCCTCCCTCCCTTCCTCCCTCCCTCCCTCCCTCCTTCCTTCCCTCTCCTTTTTAAAAGATATTTATTTATTTATTTGGCTGTGTCGGGTCTTAGTTGCGGCACGTGGGAACTTTTGTTGCGGAGCGCGGGCTCTTCGTTGCGGCGTGCGGGCTCTCTAGATGTGGCGCGTGGGTTTAGTTGCCCCGTGGCATGTGGGATCTTAGTTCCCTGACCAGGGATTGAACCCATGTCCCCTGCATTGGAAGGCAGATTCTTAACCACTGGACCACCAGGGAAGTCCCTCCCTCTCTTTTCTTTTTGTTAAACCTGAATGCATTAATTTTTTTAAATTGTGGCAAAATATATGTAACATAAATTTACCATTTTTAAGCACACAGCTCAGTGGCATTAAGCACACTCACATTGTTGGGCAACCATCCCCACCATCGTCTCCAGAACTTTCTCATCCTCCCAAACTGAAACTCTATCCCTTTTAAACCCTGACTCCCCAGCCCCTCCCCCAGCCCCTGGCCCCCACCATCTACTTCCCGTCTCTGTGGATCTGACTCCCCCAGGGACCTCCTGTGAGTCGAATCAGACAGTACTTGTCCCTTTGTGACTGAAATTTCACTTAACCTGTTTTCAAGGTTCATCTACGTTGTGGTGTGTGTCACTGCTTCTTTCCCTTTCGTGGCCAAATAACATTCCAGTGTGTGGATGGACATGTGTTTGTTCTTTCATCCATCGACGGACACTTGGGTTGTGTCCGCCTTTTGGCTGTTGTGAATAATGCTGCTGTGAACATGGGTGTGCAAGTATCTGAGTCACTACTTTCAACTGCTTTGGGTATAAACTCAGAGGTGGAATCGCTGGGTCATATGGTGATTCTGTGTTTACCCTTTTGAGGAAACACCATCCCGTTTTCCACAGCAGCTGCCCCATTTTCCATTCCCACCAGCAGTGCACAAGGGTTCCAATTTCTCCACATCCTTGAGAAGTTCCTTTGACATTTATTGTAAAGCTGGTTTGGTGGTGCTGAGTTCTTTTAGCTTTTGCTTGTCTGTAAAGCTTTTGATCTCTCCATCAAATCTGAATGAGATGGGGCTTCCCTGGTGGCGCAGTGGTTGAGAGTCCGCCTGCCGATGCGGGGGACACGGGTTCGTGCCCCGGTCTGGGAAGATCCCACATGCCGCGGAGCGGCTGGGCCCGTGAGCCATGGCCGCTGAGCCTGCGCGTCCGGAGCCTGTGCTCCACAACGGGAGAGGCCACAACAGTGAGAGGCCCGCGTACCGCACAAAAAAAAAATCTGAATGAGAGCCTTGCTGGGTAGAGTATTCTTGGTTGTAGGCTTTTCCCTTTCATCACTTTAAATACATCATGCCGCTCCTTTCTGGCCTGCAGAGTTTCTGCTGAAAAGTCAGCTGATAGTCTTACAGGAGTTCCCTTATATGTTATTTGTTCCTTCTCCCTTGCTGCTTTTAATATTCTCTCTCTAATTTTTGTCTTGTTGATTATGATGTGTCTTGGTTTGTTACTATTTGGGTTAATCCCGTATGGGACCCTCTGTGCTTCCTGGACTTGGCTGGCTGTTTCCTTTCCCAAGTTAGGGAGGTCTTCAGCTGTTATCGCTTCAAATATTTTCTCAGGCCCTTTCTCTCTGTCTTCTCCTTCTGGGACCCCTATAATGTGAATATTAGCACGATTGATGTTGTCCTAGTGTCTGTCAAACTGTCCTCATTCCTTTTCATTCTTTTTTTCTTTTTTCTTTTGGGGGCAGTGATTTCCACTACTCTGTCTTCCAGCTCACCGATCTGTTCTTCTGCCTCGTTTAGTCTCCTTTGGATTCCTTCTACTGTATGTTTCATTTCAGTTGTTGTATTCTTCATCTCTGTTTGGTTGTTCTTTATATTTTCTCTTTGTTTAAAATGTCTCACTTCTTACTCCGTGCATCTGCTCCTCTCCTGAGTTCCATGATCTTTACAATCACTACCCTGAACTCTCTCTCAGGTAGGTTGCCTATCTCTCCCTCACTTAGTTCTTCTTCTGGGGGTTTATCTTGTTCGTCTGGAACACGTTCCTCTGTCACCTCATTTTGTCTTGAGTTGCTGTTTGTATTTTTATGTGTATGGTAGGTTCGTTATGTCTCTCAACCTTGGAGAAGTGGCCTCTGGAGGACACGTCCTATGCATCCCCGCAGTGCACTCCCCGCTCATCACCCAAGCTACATGCTCTAGGGGTTGGCTGCGTGGGTCCTTCTGTTGTCGCAGGCTGACTATGTGGGCGGTCTGCTAGGCTTGGTTGGCTGCCAGGCCCCGTCTTATGTGGATGCTGCTGGCTGCGGTTTAGCGGGGCTTGGTCGCGAGGTAGCAGGTTGTGGGATCCTAGGGGGCCTGGGACTAGTGCTGGCTCACTGGTGGGCAGAGTCAGGGTCCTGCAGACTCTGGGGCTGTTGCCCAGCCACTGGCAGGTGGAGCCAGACCCTGGGGTTAGTGCCCGACTCCTGGCAGGCAGAGCTGCTTCCTGGGGTCTGCCTGCAGGGCCCAGGGATCCCAGAGCTCGTTTCAGAGCATTGGTGGTGGTGGTGGGGGCAGGTTTCGGCTACAGTTGGGTATGGGTTCTGGAGCGTCCCAGAGGTGGCCTTGGCTTACTGGTGGGCAGGGCTAGGGTCTGGCCTTCAATGCGGGATCATGGTTTTCTTGCATCTGGTGTCCGCCCACTGGTGGGCAGAGCTGGGTCTTGGCCCTCTGGTGGGCAGGGCTGTGTCTAGGGGCAGCTGTGGGCTCAGGGGGGCGTCTAAGGCAGCCTGTCTGCTGATGGGGTGGGGCTGTGTCTCCGCCCAGTTAGTTGATTGGCCTGGGGCGTCCCAACACTAGCGCCTGTGGTCTATTGCGGGGGGGGGGGGGGCCGGGTCTCCGCACTAAAGAACCAAGATGGCGGCCGCCAACATTACGTCCCCAGGGCGACCCATGGCCGCCCGCGCCTTGCCTCCCCAGGAGACCCTCCGAGACCAGCAGGTAGGTTCGGTCCAGGCTTCTATCAGATGACTACTTCTGCCCCGGGTCCCAGTGCACGTGGGATTCTCTGTGTGTCCTTTAGGAGTGAAGCCTCTATTTCCCCCAGTCCCGTGGGGCTCCTGCGACTAGTTCTGTGGGCCTCCGAAGCCCAATGCTCTGGGGGACCCTCTTCCTGGTGCCGGACCCCCAGGCTGGGGAGCCTGACGTGGGGCTCTGTGGGAGAACCTCTGCGGCATAATTCTCCTCCAGTCCGTGGGTCCCCCACCAGGGGCCACGGGGTTTGATCATATCGTGAGTCCGCCCTTCCTTCTCATTTTGTTGCGGTTCCTTCTCTCTGTCTTCGGTTGGAGAAGATCTTTTCTGGTAGGTTCCAGTCTTTTTCATCGATGGTGGTCTGCAGGTAGTTGTGATTTGGGTGCGCTCCTGAGAGGAGGTGAGCTCAGGGTCTTTCTACTCCGCCATCTTGGCCGATCTCCCAGTCTCTCCACATCCTGGCCATTACTTGTCACTTTGTTTGTTTTTAATAATAGCCATCCTAATGGGTGTGCAGTAATGTCTCATGGTGGCTTTGATTTGCGTTTCCCTAATGATTAGTGATGTTGAGCGTCTTTTCATGTGCTTATTGGCCATTTGTGTGACATTTGTGTGACATTGCTCCATCTTCTTGGGAGCAATGCCCACTTTTTTTGTTTGTTTGGCTGTGTCGTGTCTTCGTTGCTGTGTGCAGGCTTTCTCTAGTTGTGGCGAGCGGGGGCTACTCTTTGTTGCAGTGCGCAGGCTTCTCATTGCAGTGGCTTCTCTTGTTACAGAGCACAAGTTCTAGGCGTGTGGCCTTCAGTAGTTGCAGCACGCGGGCTCAGTAGTTGCGGCACGCGGGCCCTAGAGCACGCAGGCTTCAGTAGTTGTGGCGCACGGGCTTAGTTGCTCCGCGGCATGTGGGATCTTCCTGGACCAGGGCTCGAACCCCTGTCCCCTGCATTGGCAGGCGGATTCTTAACCACTGCGCCACCAGGGAAGTCCCTTTGCCCAGTTTTGAACTGGTTTTTTGTTGTTGTTGAGGATGGTCAGAATCTTTAACAATGAGAGTGGCCAATCAGAATGGAGCTCACCAAAGGTGGGAGAAGGTTCTGGAAGCCTCTGGCAGTGCCAGGCATTGCTATTTGGTTATTTCCATCTGAGGAGTCCTCGGGGACAGGACAGGGCAATAGGAAGCATGGGTTCCCCTGGGAAACCATTACCTACGAATTGCCCCAGGGTCACTAATGGAACAGCCTGCTGGGAATTCCAGGGAAACCTGCCCCAGGAAATGATGGTCTGGTGGACACAGGTCACATAAGCAGTGACATTCAGGGCAAGAAGGGTTGCTTTTTCATCGTTTTAAATTTCGTTTCTCTTAATATTTTATTATGAATATATTTAAGTAGAAAAGATGAAAAAATAGGACAAACACCCATATGCCAGTATCTGATTTCAAAAGTTATTACTATTTCACTGTATTCGTTTTTTCTCCCACTCTCTCCATCTATCTGCACCTGTAATTATTCACACACACATTCATACATATATATCTTTGCCAAACCATTTGAAATTAAGTAGAAAACATCATGACACATGGCCTCCGAATCTCCCGCATGCATTTGTGCACGTAGACAAAAGAGTCTGTCACATACCCACATACCACTATCACACCCAAGAAAATTTAAAACAGCCACACAACGTTATCTAGTAGCCAGTCCATATTCAAGGCCTCACTCGCCTCACCCTAATCCCAGCCGTGTTGGATCCTGTCTTTGTTTAAAATACTGATAATTCGTGCACCATGTTTGTTTTTGTTTTTGTTTTTGTTTTTGCAATCATTCTGATTTTTGACAATGTTACATGAAAATATTATTTTTCTTATTGCTGCGTTGGGTCTTTGTTGCTGCGCTCAGGCTTTCTCTAGTTGCGGCGAGCGGGGGCTACTCTTCATTGTGGTGCGTGGCTTCTCAGCGCGGTGGCTTCTCTTGTTGCAGAGCACGGGCTCTAGGCGCGCAGGTTTCAGTAGTTGTGGCGCACGGGCTTAGTTGCTCCGCGGCACGTGGGATCTTCCCGGCCCAGGGCTCGAACCCGTGTCCCCTGCATTGGCAGGCAGATTCTTAACCACTGCGCCACCAGGGAAGTCCGAAAATATTATTAGTCTCGATGGCTGAGTTTTGGGGCGCCTCCTTAACACTTGCTCGCTGGGTGAGTGCCTCACCCTCCGGCCCCATCCTCAGTGGGCCTCTGAGCGGGGATTTGTCTGCCCTGCAGATTCCAAGACCCCACCGAGTGGGTGGCTTACGCGGGCAGCACGTACCTCAGCGGCTCGGAGGCCAGCACGGTGCGGGCCCGAGTGGCCCGGATCATCACGCACCCCTTCTACAACTCTGACACGGCCGACTTCGACGTGGCGGTGCTCGAGCTGGGTGGCCCCCTGCCCTTCAGCAGGCATGTGCAGCCCGTGTGCCTCCCAGCCGCCGTGCACGTCTTCCCGCCCCGGAAGAAGTGTCTGATCTCGGGCTGGGGCTACCTCAAGGAGGATTTCCGTAAGCACCATACCGCCCGCAGCCTCTCCAGGCAGCCAGCAAAGCCCAGCCAAGCAAGCAACACACAGTCCGGCCTCATTAGCCGCGGATTCTGTATTTGCAAATTCGCCTACTCGCTAAAATTCATTTGTCTCCCCAAGTGGATACTCGTGGGGGGAATCTGTGATTGTTCCCTGATGTGCAATTTGAGTCGTTCCCAGCTGAGGTGGAGCTGGGCAATACCCTGCCTCTTGGTTCAGCTCAGACTGGAGACCGGTGTCCTTTTCGTGGTCTATTTACTGCCACTTTTTTTCCCTGCATTTTTGTGCTTTTTGTGGCAGGTTTCACAAAATCTAAACAGGCCCCAAGCGTAGAGCTGAAGTGCTGGCTAGCGTCCTACGTGCAGGAGGGCTGGGATGTGCCTAACGGGCAGAAAGTACGTGTGTTAGATGAGCTTCGTTCAGGCAAGAGTTACAGCGCTGTGGGCTGTGAGCTCGGTGTTAACGAATCAACAGTGTATGTCAAGTGAAGTGTCTTTAAGTAGAAACACACGTACCATCGTGAGGTTATGTACGTATGGATCAGCTGTGACCAGAGGCTCTCAGGAACCTGACCCCGTGTAACCCCCAGAGCAGTGGGGCAGTGTTCACTGATTCAGTGTTTGGGTAATTTTATAGAACAGAACTGCCTCATATCGACTGTAACCTGATGGTGGTAAATGCTGGGAAGGAAACCAGTAGGAAAAATGAGTTGGGGGCGGGGACAGCTTTAGGAAAGGGCCTGAGATGGTGACACTTCAGCCAAGACCAGGCTTCCTACTCCAGGGACTGGGCAGGAAGCAAATGAGACAGAAACCCCTGTTCACATGGAGCCCCCAGTCCAGACCAGCGCCTCCCAATAAAACTTCCCTCAGTGGTGGACACAAGCCACATCTGTGCCATCCACAACGGGGGGGCCAGCAGCCCTATGACACGGGCTAGCGCTACCAAGAAACTGAGTCTTACATTTCACTTCATTGTAATGAATTTCCGTCTGCATTTAAATAGCCTCATGTGGGCAGTGGCTACCATACCCAGACAGAACAATTCCAGGGGGCAGTAGATAATGAACAAGATAAGTGGCAAATGGTGATGTACAGAATGGAGAAAAGTAAGGCAGGGGTTGGGTGGGGGCTGCAATTTAAAATAGGAGATGAGAGGAGGAAGGCGGACAGATTCTGCAGGGACAAGCATTCTAGGCAGCCAGAACGGCATGTGCAAAGGGCCTGGGGTGCCAGGGTAGGTGGTCCAAGCTTGGGTATTTGGATTGAGCTGGGCGGGTGGTGGTGGGGGTGACACCCTGGAGCATTTGAGGAAAAGGTTATGTAATCTGATTTAATGTTTAGCCAAGATGGGGCTACGGCTGGACTAAGAAAAGATTCCAGCAGGTAAGGGGGAGCTCAGGGCGGGCAGGTTTGGGGAGGGGAGGGGAGGAGCCTAGTCTTGGGGCATTAACTTTGATGCCACTTAGCTGTCCAGGCCGAGAGGGTGGTCAGTGGGCATTGATGGACCTGGCTCATTTCTGATCTGGGGCTGCAGCAGCTCCACCGCAGCTGGGGAAACAGAAGCTCAGCCTCCTGGCTCGGGGTGGCTGCCAGGGTCCTGGAGTGCTCACCCTGCTTGTCTCTCCCCATGCTGGGCAGTGGTCAAGCCGGAGATGCTGCAGAAAGCCACCGTGGAGCTGCTGGACCAGGCCCTGTGCGCCAGCCTGTATGGCCACTCGCTCACCGACAGGATGCTGTGTGCCGGCTACCTGGATGGGAAGGTGGATTCCTGCCAGGTGAGCCCGGTGCCTGGGAAAGAAGCCAGAGGCCCCAGACGACGCCTTGCCAGCCCCTGAGGTGGCTGGGAAAGGCCCCCAGGTTTCCGCCCGAGGTTCCCCTCTCCCCGGAAGGGGGAAGTCTTCTGTTGCTGGTCCACCACCAAGATTTCCTCTGCTTGGTTTGTCACATGGCTGTGGATTTCCTTTTTCTTTTTAGTTTATATCTTTGCTCTCCTTTTTAAGGCCTGGTGGGTGGGGAGCGGCTGCTACATGCGCTCAGGGTGCCACATCAGAGCCAGAAGCTGGAGAAAATGGCGGGAAATAGTAAGAGAGAACTTGTGTTTAAGGATGAAAGAGTTGCGGTGAGATGGGTGTGTGTGAGAAGGCAAAGGATAGCAAGACAGGATGAGTGAGGGCAGATGCGGCCCTGCAGGAGGACGCTGCATGACGACTGGAGGTTCCTAAGCCACTGGTGACATTACCCAGGGTCTGCTGGGCTAAGGAGAGGAGGGGATATTGCTTATTTGGGTTGGGTTTTTAACTGCCAGTGGTAGAACTGAAAGAGGTCTTAGAGATCTCATAGTCCAACTGTCCTATTTTATTTTTTTAGAAGAGGAGACTGAGGTTCCGAGATGTGAGGTATCAGCCCACATGTGCTTCGTGAGCGCGTGGGGAGAAGGCCCCCAACCAGGGCTCCTTCTCTGACCCTGTGGCTCTGGGATTGGGACCGGCTGCAGCCACGGAGCCCCGACCCCTCCTGAGGGTGTGCCTTTGTCTCCCAGGGCGACTCGGGGGGCCCCCTGGTCTGCGAGGAGCCCTCCGGAAGGTTCTTCCTGGCCGGCATCGTGAGCTGGGGAATCGGCTGTGCAGAAGCCCGGCGTCCGGGGGTGTACGCCCGGGTGACCAGGCTGCGTGACTGGATCGTGGAGGCCATTGCCGCTGCAAGCAAGCCTCTGGCCCCCACGGCGGCTCCTGCCCCGGCCATCCCCAGCACCGCCTGGCCCACCAGCCCACAGAGCCCGGTGGTCAACACACCCACCAGGCCCACGCTGGCCCCCAGCGCCGTGCCTCTCGACTCAGCCACTGCATCTAAGCCACAAGGTACTTTCTGGGGAGACAGCAGAAGTGGGTGTCTGCTCCGTGCGGGGTTGGGTGGATTGGTACTGGCTTTCCAAAGCTGTCTGTGGGGAAGAGATAGGTGATTCATTAGTGATGTCTGTCAAACGCCCAGGCAAAGGCTATTTTCACATTTACTGCCTGATGACACCTACTGCCGGCCTGGAGGAGGGTGTACTCAGAATATCCCGAAGGGTCAGCAAGAGGCCAGTGACCGTGACGATGGGGCCAGGGTGGGAGAGCGACTGACCTGGGGTCACCGCAGACACGAGCACCCACACGAAGCACACAACTTCTCCACCTGTCTCGACTTTGTGGTTTCCGAGGACCCAGGTCCAGTCACTGCCCGGATCTGCCCCTGATCCGCCTTCGTGGTCTCACAGACCTGCAAGGCTCAAAGCCAGTTGAAACTCTGCCTCTTTTTTTGCTTTTAACACAAAAATCTCCTTTACTCTTGGTCGCTCCCACTCAATCATTTAACAATTCAAGATTTGTACTGTAATTAATAACGTGAAATTCTGACAGACAGTGGTATACAAAGTCAATTAAGATGTGCTTCCCATCTTTATTAAATGTTGAAAAATAAAGAGTAGGAAAGAATAGTAAAGTACACTCCCATTAGAAAGAATACATGATTTATGTTGAGTACATACCAGTTTTCCAAAGTACTGTGTACCTGGCCAAAGATATATTGCTAAAGACACACGTACACGGGGTACAGACACGTGCATACAATCAAATAAACATCGCACGACACATATATAGAAAAAGTTATATGTAACAAAAATGAAAAAAATTTTGATATATTGTTTTTGCCTATGGAAATGAGTATCAAATTAACTTCTTTTCATTTTTTTCTGCTTATTTTATTATTTATTTTTAAAAAAATTTTTTATTGGAGTGTAATTGTTTAACTGTGCCTCATTTAAAGTCGCCTGCACCCACCCTGCCCCCAAGCCCGTAACAACCCGACTCTGCCTTTGTCCAGAGCCGCCTGGGCTGTGGCCTGTGTCTGCCGTGCTGACACTGGTGGGGACAGGGCTGCTGTGATTTTCACTGGTGGGGACAGGGCTGCTGTGATTTTATCTTCTTTTTCGCCCATATCCCCCCAGCTGGGCCGCGTACTTGTACTTGAGACCTTAGGGCTCCTTTAAGCCTCGATTTCTTCATGTGTGTGACGGGATGATTGTGCCCTGGCCCAGCCAGAGCCCGGAGGCTGTGCCCTGTGTCCCGAGGCCCCTCTGGAACCAGGGTGGTCCCGCCGCCCGCCGAGCGGGCTGAGATGCGCGGGCCCTCCTGTCTCGTCCCCGCAGAGTGCGGGGCCAGGCCGGCGCTGGAGAAGCCCACCCGGATCGTGGGCGGGTTCGGGGCCGCCTCCGGGGAGGTGCCCTGGCAGGTCAGCCTGAAGGAGGGTTCCCGGCACTTCTGTGGAGCCACCGTGGTGGGGGACCGCTGGCTGCTGTCTGCCGCCCACTGCTTCAACCAGTAAGGCCCCCTCGGCTCCCCCGTCATCACCGGGTCCCCCCCACCATCAAATCCCCGTGCATGCAGAGACCACTTAGGACCCAGCACGTGGCCAGGGTCACGTCCAGCTGCGGGGTGCGGGGTAGGGGGCGGATGGGGGGCAGTGTGAAGAAGTAGGGGGCTCTGGGGAGTGGCTTCTGGGAGGATCCTGTCGAGCTGGTCTGTGAGGGACACAGAGGGGCCGAGTTGGGGGGCAGGCTCCTCCCCTCCACTCAAGGGCAGGTGGCATTGACCTCTGATTGCCACAAAGCCGTGGGGGTCTCTCATGCCTTCTTGTCCCAGAAGGAAATGAGGCCCGGGGGGCCTCCCTGCCTTGCCCACGGTCTCATGGTGCCCTCCCCGGGGCCTGGGTCCCGCAGCTCTGCCCGGTGCCCGGGGGGCGGCAGGGAGTCTGATCGGCCCCTTCCCGGCAGCACAAAGGTGGAGCTGGTGCGGGCCCACCTGGGCACCGCGTCCCTCTCGGGCGTCGGCGGGAGCCCCGTGAAGATGGGGCTCAGGCGGGCGGTGCTGCACCCCCAGTACAATCCCAGCATCCTGGACTTCGACGTGGCCGTGCTGGAGCTGGCCAGGCCCCTGGTCTTCAACAAGTACGTGCAGCCTGTCTGCCTGCCCCTGGCCATCCAGAAGTTCCCCGTGGGCCGCAAGTGCGTGATCTCTGGATGGGGCAACACGCAGGAGGGAAACGGTGAGCCTCCGCCCCCCCACCCCCACCCGGGGCTCTGGTCCCACCGCCCGCAGACCACTCACCTCTCCACTAACTCAGGGTCGCAAACTCCGGCCCATGGGCCCAGTGCGGCTGCTTTTTATAAATAAAGTTTTACTGGCATGCAGCCACGCCCACTCACTCACTGATAGCCCCCGGGCGGCTTTCCTGCTACAAAAGCAGAGCTGAGTGGTCCCAACAGGCTGTCTGGCCTGTAAAGCAGAACATATTTACTCTGTGGCCCTTTATGGAAAAAGTTTGGGGACCCTTGTGCTTCCCTTTGAGACCTCAGAGTAGCCCCCTTGCAGGTCACCCAAGGTGCTAGGGAATCCGCACAGGGACAGTGGTGAGATTCTAGGGTGGGACCCGCCTCCTTCTCACTTTACACCCCTGCAAGGCCGTGGGCCTCTGGGCCTTGACCTGTAGGACGGGGATGGCACCTCCCTCTGGGGTTGTGGTCAGAGTGAAGCCGGCTACTGAACAGTGGTCCCTGTGTAAGCGGCCCTCGGGGGTGGTCTCCTTGTCCTGGCAGCCACCAAGCCTGACCTCCTGCAGCGGGCATCCGTGGGCATCATAGACCAGAAGGCATGCAGCGCCCTCTACAACTTCTCGCTCACGGACAGGATGATCTGTGCGGGGTTCCTGGAGGGCAAGATTGACTCCTGCCAGGTGAGTGAGTCCAGGAGGGACCCGGTTTAGAGAGATCGTGATACGTCCAAACAGAAGATGAGACAGCAGTTTCAAAGTACGTGGTAGATCTACACAAAATATATACACACTGATTTTTAAAAGCTGTCTCGTATATGTTAACTGAAGAAAAGCTAATCATACATGAGTACGTATATGACCACCCTGTCACACTTGACACGTGGCTGACCCATTTTTAAGGGGAAACAAATCAGCTCCAGAACATAAAAAGAAGCTAGCTGAACCATGCTATCAAGGCCAGAGAAATACACAGGTAAAGAAATTCAGGGAGTTCCCTGGTGGTCCAGCGGTTAGGCTTGGCGCTTCCACTGCCGTAGCCTGGGTCCAATCCCTGGTTGGGGAACTAAGATCCCACGAGCCGCGTGACATGGCAAAAAAAAAAGAAAAAAAAATTTTTTAAAAGGAAATGCATAGGCCAGTCTTACTTAGAAGCATAGATGAAAAAACCCTTAATAAGACATTAGCAAATTCAAGCCGGCAGAGTATGTGTTGTAAGGGAAACACATCACAACCAAAGTGAGTTGATGTCATAAAAAGTTTGGCTCCACACAAGACAATCCATTAGTGCTATTCATTGCATTAGTACACTGAAGGGGAGAAACAGGGTAATTGTCAAAAATCACAGAAAAAAAGCATCTGATAGTTTTTAACAACATTTTTAATTCAAAAATTTAAAAATTCTAACCCTATGATAGACATATAATGGAAACCTACAGCACATCATGCTTTAAATTTTTTTTATTTTACTGAAGTATAATTTACTTACAATGTTGTTAGTTTCTGGTGTACGGCAAAGTGACTCAGTTATACGTCTGTATGTATATACGTATATACATATATATATTCTTTTCCATTAGTTTATTTCAAGATATATTGAATATAGTTCCTTGTGCTATACAGTAAAGCCTTGTTATCTATTTTATATATGGCAGTGTGTATCTGTTAATCCCAAATTCCTAATTTACCCTCCCCCCTCCCCTTCCCCTTTGGCAACCACAGGTCTGTTCTCTGTGTGAGTCTGTTTCTGTTTCACAAATAAGTTGATTTGTGTCATATTTTAGATTCTACATGTAAGTGATATCATATGGTATTTGTCGTTCTCTTTCTGACTTACTTTGCTTAGTATGGTAATCTCTAGGTCCATCCATGGTTTTGCAAATGGCATTATTTCATTCTTTTTTATGGCTGAGTAATATTCCATTGTATAAATGTACCACATCTTCTTTGTCCATTCATCTGTTGATGGACATTTAGGTTGCTTCCATGTCTTGGCTACTGTAAATAGTGCTGCTCTGAATGTTGGGGGGCATATATCTTTTTGAATTAAACTTTTTTTTTTTTTTTTTTTTTGCGGTACGCGGGCCTCTCACTGTTGTGGCCTCTCCCGTTGTGGAGCGCAGGCTCCGGACGCGCAGGCTCAGCGGCCATGGCTCACGGGCCCAGCCGCTCCGCGGCATGTGGGATCTTCCCGGACCGGGGCACGAACCCGTGTCCCCTGCATCGGCAGGCGGACTCTCAACCACTGCGCCACCAGGGAAGCCCTGAATTAAATTTTTTGTCTTTTCCAGATATATGCCCAGGAGTGAGATTGATGGATCATATGGCAACTCTATTTTTAGTTTTTTTGGGGGCTGCGCCGCACAGCATGCGGGATCTTAGTTCCCCGACCAAGGATTGAACCCGTGCCCCCTGTAGTGGAAGCAGTGGAGTCCTAACCACTGGACTGCCAGGGAAGTCCCTACTTTGTAGTTTTTTAAGGAACCTCCACACTGTTCTCCACAGTGGCTGCACCAACTTACATTCCCACCAACAGTGTAGGAGGGTTCCCTTTTCTCCACACCCTCTCCGGCATTTGTTACTTGTAGACTTTTTAATGATGGCCATTCTGACCAGCATGAGGTAGTGCCTCATTGTAGTTTCGATTTGCATTTCTGTAATAATTAGCGATGTTGAGCATCTTTTCATGTGCCTGTTGGCCACCTGTATGTCTTCTTTGGAGAAATGTCTATTTAGATCTTCTGCCCGTTTTTCGATTGGGTTGTTTGGTTTTTTGTTATTGAGTTGTATGAGGTGTTTGTATATTTTGGAGATTAAGCCCTTGTCGGTTGCATCGTTTGCAAGTATTTTCTCCCATTCTGTAGGTTGTCTTTTCGTTTTTGTTTTTTTTTTTTGTGGTTTCTTTTGCTGTGCAAAAGCTTGTAAGTTTGATTAGGTCCCGTTTGTTTATTTTTGCTTTTATTTCTATTGCCTTGGGAGACTGACCTAAGAAAACATTGGCGCGATTTATGTCGGTGAATGTTTTGCCTATGCTCTCTCCTAGGTGTTTTATGGTGTCACGGCTTACATTTGAGTCTTTAAGCCATTCTAAGTTTATTTTTGTGCATGGCACGAGGGTGTGTTCTAACTTCACTGATCTACATGCGGCTGTCCTGCTTTCCCAGCACCACTTGCTGAAGAGACTGTCTTTTTCCCATTGTATATTCTTGCCCAGGAGAGTTCTTTTCTTTAGGGTTTTCTGCTGTTTTGTTTTGTTTCCAATGCAAAAGTAAGAGCAATCCTGGCTCAGAGAGAGGTGACCTGCTCAAGGTCACACAAGGTCTCACAGCCCCACGTGGGCGTGAGGCCCGTCTTGCTGAGGTCCTGTGCGTGTCCAGCTCTGCTGAGGAGTTTCTCCCACTCGTGGCAGCACGGGAGCGCCTGGCGGTGCCTCTGCGGAGAGGGTGCCGGTATGGTCAGCGGCCCTCTGTCCTTCCTTTTCAGGGTGACTCTGGGGGACCCCTGGCCTGTGAGGAGACGCCTGGCGTGTTCTATCTGGCGGGGATTGTGAGCTGGGGCATCGGCTGTGCTCAGGCCAAGAAGCCAGGCGTGTACACCCGCATCACCCGGCTGAAGGGCTGGATCCTCGCTATCATGTCCTCCCACTCCCTCTCCACGCCCCCGCCGTCCACCACGAGGACGCCCACCAGCAGTCACCCTGCCAGGACGACGGCTGGCCTCACAGTCCTGGGGGTCGTGGCCAGCAGACCCACCCCGTGGGCCACCAGCAGGGTGACCAGCCAACCTGCCAACAGGACCACCACCGCCATGACCACCACCACTAGGGGACAGACACCACCTCCACATGCCACGGAGACCACTGTGGACTCCCAGCTACCAGGTACCCAGAGAAATGGAGTGACGTGGGTGGGTGGCGGGAGTCCTGTGTCACCTGCTAGGGCTGCTGTGACAGCGTCCCGGTCTGGGGGGTGGAGATGGGGGTGTCGGCAGGGCTGGAACCCTCTGAGGCCTCTCTCCTCGGTGTGAGGACGGCCATCTTCTCCCCGCATCCTCACGTGGTCTCCCCTCTGTGGGTGTCTGTGTCCTAATCTCCTCTTATTATACGGACACCAGTCATGCTGGATTAGGGCCACCCGAACCTCATTTTACTTCAATCGTCTCTTTAAAGGCCCCATCTCCAAAAGTCCCATCCTGAGGTTCTGGGGGTCAGGGGCTTCCACTTACGAATTGTGGAGGGGACACAAGTCAGACCATCGTAGGCCCCGACGGCAGGGACCCGGCACTGACAGGGCAGATGCACACGTAACGGCTGGTCCCACAGGCCTAAGGGGGGTACAACAGGGCAGTAACTGGCTGACAGATGAGACAGAGAACATGGCCCATCTAATGTAGGCAATTTCCTATGGCCCAAATAGATGCCCACAGTGTCCCGGGCACCAAGCTTAGAATGGGGCCCAGCTTCTGTTCCCCGCCCTTTGTTGCCCCCCACATTCACACAGAGGCTGGCCCAGTCAGCCCAAGTCCCCAGACACAGACCTGCACCCACAAAGTGAGGGTTACGGGCTCGCTGCAGCAGGGCAGAGCACACCAAAGAACCAAGGGGCGGCTCGCCCAACAGAGGGAGAGGCAGGCGCTGTGGGATCCGGGGCAGAGGGGTGGAGGGGATGCTGAGAGGAAGCAGAGTTTGACCGGCTCAGAGCAAAGCAGACCACGTGCCTCTCCGGGTACCACAAGAAAGTCGAGTCCAGAGACCCCTCAGCTGAGGTGCCGGACCGGGCTGGAAATCGGGGCACAGTCTCTGTGACTGAGATCCTCCAGGCGCAAGGGGAACTCGCTGCCCCTGCCCGTCCAGCAGGGATACTCAGAGGAGGGGGCGTTTTGATACTTTACGGCTGCAGCGTGTCCTTGGGAGAAAAATACTGGTTCTTGTTAACGCTGCAGCCGGCTGTCTCTGGGTCAGGCCTCCAGCCTGGTGATTCTTCCTTTTCCAGTAGCTACAGTTCTCAACGTGGGGGCCAGGAGGTGGAGGAGGGTTCCTGACATGGCACATATTGTTCGGTGTGGGGACAGGAGGGCCTTCCCCGACCATGGAGGGCAGGGGAGGCGGCTGGCTGGTGGGAGACAGGGCTGGGGAGGGGGCACTGGCTGTGGAGCTGGAAAGCCTGTGGGAATTATCAGATGTGTACCTGAGCGCGCCCCCGCCCCGGGTGCTGACGGCACTCCCTGCAGCACTCCTCGGAGCTACCCGTTTGGTCTTCCTACTCTTGTGTTCCGAGGACGCACCCTGTGCTGCAGGTGGGGAAGGGTGTCTGTCACAGGACGTTGGGACTACCCTGGGAAGGACACTGGGTCACTAGACCCAGGTAAAAAGCCCCTGACAGGGCGTCCAGGAAGACCAGCCAGTGCAGGAGCTGGTGAGACCAGGCAGGGCCTCCTGGGAAGCAGCTGGGGTGTGCAAAGGCCCTGGGGCAGCAGGGAACTTGGCTCCTAGGGACCTGAAAGAGGCCTGGGAGGAGTGGGGAGCGACAGGGGATGCTGGCCTGGCCCCCAGCTGGGGAGGTGAGGCCCCAAGGCTGAGGTTACAGGAACCAAACTTAAATGCATTATCTGAGAAAAGCCCAGAAGAGGCTCGTTTGTAGGACCAAGCGCCAGGCCCAGGGTCCCTGGGGGAAGGCGTTTCCCCGAGGTGGGTCCCCCACCCCACTCCCTGCTCCCAGGCGCCGCTACCCGGGACTGAGCGCAGGGGCGAAGCTGGGCGGTCTGCGTGGAGGAGGCGTGGTCTGACCGCCGACCCATGCCCGCCTCTCCCGCAGACTGCGGCCTGGCGCCGGCAGCAGCACTGACCAGGATCGTGGGCGGCAGCGCCGCGGGCCGCGGGGAGTGGCCGTGGCAGGTGAGCCTGTGGCTACGGCGGCGGGAGCACCGCTGCGGAGCCGTGCTGGTGGCCGAGAGGTGGCTGCTGTCGGCAGCGCACTGCTTTGACGTGTGAGTCCCGCCCGCCCCGAATGGCCCATGTCCGCCCCAAATGGCCCGTGTCCGTGGTTCACCGGGACCCAATCGTAGCCCGAAAACTCAGGGCGTGGCGCCTCCGCGCCTTTGCCTGCAAAGCCCTTTCCCGACACCCGTTGCCCCAGGCCGTACCCTCTTCCGCACAGCCCTCCCCTGGCCACACAGGGCAGCGGGGCGAAGTCCAGTGCCCGACCCCCACCAAACGGGGCGGCCCCAGGCCGGGTCTCCGGGCCAGCGGGACACCTCCATCCCTAGCCATCTTGCTCGGACTGGCACCACCCTAAAGGTCACCCAGTGGGGTCCCCTTCCTGGCAGGGTGCGCAAGAGGAGGACCAGGCCAGGGGCCTGCCCTCCACGGAGAAACCCAGCTCAGGGTGCGCCTCGCGGTGCCGAGCTCACAGCGGGTGGGCAGGCTGGAGAGCCGTAATATTAGGTGGAAATGGACATAGTTTGTGGTGTCACCTCAGTGCCTGGGGGCCGGCTGGGCGCGTTCAGGCGCGGGGGCCCCCCTCGTCCTCCCTGCTGTTCTAGGACAAAGGGACGACTCAACCGAGGTCAAGTGCCCGATCTGAGGTTCCCCAGCCGACCGCGGACGCAGCCCCCGCGGGGCAGGGTGCCGGGGAGCTCAGGGCGAGCAGCGCCGGGGTGCGGGGACCCGGGCGGACGCTTGTCCCCGACGTCCCGCAGCTACGGGGACCCCAAGCAGTGGGCGGCCTTCCTGGGCACGCCGTTCCTGAGCGGCGCTGAGGGGCAGCTGGAGCGCGTGGCGCGCATCCACAAGCACCCCTTCTACAACCTCTACACGCTGGACTACGACGTGGCGCTGCTGGAGCTGGCGGGGCCCGTGCGCCGCAGCAGCCTGGTGCGGCCCATCTGCCTGCCCGAGCCCGCGCCTCGGCCCCCCGACGGCGCGCGCTGCGTCATCACCGGCTGGGGCTCCGTGCGCGAGGGAGGTAGGCGCGGATGGGCCCCCGCCCCCCGAGGGTTAAGGGTCCGGGGGCGTCGGGAAGGACCCCGCCTGCGCCCCCATCGGGAGTCCCAACGGCGCAGGGAGGGCGCGGCCCACCAGGTCCCTTCTCGCCCGCAGGCTCGATGGCGCGGCAGCTGCAGAAGGCGGCCGTGCGCCTCCTCAGCGAGCAGACGTGCCGCCGCTTCTACCCGGTGCAGATCAGCAGCCGCATGCTGTGCGCGGGCTTCCCACAGGGCGGCGTGGACAGCTGCTCGGTGAGCGCACTGTGCAACTGGACCGGGGCGCCGCGAGCCAGGCCCCACCCTGCGGTGCGCTTCCTCAGTTAGATCAAACAGGGCACCTTTTGGGTCTCCGAGTTTCCACTGGACAGCCACTTCGTGGACACCGCTAAGAAGCCGGCGTTCCCCCCACTGCACCCTCCCCCGCCCCTCAGAGGATCAGGAGCAGGCCGGGCAGAGGCTGCGGGCTGAGGCCCGGTTCTGCTCCTGGACCGACAGGTGGGTGCCCACCAATGTCTGCCAGGCGGATGAACGCTCGCCCGAGCACTGAACCGATTTCCCAGATAATACGAGTGAGGCTCACAGTGGAAGCCACTATCTGGGGTCACAGGGGGAGCCCAGGTGACACTCCCGTGGTGGCCCAGGAGCATGCAGATCAGGCCAGCCCACCCTTGGCTGCTGCCGGGGAGGTACTGCCTGCTCTGAGTTCCTTTCCTCTCTTCTCTCCTCTCCTCAGGGTGACGCTGGGGGACCCCTGGCCTGCAGGGAGCCCTCTGGCCGGTGGGTGCTAACTGGGGTCACCAGCTGGGGTTACGGCTGTGGGCGACCCCAGTTCCCAGGCGTCTACACCCGGGTGGCTGCTGTGAGAGGTTGGATCGGGCAGAACATCCAAGAGTGACCACCAAACGGCTGCCCAGGCCTGGGACCAGCGACGCGAAGGTGGCAGGAACCAGCCGGCCACCCTTCCAGAGGAGGGGGTCCAGGTGGCAGGCGGGGGGTGGAGGGGTTGTGGGTTACTGGGGTGCAATCTAACTGCGTATTTTGTTCCAATAAACACAGCCCCTCGTCTGCAGCCCGCTGGCTCAGCCCTCCATGTCACAGAAACGACGACTGCCCGCCCCTCAGCCAGGGCCCAGAGGTGGGAGGAAAGGTGGGGGCGGGGAGGCCTTCCCGGAGAGGGCCACCCCCAGCCTTGGGCAGCCTCACCTTCGAGGCTCCCTTTTATGTGACCGACGCTCCCTGTCACCCGGAACCCAGGAGTGCTCGGGAAAGAAGGGGAGGGGGGCGCTGAGGCTCAGTCCCCACAGAGGCCCCTAGAGGGGAGACGCACAGGGTTCTCTGCGCCGTACTCAGCATCTATTTGTGTGACCCCAGGAGGTCACGGTTCAGAAGGGATGTGGCCACAACTCCCACGTCCAAACCCGGATGCTATGCCCAGGGCATGAGGTTGATCGCCCCGAGCGTGTTGCCAGAGCTGCTCCAGGTCTTTGCTCAACTCTCCCGCCCCGACCCTTAGAAACGTCCTTGCTCACGACCCTCTGACCCCCCCCACCTTTAGCGGGAGTGAACACAATCTTTTTAAGTTAAAGTTAAAGGGTCCAGAACTACACACACACACACACACACACACACACACACACACACACACACACACACACAAAAACCAAATGGAACCACTGGGACCAAGATGGCGACAAATCTGACCTCCAACAGACCAAGTCTCGTTATACGCTGATTTGACTACATTAGCATATTAAATGACACACCTACCGGCAGCCAGGACCAGGTATTAAGGATCAAAACAGGATAAAAAGGGGGTGACCCCCCCTACTCCCTCGGAAAAGCCCTGCCCCTCCCCCGCAGACTACTGCATATGGGTCCCCATCATTAGCCTCACTCCTCCTCCCTTTAAAATTAAATCCCCCTCACCACGTGGGCAAGAAGTTCGTCTGTGAACTTAGCTCTCGCTTCTCCAGTCTCCGGCCACTGAATAAAGCTTGCGCATGTCAGCTTCTGCTTCCTTATTCACCCACTCCCGAACTCAAATGGAAAAAGGACGCCACCCCCATCCCGAGGCAGCCAGCCTTGGCGAGGCGAGCGGGTCCATACGATTTAATTCGGGAACAAATTTTGGCACCCAACGTGGGGCCCATTCCGTCCTGTAACTCGGGGCTGAACTCACTGACCCGGGGCTGACAAGGTCAGCTAAATAACTGGGCAGTTTGCCCCAGTTCTGAACCTCTGGGCCAGTGAGGACTACTGAATTTAGTCTGAGATCTAAAAGCAGCCAAGGATCAAGTGGAGTGTCCCCCGCGCTGCGTAGCTACAGCAAGGATGCTTGCTACAGGTCGGGGCAGTGCCCAGGGGACACCTGACACGGGGTGGGCGCTGACCCCGCTCCGGCCGAGGTTTGGCTGTGAGGGTTGGCAAGTTAAGGGAAAGGATCCTGGTCGTCTCGTTGGAGACGGACCTCAGTCTAGAGGACTGGACTGGTCAGTTGGTCATCTAAATAGAGCCGACCCCCTGGCAAGGGGAGAGGCGAGATCGCACAACTGGTTCCCAGTCTGACTGGTTCCCAGTCTGACTGGTTCCTGGCAAGGGGACTGGACTGGACAGGAAGCCCTCCAGACGCCATGGCGTGGCAAGAACACCTCCTTGTTTCATATGTGTGTGATGTGCGCCCTAGTCTCTGTTCTCGGCGCAGGGAAGCGTCAGGCTCTGATCTGTGTGGCCTTGCCTGTCCTAGTGCTCTTGGAAGTAGCACGTGCCGCAACCACAGGTACAGGCTGAGTGCCTACAGGCCACTAGGGCGCTCGCCACCAAACACACTCTCGTGAAAGGGTGCGTTGGTCGTGGACCAGGGTAGGTGAGCGCCAGGCCTGCTGCCAACTGGAAGCACGCAGTAGAACACTCGGCCCCACCGCTGCAGAGTTCCCACCTCTAGGCTCTCCTCGGAAACCCAAGAGCACATCTTGTGTTGCTTCCTCTTGCCCTAACTGGCCATCCCGGGCAGGGTCCACGTCTCTCTCAGGCAGGTCTCTCCCCACTGCCCTCCATCGCAGGTCCCTAGGGATCCCTCCTCTGAGACACAAATGCTTTAAAAATCTTGTTTTTGCCACATTTCAGGAAAATCACTTTGCCTGGCTGGGGAAGGAAGAGGACCTCCACATTGTTCAAAGGCCTTGGGTCCTTGTAGCTGAGAGTAGAGAAAATTGGATACATGCCAGATGGGCATTCGGCCTCCCTGCCTGGTTACCTGTCACCGAGCAGGGACACGCCCTCTTTGAACAGACCTCCTTGCCTGCCAGGGAGGCCCTGCGGGCAATTCCCCTGACTGGAGAGAGAACCCTTATTTCCTACTCTGCCTTCACCCTATCTCCAGGGACTGGTGGCTGAAAGCACCCACCTACACTGAGTATCTCCTACAGCCCCACAATGGGTCTGGGAATGTCAAGTCGCTGAATTAAAAGGAGGCCTTGTAACCAAGGCCCTCTCAGAGGGCGCCTCCCCTTCCAGCCCCTAAGCATACTGGTTCAGCTTTCAGTTAGAGCACTGAGACCTCCTGGTGTGGGATCCATACACTTACCAACCCTGGAACTCCCTTCTCCCCACAGCACTTTTCAAAATGCAAATAGCAGACTTCCCTGGTGGCGCAGTGGTTAAGAATCCACCTGCCAAGGCAGGGGACACGGGTTCGAGCCCTGGTCCAGGGGGAACCCACATGCCGCGGAGCAACTAAACCCGTGCGCCACAACTACTGAGCCTGCGCTCTAGAGCCCGCGAGCCACAACTACTGAGCCCATGTGCCACAACTACTGAAGCCGTGCGCGTAGAGCCCGTGCTCCGCAACGAGAAGCCACTGCAATGAGAAGCCCGCTCGTCGCAACTAGAGAAAGCCCAGGCACAGCAACGAAGACCCAACACGACCAAAAATAAATTAATTAATTAAAAAACACCCCAAAACGCGAGGTTACTAATCTCTCTCCTGGTATTGGAGTCTCAGCCTGAGGGTCCTCGTGACCTCCTCCTTCCACCAAGGGCAGCTACTCCCCTTCTGACAGTTCACCTGAGACTCCTGAGTCATCTACCCCTACCTCTCCTGGTTCCCTGATGCCTTCTACTCCCCCCAATCCACCACCCCCTACCTGCTGCCCCCTCCCCGACTCTCCCACCTCCATCTCTCCACAGCTCCCTCGCGGATCAGTCCACTGCACACCCGTAGCCGCGTTCAGTACCAGCCCTTTGGAATCAGTGGGCTATTCCCCCTTCAGGAGGTCCCCAGAGGAGGGGGCAGTATGACCATATGTACGTACCCTTGTCTTCCCAGATCTACATAACTGGAAGGATAGATCCAAGGGTTTGAAGGATACCCCGAGGGAGTCCTTAATTTAGTCCAGGGGACATTCACACCCACTTCCCCACTTGGCGGCTGTCCAAACCCTCCTGAACATTTTATTCTCCGGGGAAGAAAAGGCACTGATTATAGCTAGTGCAAGGGAGGAAGCTGATGAGACCCATCAAAATAATGCAGGACACGCTCTACACCAGCCTGGAATCCAGGCCGTTCCCAGCACGGACCCTGGGTGGGGCTGCTGAGAGGAAAACGGCCGGCAGCACCTCACGCGTTTCAGGGGTGTGACTGTGGAGGGCATTCATCTGGCAAAGAAGAAACCCATAAACAGGACTAGGGTTCAGGGATCATCCGGGGCGGAAGGGAGACCACCCCCCCGGCTTTCCTGGAATGCCTCAGGAGTGCCGGCGTGTACACGGACGTGAGCCTGGGGTCAGGGGCAGGACAGGCCGTTTTCGAGGCCCATTCCACTTCCCAGAGCGCCCAGACACGAGGAGAAAACGACAGACGTTGGAGACAAGGCCCCCAGGCCCCCTCCCAGGGCTGGAGCCAGCATTTCGGGGCTTCAAGAACCGGGATCTGCGGGCGGATGCTGAGGCAGGCAGACGAGCAGAACCAAATGGCAGTATTCCGGCTTCCGTGACTCAGGGTCACCAGCCACCCTGTGATGGTGCTCCCTCCTCCCCACCACCGAAGGGACCCCGTGACATCCATAAGTCGCCAGGGTTTCGAAGACCACACCCACAGTGGAGGGCGGGGCTCAGGGCCAATCAGGGTGCACAGTGCCTGGAGCAGAGCCACTGGAAGGGGGTGCCCCAAAGGTCTCGGAAGGAAGCCAAGGGGACCACGGTGTCCTGGCCTACCCTCGCTGGTTCCACACGGGGAAGAAGAAGAGGGCTGAAGGGGCCCAGGGGCTCCCTGAAGGAGCCTCGGCTGACCCTGACCGTCGCGGGTAGAACGGTTGACATTCTAGTCACACACGGGCTACCTACTCAGTCCTGAACATCCAACCAGACAGGATGACCAAAGAAAAATGTACAAGGATGGGAGTGGAAGGGGAGTCACAGGAACGTAATTTTATAGAGCTCTTTTGAGTGTGGTTTGGAAGAGAGAATGTTATCTCATTTTTCTATGTCCCGGAACGCCCAATTCCTCTAATAGGAAGAGACCTACTATACAGATTGGCAGCTACACTTTATCTGAGACAAAAACCTTACCACTGAAACACCTAAGACCCCCTTCCGTTCTGCAGCCCTAGTGCTACTGCCCTCGGCCAAAAATAATGGCCCAGGGGGTAAGGCTCCACGCTCCAATGCAGGGGGTCTGGGTTCCATCCCTGGTCGGGGAACTAAGATCCCACGTGCCATGGGGCAACTAAGCCCGTGCACCACGACTACTGAGCTCACGCACCATGAAAGATCCCGCGTGCCGCAAGGAGGATCCTGTGTGCCACAACTAAGACCCGGTACAGCCAAATAAATTAATTAAATATTTTTTTAATGGCCCAATTATCCTTAAGGGGGTTAATCCCTCTGTAGGGTCCTGCAACACTGTGGGCAGAGCCAGGAGGGCACCGCTTGGTCCTAATCAAGGTGCGACCCGGCCACAATCACCCAGAGCAACACCGCTTAAGCAAAGAAGCGCTGGTGGGCACAAAGCCCACTCAAGCAAGGGCTTCTCAGACCCTGCCAGTGCCCTAGCAACCCTTCTGTTCTGCCGGTAAAGGAGCCGAATGGGAGATACCAGCCAGTTCAGGACCCCTGGGCCATAAATGAAGCTACGGAGGAGATTCACCCTGTGGTGCGAAAGCCATACACATTACCCTACCCTAAACCCTGAGAGGACCTGGTACTCTGTTAGACTTAACAGATGCCTTCTTTGTGTGCCCCTAACCCCAAAATCTCATTAAGATTTTGCAATCGAAAGGCAGGAACCCTGACAGCACGAGGAAACAGCCGTGCTGGGTGGCTCTGCCCTGAAGATCGTGGTGAGCTCGAGTTAGAACAGGGAACTATACTTCAGCATGCGGACGACACTCCTATCACCAGCCCCACCAAAGAGCCTGTAACACAGCTAACGCCTTCAATCATCTGACGGAGAGTGGACAGGAAGTTTCAAAGGAAAAAGCCCAGCTCCCCCTCCAGCGGGTAGAACACTTAAGATTTATAGTAGAGAAGGGGCACAGGGCACCATCTAAGGAGAGGAAGGGGCTGATGTGCCAGACGGCAGGCACCCCTAGTAAGGGAAAGCAGCTCCAGGGTTTCCTGGGGATGCTTGTATAGGGATTCCCAACTTTGGCTTAATTATTAAGCCCTTGTACGAACAATTAAAAGGGAAGAACCTTGACTTTTGGAGTGGACCCCCAATCGTGACCAGGCACTCCTGGAACTGAAAAGCTGTCTCGTGAGAGCCACACCCGCCTTCCCCACGACCTGAGCCGAGCCGTCCCCTCCATCTATATGTACACGAGAGAGGAGGAACTGCCCCAGGGGACTTTTCACAAAACTGGGACCTCTGACTCCAGGTCGTAGCTAAAGGGTGTCCTCCGTGCTTACGGGCTGGAGCTGGTACTTCTCAGCTCTTCGGAGAGGCTGACAAATTAACCTTTGGACGGGCCCTGACCATCTGGTACTCCCACCACCTCCAGCCCCTCATAACCCTGCAAGTCCAAGCCGCACTTCTAGACAACACGTCTGTGACTGAGGCCCTGTAGTGTCCTCACCCTGCCCCCCTGCTACCTCAGCCAGGCCCCAGATTAACCCGTGGTCGTGAGAAAGCTATGGAACAGGGTTACCCCCGTCGGCCTGACCTGAAGAGCTCCCCTAGAGAGAATGCAGACTCAGAGTGGCTCACCCACGGGAGGAGCTTTATGAAAGATGGGACACGAAAGGCAGGACGTGGTGGCCCAGGTGGTTTCCATCGCTCAAGGGGTGCAGGCTAAAGCTCTGCCCTCTGGCCGCTCTGCTCAGAGGGCCCCGTTAACTCCCCAGATTAAGTGTCCTAATCGGGGCACTAGAGCCGGGGAAAGGAAAGCCGTCAATGCCTACACGCTCACGGGGCCATGTGGAGGGCGAGGGGAACGCTGACCTCAGGGAACAAACAGATGAAGAATGAGGGAGAAATGATGTAGCCGCTGGAGACTACACTCCTGCCTGTGGAAGCAGCAGGCATTCACCGCAGAAGCCATCAAAAGAGAAGCAGGAATATAAGAGGAAACAACGGGGCAGACAGGGCAGCAGCAGAGGGTGGGGACAGAGCTCTGGTGCCACTCCTGCCCGGTCCCCCAGGCACTAACTCCCATCCGCCCCCCAAAGGAAAGGGAAAAGCCTTTGGGATGCGGCTATTTTAAAAGCCCAGGATACCCAGGGTGACGGTTCCCCCCGCTGGCCTCTGCACTGCAGGCCACCAGGGAAGCTGGCCCGAGCACACGTTATGGGCAGGAGGCCTGTATCAATGGCTCATCATGTCCATGACTACCCCCAATCTCCGCCATCTCCTTAAACAGGGGGATGAAGCGTGCCCTATCTGCCTCTGGAATAAGCCCAACACTTACAGCCACCACTGGGGTCAAGGCAGCGACCGCCACCCAATATGAAGGCACGTGTCCAGGTCAGGACTGGCCAGCTGGTTTTATAGTAACGCCCCAGGCACGAGGAAATTCCAGACTCCTGCCGGCTGTGACTGCCACCTTCCCCGGCCAGATCGAGGCGTTTCCCACCTGAACCAAGACTGCCCTGGAGGTCTCCTAGGCCCTGCTCAAGGAAATAATCCCTCGGTTTGGGCTCCCCAAGTCCATCCAGAGTGACAGTGGGCCTGCCTTTGTTTCCCAAATTAAGGGACTCTCTAGAGCTCTAGGAATTACATGGGGTTTATACTCCACTTGGACACTAGAGTCCTCAAGAAAAGTAGAACAAATCAAACCCTCAAAAGAAACTTGGAGAAACTAGGCCCAGACACTTAACCAACCCTGGATGTCCCTTCCCCCCACAGCACCTTTCAGAACGCAAATAGCAGACTTCCCTGGTGGCGCAGTTGTTAAGAACCCGCCTGCCAATGCAGGGGACACGGGTTTGAGCCCTGGTCCGGGAAGATCCCACATGCCGCGGAGCAACTAAGCCCGTGCGCCACAACTACTAAGCCTGTGCTCTAGATCCCACGAGCCACAATTACTGAGCCCGTGTGCCACAACTACTGAGCCCGCGCTCTAGAGACCAAGAGCCACAACGACTGGGCCCACATGCCACAACTACTGAAGCCCGTGTGCCTAGAGCCTGTGCTCTGCAACAAGAGAAGCCACTGCAATGAGAAGCCCGCACACCACAACGAAGAGCAGCCCCCGCTCACCGCAGCTAGAGAAAGCCCGCGCACAGCGAGGACCCAACACAGCCCAAAATAAATGAACTTATAAATTAAAAAAAAAAAAAAAAAAAAAAGAATGCAAATAGCCCCCAAAGGAAAGCTCAGGTTGAGTCCGCATGAGCTCATGTACTGGAGGCCCATTCCTGAAGGACCTGGCTCCAAGACCAACCTGAGGGATATGGAGCGACTGAAATACGCCTTACAGAAAGGGGAAATAAGCAAAGCTTTACACGCCTCCAGGGATCCGGAACTGCCTTCCCTTTCTGACATCACTTTCCATCCTTTCTCCCCTGGGGATTAGGCTTATTTGAGAACCCAGAAGGCAGGAAAACCACAAGACCAGTTAGACCCCAAGTGGACAGGACCTTAGCGAGTGATCTTGACCACTCAGACTGCCTGACAATTCCACGGCACAGCCCCGTGGACCCACCATACCAGAGTGAAGGCAGCACCCATACCTGAGGAAGAAGTTACTGAGCCACCCACTGCACACACCTGTGAACCTGTTATACCCCTTAAGTTACTTTTCAAAAGGAAGAACTTACTGATAGATAAGTAATGTGGTGGACAGGCTTAGCAATTGGCTAAGCCTGTTCCTTATAACTGTCCACATGAAATGAGAGCTTAACGCAATAGTCCGTTTCTCGGGGATTACAGCCTGTGGACAGACTCTATCCCAGTGCTGGTCTGTCACCCCCACCCACAAAGTGATGCCCGTGGATTAAAGGTGTTGCATTTTGCCCCTAAGAATGACAGCACCACTCTCACCTTGGCTCACGGACCTGCTAGACCTACCCCTCCTGAACGCAGCTTTCCAGCGTGGATCTCATCCCTGAAATCAACATCTCCAGCAAATACAAAGCACTCACTCTAAAGTGCAGTCCTGCGGCCACTGCCCATGTCAGCAGCCCCCACCAAAGAGAGAAGCTTGCAGTAATGCCCTGGGGCTGCTCCGGACTCTGAGCACTGCTTCTTCCATTACCCCACAATTTCAGTGCCCCGGGATTGACTCCTATGGAAATCTCACCCACTGGTGCCCTCTGCACCCACTCAACAAATACACACAGGGACCAGACGGGAGATGCACTTTTGGGGGAGGGAAGATACCAGTTGTCTGGGGTTTAGTGTGGGGCCCTGCTGAGGCCTGGGGAAAAGCCACTAGTCAAGAACCCCCCAATGACCCCTGCTACGCAGGTGGGCCTCTCCCCTCACACTGCAAGGGAACCCCCTCTTGGGCTAGCCACTTAGGGAGGTGGTTCAATTCCTCAGAAGTGTGCTAGGCATGCACTCCCCCTGGGTACCTGGTTCCTTTGTGGCCCGAGAATAAACCACTTGCCCCATGAGAACAACCCCAACTCCTTCCCTTCTCTGGGGTGGGCTCTAGCCTCTCCTTGCTTAAATAATGCCCAATTTATGAAACAATGCACACTAGGCCGGCCAAGTTCTAGGAACCTAGGTATAACCATTCATAACACCGGTATCACCTAGCCCTGAGATCAAAGGACAATGGGACTCATTCTGGCAGGAGCAGGGATAGCTCTCCGACTGGTGGCCCCCTGGGGAGATCTCACATACCATGAAATCACTCTACAAGATCTCACACCGGGGGGCTACCCTGGTGGCGCAGTGCTTAATATTCCGCCTACCAATGCAGAGGACACGGGTTCGATCCCTGGTCCGGGAAGATCCCACATGTCGCGGAGCAACTAATTAGGCCCGTGCGCCACAACTACTGAGCCTGCGCTCTGGAGCCCGCGAGCCACAACTACTGAGCCCGTGCACCTAGAGCCCGTGCTCCACAACAAGAGAAGCCACCAAGATGAGAAGCCCAAGCACTGCAATGAAGACCCAACTCAGCCAAAAATAAATAAATTTAAAAAAAAAAAAAAAAGATCTCACACCGGCCCTTGAGAATTCGTCTAAAAACACGGAGGTTGCCTTATAAGGATCCCGTACTCCTCTAGACTCACTAGCAAACGTTGTTCTCGACAACAGGCTAGCCCTTGACTATCTCCTGGCTGAGCAAAGGGGAGTCTGTGCAGTTTTGAATGAAACCTGCTGCATGTACATCGATAACTCTGGTCAGACTGAGGTCAACATAAAAGAGATCTATGAACAAGCTCAGTGGTTACATAGATGTAACGCACAAGGTCATGCAGCGGACATGGGTTCGTGCCCCGGTCCGGGAAGATCCCACATGCCGCGGAGTGGCTGGGCCCGTGAGCCATGGCCGCTGGGCCTGCGCGTCCAGAGCCTGTGCTCTGCAAAGGGAGAGGCCACAACAGTGAAAGGCCCACGTACTGCGAAAAAAATTTTTTAAAATAAAAAAAATAAAAAAGGAAAATTAGGGCTTCCCTGCTGGCACAGTGGTTGAGAGTCCGCCTGCCGATGCAGGGGACGCAGGTTCGTGCCCCGGTCTGGGAAGATCCCACATGCCGCGGAACGGCTGGGCCCGTGAGCCACGGCCGCTGAGCCTGCGTGTCCGGAGCCTGCGCTCCACAACGGGAGAGGCCACAACAGTGAGAGGCCCGCGTACCGCAAAAAAAAAAAAAACACAAGGTCAAGAACCAAGCTCCATCTGGGATGTGGTCACGCAGAGCCCCCGCAGCTGAACTGGTTTCTTCCACTGCTTGGCCCGCTAACTGCTATCATCCTCCAGCTCACCTTCGGGCCTTGTCTCCTTGACTGCCTTGTCAACTTCGTTAGTAAACGGCTTGAAACCATCAAACTTCAGATGATACTAACACAAGAATACAAGCAACTGGGACTGCATCCTGGTGACAATCAAACTTATTTTAGGTTAGTCAGAAATCCAGAAAAAAACTACACCCACGTTCGGCAAAAAGCAGCTTCAGCACTCAAACCTTCGCCCTTCAGTGCCCCCTCAAGAATGAGGAGCAGTAACAAGGGAAGGGGGCGTTTTGTTGCCAGATCTAAGCCAGGTCTTTGCTCAAAATCTGCCACCCTCCCCGCCACACCTTCAGCAGGAGTGAACATAAATCTGTAAGTTAAAGGGTCCAGAGATAAGAGACGAAGCCACACGCACAAAGAAAAAAACAAGTGGAACCAGCTGGGACCAAGATGGCGGCAAATCCAACCCCCAACAGACCCTGAACCTCATTATGTGTTGATTTTACTATATTAACATATTAAATGACACACCTACCAGAGGCCAGTACATACATTAAAGACCGAAACAGGATAAAAACGGTGTCCCCCCCCCCCCCCCGCCCCGCGCAACTCCCTCAAAAAAGCCTTGCCCCTTCCCCAGTAGGCTAATGCGTGTACCTCCCAATCATTAACCTCACTCCTCCCTTTAAAATTAAATCCCGCCTCGCCAGGTGGGTGAGAAGTTCAGCTGTGAACTTAGCTCCCGCTGTTCCATTTATTCGGCCACTGAATAATACTCGTGCTATGTCAACTCTGCTGCGGCCCCAGCAGGGTCCACAGGACTTAATTCGGTAACGGGCGCACAAGGGGCGGTGGCAGCGGGTCCAGGGCTCTCCCAAGACCCAAGCTACACCCACTAACACGTGTGCATGTAGGCGGAGGGGCCGGGAAGAGTCCCAATTGTCCCAGCACCAATCCTGTTCTCATAAACTTCTGGCAGGCAGTACGCACAGGCTGGCCCCCGCCTCACAAACAGCATTTACGGAAATGGGTCCGGGACTAGGGCAAGGATGGGGGTGGCCTGCTGGCGCGTGGCGGTCACATGTTGGCTCGTTCCCGCTGCAGCCGCGAGTTATAGGCACGGGACACGGTGTTCCAGGCGTCCATGTAGCGGTCCATGCACATGGCGATGCACTTCTGGGGACGGGGAGGGCGCACGGCTCAGGTCTGGACCGCGGCCAGCGCCCCCACCCCGGCAGCGGATTGCGCACGCGCCGCGGCCCCATCGCGTCGCCCAGTTAGTCCGCGTGCACGCGCAGAGGCCTCCCCGCCGGGTCCGGGCCCAAACCCCGCCGGCCCCCCGCGTTTACCTGCTCCGAATTGTCCAGGGAGCCCCCCGGCTTCCCGATGCACTTCCGGAAGCACTTGTCCGTCATCCTCTGTGGGGACACGCGAGCCCTCAGTTGCGACGCCGGCCCCCGGCGGCCCCCGCCACCCTCGGCCCCCCGCCCCCGCCCCGGACCTGCAGCAGCTCTTGCGCGTTGGCCACGGCGATCTGTACTTTCACCTGCTCCATGATAAGCCCGGGGTCCAGCTTCCCGCCGCCGGAGCTCCCGAAATCCGAGCCGAAGCCACCCTCCATGGCTCCGCAAAGTCAACCGGACAGCGGCAGCGTGTGCCCACCTGCACCCACGCCGGAAGTCGGACACCGCACGGCCCCACGGGAAATGGCGTCCGAACGCGCTGGAGGGCGGGACTACAGCTCTAATAAGGCCGCGCGGGTCCTCCCGCGCATGCGCAGACAAGGGCGGACCAGAGTCGGTTTCCGGTGTAGGACTCCGGGGAGAAGGGCGGGACACGGGACCAGAGGCCCGCCCCTCCGCGCTCAGGCTCCGCCCCGTCAAGGGTCCCTCCGCGCTTGCGCACGGGGCGGTGGGAGCGTCTATACTGCGCCTTGGGCTGTGGGGCGGGGTGTTAAACCAGGGCGTCACGTGACCAAAAGCACTGCGGAGTGCCAGTGCATCAGGTGGGAAAAGAATGCAGAAAACTAGGGGGCCGCGGGGTCAGAGGGTAGGATCCCAAGACACCCGCTTCACTAGGGGCTGGGGCTCCTGCTTCAGCAGCCTGGCGTGGGAGTAGACTCAGAGGGAGAATTTAAAACCAAAATGTTTATTGGAGTGTTGTATAAAAAAGTTTCCAGTCATAAAACGTGTATTACAAATCGGAGAAAACAAAAGACCACACGTTTGGCATGCATCGTAAAAATCACCAACAGATCTCTGAAACGTGTCCAAACCGCCGAGTTCTTGAAACCGAGCCCACTAGCGTGTAGTGCTGATGATCCCTTTCGGGCTCAGAATTAAGACCTTTCCAGTAGCTTTAATGTCCTTGAGGAATGTCAGTCCCAGCTCGGATAGGCTGATATAAATAGAACTGCTGGGTAAACGGTGTGGGTAAAAACGAGCCCAAGTCTGAGCTTGGCTGCTGTGGCAACAGCTGAGCGCCCAGACTGCGGGCGGGGAGCGGGGGGAGGCACTGGTGTCTCCCAGGGGTTGATTCCTGCCGGCCACATCCCCGGAGGCCGTCCCTCCCCAGGGCTGGAAAGAGTGGGTTTTCTCCGGAAGGGTGCTCCTCATCACATGACAGGGGTTTAGAAAAAAGAATCGCTTCTGCATCATTTTAAGTGGCTTAATGTTAAGTATGTTTAAGGACAAATGCAAATTCGATTTCCCAGGCCCTGGCTGACATTGCAACATTGGACTCTGCTCCGTGTTTTCAAATACTTGATTACCAATGACGGTCGCGAGCCTCCAGCCACAAGTGGCCACCAGTCCAGTGCACCCTCCCCCCACCAGCCAAGGGCATCCCAGCGCCTCTCTGGGCCACTTCCAGGCTCCACCCAAGATCTCAAGCAGGCAAGAAAATTCATCTGCTGGGAACAACCCCTACCAGTGAGCCTAGGGGCTCTGCAGGCACTAGGGCAGCCCTTGGGCTGTTTTTCAGGACCTCTGGGCCTGCAGGGAGGGTGGGGCCCTCTCCCTTCCTTCCTGTCCTCCAGCCCAGCCTGCAAAACTGCTTCAGCAATTCAGACCCCAAATTCCAAGACAGACCTCTGATCCCCAGGGACTCTCAAAATACCTTGAAGGATGTAGCCAGTGCAGTTCCCACTTGCTTGAGTGCCACCTAGCCCCACCCTCCCAGCATCTCATCAGGCTCCCCAGACCCTCACGCTCCCTCAGCTCCTGCTACTTCTCGGAGAAGGAAGACAGCCTGCGACCTCACAGAGGAAACACAGCCCGCGGTCCAGGGACTCAGGTGGCCATGGAAAGATGCTCGGACTTAAAGCCAGAGTCCGCAGGGGATTCTAGACTCAGCAGCAGCTTAGTTTTGTCGGCCACTGGCACCTTCCCGGCCCGGGGCTCTGGCCTCGGGCCCTCATCGCCACGATCAAGTCCCAGGGAAAGGAGGCAGGCGGGCTGCTCCCGGCCTGGGGTGGGGGCAGGCCACCTCCATGGCTCAGTATTGCGTCTTTTAAGACTTGAGCTGCGCTTTCTGAAAGAAGTTTGCCGTCTGGGGCCTCAGAGCCCACAGAGACAGGCGCCCCAATGCTACCCCCTCGGGGGACTGTCCTGGTGACCCTGGCATACATGAGCCCCTGAGGTGGGATCCAGGCAATGTGTGTACTGACCGATGTAAAAAAATAAATATCCGTTAAAAAAATAACTTCTGTGTATCTACGTGGCAGAGGCGTCGAAGGTAAGCTGATGCAGGGAGGGGGCGGCCAGGCGGCCAGAAGCTGGACTGTGACATGGAGCCATCCCATAGGGATCAACTGGCCCAGGCAGGTCTGTCTCAGAAACACCATTTCAGTAAGAAGTTACAGAGGAAGCCGCGATATTAGTATATGCCCAAGAATACACGTGAGTCAGCGTGCCCTGTGCACAAGGCACAGAGTCGGAGAACGGGGAGTCCAGCGTCTCGCCCTGAGGTCACCCTCCTCCGACAGGAGGGTGGGAAGCGGTGGTTACAGGTGGACATCGTGCTGGAGCCCAAGGCATTTGTTTCCCAGTTCGTCACACCTGTCCCCTCAAGGCTTACCTGAGGACAAGTCTTATAACGGATCCCCGTAAGGTGAGAAACTCAACTGCAGAAAGCCCCAGAAACGTGAGGTTCCAGCAGCCAGAGAGGGAGCCAGGAGGCCGACCCCACGCACCCCAATTCCTGAGAGCAGAGCAGAAATTGTGACAAACCCCGAAGCCCAGGCCTGACGGTAAAAGCCTGCGATTCCCTTGTTCTGGCGCTCGGTTGGCTGAGCCACCAAAATTCCACAGGGTGCCCCTTCCCCCCACCAGGTCAGAACCTGGATTCTGAATCTGTTTTTTTTAAAAGCTTAATAAAACAAACAACTATTGGATTCCTACGTGCAGTTCTGCTCTGTCCACCTCAGGCCTCCTCTCCCGCCCTGACCCCAGGCTGCAGCTGAGACCGAAGCGCTGGACGGGCCCCCTGGACTCCCAGCCCAAAGCCCGCTAGCCACTCGGTTCCTGGGCCCCAAACTCAACCGAAAGGTGAGAACGGGGCACTTAACACTCTGGACAGTGGTGATGAAGGGCCCAGGGAAACCCAGCGACAGGAAAGTTCAGCAGAGACCCACCCCCAGGCTCTGGCAGTTCGCTTAAAAACTCTCTAGAAATGTACCAAGGACTAAAGAAGCCAATGATATAAAAATAGTTTTCAGTGGCCCTGGATAAAGAAAGACGTGTGACGAGGCATGTTCGGTTCACATGACGCGGCAGCCTCGAGAGGTGGTCCTCGGATCCCCCTGCAAGGAAGGACGGCACTAGTGAGGAGGCCAGGAAGGTGGCTGGTGGCCCCAGCCCCCTCCAGGAGGGCCTGGACCGGGGCAGGGCCTGAGCCACCATGAGAAGCTCAGCTCCCAGCAAGATGACCCCAGCCTCAATGGTCCCTGTTCCAGAACCTTCCATGTCTCCCTCACCTCTGTTCTGAGCTACAGAACACGGTACAATTGTTTCAGACCCCGGAGCATCTTGCACTTATATCTCATTCAGTGTGGTTCCTTGGCTCCCCACCTTTCCCCCAAAGCCATTATTAAGCCACCAGCACCCCACTCTGGAGGAAACGTGGTAACAGGGGGTTCGCTGAGAACCCTCAGGGCTCCACCAGAGTCACTTTGAGATGCAACAGGCTTTGAACACCCCACTCCCAGGGTGCCCGGGCCAGTACCCTAAGGTCCACACAACAAGCAAGCCCGGGAGGCGAGGGCAGCTGGCTCCATGGCCTGCCTCTGGCTGTGAGCTCTGCGGCCTGGCCGAGCCAGGGCGAGACCTGGGAGGTGCCCAGAGCAGCCGCGTAAACAGGGCCCACAGGCGTGTGCACGTGCGAGTGTGCGCGTGCCGCCTGGGAGCCTCTACCTGCTGATGGAAAAGATCCTCCTCTCCAAACTCGGCCGCCTCGTCCTCACCCTCCTCCCCGTCCTCGGCCTCCCGCACCACCGAGGACTGCTTCACGGTTCTCATGGCCACCTCCTGTGCAAGATGACACAGCAGCTGCAGACGGCCACCCCAGGTGCTGGGGGCCCGGTCCACAGGCGAGGTGGTCAGGATGCTCGGATGCCCAGGACCAGGCCCAAGCTGCGCTCACGTGCCCTGCTGGCCAAGTCCCCACCCCAGGAGGGATGCCAGGACCGAGGCAGAGGGAGGTGCTCACCTCCCCGTCAGCATTGACCAGGATGGTCCGGAAGCTCTCGCCCGTGCCCCAGCTGTTCTGGCTCTTCCACACGAGCGTTGACGGGGGGCTGTGAGCCACCCCTGCACCGGCTGCCCATACCTGGGGACACAGGAGGGCCTCACGGTTAATGTCAGCTCCGGTCCCAGTGGCATGTACCACCAGCCGGCCCTCTATCACAGGCTCCCTCGATGCCCTGGGTGTTTAATCCTCCTGGCCCTACTGGGTCCTGGCTAGAGATGACAGTCACCAGGGTATGGAAAAAGAGACTGAGGTTCGCAGTGACCAGGGCAAACGGGCCAGGCTGGAATCGGAAGCCCTAGAGTCCATGCCTATTGGCTGTCATGTGTCTCGCCAGTGCCTGGACAGACAGCCCAGACGGTCTGGACTCAGCCCCATCTCCACCATGGACCCCCAGCACATCACTTAGGCCCTCCCAAGGGCTCCAGGGAAGCCCAGATGAAGAAACACTGGCACACAGGTGATCTGTGACAGCAGGCAGCTGTTCTCAGCGCCGGGGCTCCGTCCCTGTAATGCTCTCCCCCGGCACTCCGGTCCCCCCACCCCATCCCAGTCGCACCGCACATCCTGCCCACTCCCTCTCCGCAGCCACCTACCGTGACCGTCTGGCCGGCCCGCAGCACATACTTCGGCGTGAACTTGTAGGCGATCTCCTCCCCTTCTAGGATCTGCCTCTTGATCCTCCAGTTGCCCAGAGACTGATCCTGGCAAAGGGGACGGGCGTTGGCCCACGTCTCCGAGAAGACCCAGCGGGCTCCCCACGGGTTGGGTGGGGGCCTCACCTTGTCCGAGCTGTTCTTCAGCTGCACGAACTTGCCCTCCAGGTCGATCTCCTCGATGCTGATGCTGCCCGAGGCCGAGGCCTGCTGGGCCAGGCGGAAGCTGCTGCTGCTGGAGCCGGTGCCGCTGGAGCCCGTGCCCGGTGGCTCCTCCACCTCCAGCCGCTTCCGCTTGCTGCGGCCCAGGCGCCCGGACACGGACACGCTGCTGCCGCTGCTGCTCGATGTGGCCCGCGAGATAGTGATGCGCGATGACGGGCTGGGGGACAGCTTCAGCCTGGGGGGCGGGGTCGCGGGGTGCCTGGTGACTCAACCCGCCCGGCCCGGGACAACACGCTCGCCTCACCCCCACCCCCGCCGCGCCGCGCCCACCTCTCCTCCTCGCCCTCCAGGAGCTTGCGGTAGGCGCTGATCTCCATGTCCAGGGCCAGCTTGACATCCAGCAGCTCCTGGTACTCGGCCAGCTGCTGCTGCATCACGTCCCGCATCTCTGTCATCTCCCGCTCCTTGGCGTCCAGCATCTTCCGGAACTTGTCCCGCTCCCCGGCCACGGTCTCCTCCAGCTCCCGGATCCGGTCCTCGGCCGCATTCGCCTGGGGCGGGGTCCACGCGCGTCACAGGGGGAAGCCCGGCCACCTCCGGGCCTCTTCCCCGCACCGACGACGGCGGGAGGGACGACGGGACGGGGCCTGAGGAGGGGTCAGGGGGCTCTGGCGAGTCACCTGCTTCTGGAGGCCGGAGAGCTGGTAGCTGAGGGACTCAACCCGCATGCGGGCCTCCTTCAGCTCCTCCCGAGCGGCGCCGGCGGCCTTGTCGCTCTGGTCGGAGCTCAGCTTGGCGTTGTCCAGCTGCGGGGACACGAGAGTGCGTGAGAGCCCGGGAGAGCCCGCGCGGGATTGGGCGCGGCGCTGGCGGGGCAAGGCGGCGCACATGCGCACCTTGGCCTGGTAGGTCTGCTCCAGCTCCAGGCGGTACAGCCGCACTTGCTCATCGTGCTGCGCCCGCAGCTCCTCCAGTGCCTGGGCCATCTTGAAGTCATACTCCTGCTGCCGGCTGCTGTCCACCTCCACCAGGCGCCGCTCGTGTCGCCGTCGCGTCTCCCGCACCTCCTGGGGACACAGCCGCGCGCTCACCGCCCCGGCCTCATCACCAGCGTCCCGGACCCACCAGGGGCTGGACCGAGGACATGGTTCACAACCACTGAAGAGCAGCTGCCCAGCGTCTCCCAGCTGACGGCCGATCAACACACGTGTCCCTCCACACACGGGAGCAACACAGTCATGAAAAGGGGTGAAGCCCTGACACTCGCTACAACGTGGATGGACCCTGAGAACACAATGCTCAGTGAGAGAAGCCAGACACAGAAGGACCCACAGGGTGTGATTCCACTGATGGAAACGTCCAGAACAGGCAGATCCACAGAGAGTGGGTTCGTGGTTGTCAAGGACTGGGGAGGGGGATGCAGTGACTGCCGATGGGGACGGGGCTTCTATTGGGGTGATGGAATGTTCTGGAATTAGATAGAGGTGATGGTTACACAATACTGTGAATGTGCTAAATTTCATTAAATTAATTGTATACTTTAAAGTAGTTTTGTTATATTAAAAAAAACTGGAACGCTAATGGTAACGGGTACAGTTTCTTTTGGGGGGGTGACAGAATGTTCTGGAATTAAGCAGTGATGGCTGCACAATTCTGTGAATGGACTAAAAATCCAGTCTAAATTGTAAACTTTGAAAGATTTCTGGTATGGGAATGTTTCAATAAAGCTGTTATTAAAAAAAAGAATTCCTGATGGAGCCCATCCCGGGTGTCTGAGGTCCGAGACAGGACAGCAGTGGGTCGAGACAGTGACCAGCTGACAGATGTCCCAGCCACATGTGCCAGGAGTTGATTAGACAGCGGTGGAGTCAAGGGCAGAGGGGGCAGCCCCAGAGCTCAGGGCCTCTGACGACGCTCACTCCACAGACATCAGTCACTCATCTCTGGCACTGTTTTGTGGAACAATAGGAATTGTTTCTAAAGAAAGCCAAGCATTTATAAAGTACTGTGGTGGAACCTCAGCGGAATGCCCACCCCGCCCCCAGGCCCGCCTCAGGGACCCTCCCACCCCGCCCCCACCACCACCACGTGGCCTCCTCACGGGATCCCTGACAGATGTGAGCTTCTTCTCGGTGCCTCTGGCCGCTCTGGCTAGAGCGGGGCCTGGCTGGAGCTGGAAGCCGCTCTGTGGCTGCATGGGCACCCTTCCCGCCAGCACTCTTCCAGAGAGTGAGCGCGGGAAGTGGCCCAGCCCCCAGGGTTCTGTTCTGCGCCACGACAGCACAATGGGCTGTGATGAGGTGGGAGGGCCCGGGGAGCCCCGAGGCCCAGCGATGAGGAGACGGGGGAGGGTCTGCAGGGGGCTGAATTGGGGCCCTCCCAAAAGGTGTGCCCATGTCTTGGTCCCCAGAACCTGTGAGTGTGACCTTCCTGGACAAAGGGTCTTTGCAGATGTGATTAAGTTAAGGGTCTCAAGACCATCCTGGATTATCCGGGTGGCCCTAAATCTGAGGACAAGTGTCCTTGGAAGACACAGAGGAGCAGGGCAGAAACAGAGAGAGACGGCCACGTGACGATAAAGGTGGGCATCAGGGTGACGCGGGAAGGAGGGAGCACCCTGGTTCCGCCGGGCGGGGCCCCACCTCCTCAAAGACGTCCTTGCGGAAGGCCAGCTCCTCCTGAAGGCTCTGGCAGCGGTTCTCCAGGTCCACGCGCATCAGCGTCTCCTTCTCCAGCTGCTTTTTGGCCACTGCGTGCCCATCCTCCGCCTGAAGACGTGGGACAAGCAGCTGGTGACGCTGTCTGCCTCAGAAGGCGGTCCTTGGGGGCCTGCAGCCCACCCACAGCTACCTTGGCCAGCTGGGCCCTCAGCTCCACCACGTCGTTCTCCAGGGCGCGCTTGTCGCTGAGAGCAGCGGCCAGCTCTGCCTCACTCTGGTGGAACACGGACTCCAGGTCCTTGACGCGGCCCTGGGCCACCGTCAGCTCGCCCTCCCTCTTCTTTGCGCTGAAAGTCAGGGGCAGAAGTTAGCAGGCAGCCCCGATGCCCAAGGCCAACTTCACGTCTGCCTCTGGGCCCCGGGCCCCGACCTAGCATCCCTCTCAGTAGCAGGGCCTCACCTCTTGGCACCAAAGGTGCCCCATCTTCAAACCCACTCTGTATCAGGGGGACCCCGCCAGCCGCTCAAAATAACCCTCAAGACGTGGGTTTTCATGTCCTTTTCCAAGACTTTTGGGCACAGGAAGGGTCATTTAGAGGAGAACTCTGATTTTTTTTTTAATGTATTATTTATTTATTTACTTTCGTTTTGGCCACGCCGTGCGACTTGCAGGATCTTAGTTCCCTGACCAGGGATCGACCCGCACCCTTGACAGTGAAAGTGCCGAGTCCTAACCACTGGACGACCAGGGAATTCCCTGTGTATAATTTATTAAAGTAACAAATTAAAACCTCGGCCTGGGGCTTCCCTGGTGGCGCAGTGGTTGAGAGTCCGCCTGCCGATGCAGGGGACACGGGTTCGTGCCCCGGTCCGGGAAGATCCCACATGCCGCGGAGCGGCTGGGCTCCGTGAGCCATGGCCGCTGAGCCTGCGCGTCCGGAGCCTGTGCTCCGCAATGGGAGAGGCCACAACAGTGAGAGGCCCGCGTACCGCAAAAAAAAAAAAAAAAACCCTCGGTCTTTGAAAAGTCAATCTCATTTGTAAACTTAAGCTATTTTAGGCGGGTTTGCCCAGCTTCTAACAGACAATTATCTCCAACATGAAATATTTAAGATGCCAAATCGACTTTTCTAACACACAACTCTTAAAAAAGGGGGAACATTTCTGAACGCTGCTCTAAATCTCCTTGGGGTTGACAGCTTGCCCACTTCCCCACCAAGGAACTGAAACTGCCCAGCAGCAGGGGGGCAGCCAGGGTCTCTCCCAGTGGGCACTGCAAGAGATGGAGCAGCAGCCCTGGCAGCCCACCCCCTTCCCTGGTCCTGACAACCACAGATGTCCCCAGGACCACGCCAGGTGTCCCCTGGGGGCAGGACCACCGTGGGTGACAACCACTGGCAACACCACACCAGTTCGAGGGGACGGGGCATAAAGTCCGGTGACTTCAGCCTCCAGGCTGACCCTGTCCTCACAGGAGCTCTGTGCAGGTGTTGCACGATGGCCTCTATGAGGGTCTGGGGGCCTGCAGCCCACATTCCTGAGCTTAAGCCACACAGCCCCGGTTCTTCCACTCACGGCGTGGGGCTGCAAATCCCACATCCCTGGAGGGTTTGGGGAAACTAGAACCATCTGACACATCATTCCTGAGGACCAGCTTCATGAAAAGACCGTCCTCACACTAGAGATACATCTGCCAACACCCCTGTCTTCGTGGAGAACTTTCTCATAGGTGCAGACAGCAGTGCAACGTGCTGCCCTCAGCTGTGACCAGGCGCGGTCCGAGGCTGGATGAAGCGGGAGGGGACGGGTGTGTGCGGGGCAGGAGCTGCTGGGCGTGGCCCTTGAGCCGGAGCCATGAAGCCAGGGGCTGGGCCTCGTCTTTGGCAGGATCGGGGCGTCAGGCAGAACAGAGTGCAGAGGAGTGAGGCGCGCGGGCAGGTCAGCCACGAGGCGAGGGCGACAGCAGCAGAGGGATCAGGAAACGTGACAGACTTCTAGACGTCTTCACCCCATTCTAGGGCTCTGCATAACGACACAGAATGGTCCAGAAAGCAGGGGTGCCAGCAGCCCTCACTGGCTAACGTGCCTGCTTCTTAACAGCTTCCAGGTGCGAAAGCAGATTCCTCCCCTGGAGCCCTAATTCCTGGAGGATTAGGCAGGAGCACCCGGCCTGTCAGTCCTCCACTTGACGACCTGTGTTTCCATCATCACAGGGTTTTCGCGATATATTTGGTAGGAAAAGAAAAGCACTGCTGTAACCCGTCAGGAGGTTCACCTTGCTCACTGTCACGTGCCACCCACACCTGTCTGCGAGGGCTCTGAGCCGAAGAGCAGGAAGCGAGGCTGTTGGGCGACGCACCTATGGATGTGAGTGCCCACAGCCCGGGAAGCTTTCCTCCCAGAGCAGGGGCCAAAGCAAAAGCCACCAGCCCGGGTGCCCGACAGTGGGCACAGCTGCTACCCTAAGCTGTCGCAGGAGCCTGGAACACGGCCGAGGGGCTGGGCCGGCATCACGACACAGGTGCCATCGATGACCAGGCTCGAGGTCAGGAAAGCCTTGTGTTGTCTGACGGCATCCACCTTGAGTTTAAATTTAAAAAGGTGGAAAAGAAATGCACCAGGTTGGCCTCGGAGATTCTGTCTGGGCAGAGGCTCATGGAGACTTTCATTTTTCTCTTGAAATTAAATGCATTATCTGCTTTCTCGCCAGGGAGTATCTGTGACTCTGATAAGCAGAAAGAAACGTGACCTCTCGGCCCAGACAAGGAGCAACACGCAGGTTAAAGGTGTCTGGGAGGTTCAGGGCCTGAGAGGGGCCGGGGGAATTCCAGAATTCTCCTAATCTTCTCCAAGAAGCTCAAGTCCCTTTTTAATTAAAAAATGTAATAAATTAGGAATTCCCTGGTGGTCCAGTGGTTAGGACTCCGCGCTTTCACTGCCAAGGGCGTGGGTTCAATCCTCGGTCGGGGAACCAAGATCCCGCAAGCCGGGAGGTGTAGCCAAAAGGGAAAAAAAAAAAAAAAGTAATAAATTGATGGGATATCCAGTTTACCTGGTTGTTTTAAAAGTATACAGATTGCCTTTGCTGCTCATCAAAGACCAGGTGACTATACTGTGCGGGTCTGTCTCTGGGCTCTCTGTTCTGTTCCACGGAGGAACCAGAAACACATCACCGAGTGACAGAAGACAGTCTGAGAAGGCGACACACAGTGATTCTAACTCCAGGACATTCTGGAAAAGGCAGAGCTATGTGGGGACAGTCAAAGGATCCTTGGGAAAAAAAAGGATCTTTGGTTTCCAGGGGTTGGGGGAAGGCATGAGTCAGAGGAGCACAGGGGATTTTCAGGGCAGTGAAACTACTCTGTGTGATACTGTGATGGTGGACGCATGTCAGTGTACATTTGCCCAAGCCCAGAGACTGCAGGACACCAACGGAGAACCCCTATGTCAACTACAGACTTCAGCTAAGAAGCATGTATTAATATTGGCTCTTCAATCATGACAAGGCGGCACACCCATTACTGCAAGGTGGTCATCATCGGGGACCCTGGAGGGGGATTTGGGGAAACCTGTACTTTCCACTCATTTTCCTGTAAACCTAAAACTGTTCAAAAACAAAAACAAAAAAAATCCCTATTAATGATAATTTAGAAGTCTACTAATTAGAAAAAAATGAAAAAGAACCCTGCAAACGTGAAGGTGGCAGTCAGCTTCAGCTGGGACTATGAACGGGGACTGGAGCCCGGGTCCAGGCCTCAGTCCTGGTCCCTGCCACGCGAAGGGACCATGGATGACTCCTCCCCACGCCTCATCCTCGGCTTCCCCTCTAACCGGAGTTGATGCCAGCCAGGACCTGCTGGGGTCGCCGTCAGCAAGGAGAAGATCTGGTGTCCCTCACGGAGTCCTTTATCTAAACACTCCACGAGTTTACATCACTATTCCTTCTGCTACCATCACCATCAGCACCGCCTTGTCCTCCAAATTTCCTGAGCCTTTTACTCGGGAGCAGGTGGGAGACGGTGCTCAAGAACGGGAAGAAAAGGTCACCCGCCGCCCCCGCCTTCCCCGGCTGGGCTCTGTGACCTGGGGCACCCCTCCTCTGGGGAAGGGGAGAGGCACAGGGCTACCAGCTACCAGGGATTCAGTCCCAGGAGAGCTGCTGGGTTTTAATTCTTCCTGGGGCCAAATTATATTGGGGGATAAAGGCTCTAGACGGGGCGGCCGGAGGGCCAGGCCACAGAGGCCGCCCCCACCCACCCAGCGGCCCCCAGAACCCACACAGCCCGCTCCCAGGAGGGCTGCCCGAGCCAGGGGCCCCGCTCAGACGGGAGCCGCCACCTCACACAGGGCGACAACCCCTGCCCCGGGCCCCTGTGCGCCCCAGAATCAGGTGACATCGTGCCGGCTGCAGCCCCACCTCTTGTTGGCTTCCTCCAGGTCGGCCCTCAGCTTCCCAGTTTCGATCTGCAGCCGGGCTCGGTCCCGGGCCGTCTCGTCCAGCACCCGGCGGGCATCAGCCAGCTCCGCCTCGTACAGTGTCTTGATGCCGCTCACCTGGGGGGACAGCCAGGCCGAGGTGAAGCCCACCCTTCCCCACCAACACGGCTCCCGCTCACCCCGACACTGCCCCACCAGCCCCGGGCCACACCAGCCTGTCCAGGTCACTGGTCCCCATCACTGGCCGCTGCTAGGTCACACCTGCCAGCTGGGCACACACCTCAGGTCTCCCATCAGCCTCCCTGCCCCGCGCCAAGGGGCACAGGGCCGTGAGCATGTTTACAAATATCTGGAACCAACAGGACAGTGAGACACCACCTCCCCCCACGAGGATGGCTACCGTGGAAACGACAGTCGATAACAAGTGCTGGTGAGGTTAGGGAGGAATCGGCACCTCCACGCACGGCCAGGGGATTAAAACGGTACAGCCACCACGGCAGACAGTCTGGCATTTCCTCAGATGGACAAACAGAGCAACCACCAACCCAGCAATTCCACCCCCAGGAATCTACCCGGGAGAAATAACACACATCTTACACAAGACCCATGCGCGTGCGTTCACAGCCCCATCACTCCTGATGGCCCCAACGTGGGAACAACCCAAATGCCCATCAGCAGATGACAGATAAACAGAATGTGGTCCCTCCACACATGGGACAATCACTCAGCTGTGAGAAAGGGCGACGCCCTGACACTCGCTCCAACGTGGACGGACCCTGAGAACACGATGCTCAGTGAGAGAAGCCAGACGCAGAAAGGACACACGGTGTGTGATTCCATCCATGGGAAACGTCCAGAACAGGCAAACCCCCAGGGACAGACAGTGGGTTCATGTCAAGCGACTGGATGAGGGTGAGGGGGTGACCACTAATGGGGCCGGGGCTTCTTTTTTTTTTTTAGTGCAATTCTGTTTTGTTATGGTTCTTTTGAGATATAGTCGACGTACGATGTAAGTTTCAGGTATATGACACAGTGATTCGCAATTTTTAAGGGTTATACTCTATTCATAGTTACTAAAAAATATTGACTACACTCCCTGTGCTGTACAATATATCCTTGTAGCTTATTTGCTTCATACGTAATGGTCTGTTCCTCTTAATCCCCTACCCTATCTTGCCCCTCCCCAAGAAGGGGTTTCCTTTGGGGAGATGGCTGCACAGCTCCAAATATAACTTAGAGCAGAGTTTAACCGGGTGAACTGCATGAGAAGGGAATTATACCTCAATACAGTGGTTAAAACGCTTTTGGGGGCTGACACAGAAGGCAAAGGGTGACAAGGCAGCTGGCTTTGAAAGTGGCACCATTTCCCACAAAACTACAACAGAGCAGTGAGTGTCTGTGCCAGGGGTCAGAGGTCAACTTAAGGCCTGGGAGGGTCACTCCCCTCCCTTGCACAGGAAAGGCCCCTGAGCTGACGAGGCGCAGGGGAGCTGCCAAGGGCCTGCCACTTGGTTGGGTGACCACCATCCCCGTTTGCCTGGGACCGAGGGGATTCCAGGATGTGGGATTTTTGAGGGTTCAAACCGGAATGTCCCAGGCAGATCAGAACAAATCCAGAAGAGATGGGATTTAATAGCCAGTCTGATCTCAGACTCCCACCCTCTCCGGCTGGGGCCTGGCTCTCCCACCTCAATCCAGCACTCCTGGTCACTTCATCCCACAGGTGGGGGGGGGTATGGGCTCTTAGCCCCATTTCACAAATGGGGAAACTGAGGCACAGGACAGCACACTGCCCTCTCCTGACCCATCAAGGTATGGGGCGGAGCAGTCCGCTGGGGGCAATTCCGAGAGGGGGACACGCAGGGGATGTGTCTCTGCCCTCTCTCCCTGCCCATCCAGTCACCTTCCAGAACTTTCCTAACCCCAGTGGAGGGCCTGGCACCTCGGCAGGGATCTCAGACAAGATCTCCGGCCCCACAGGCTGGGTTCCTACTGGGGACCTGTCTCTCCAGCCTCCCCTCATGGCACGAGGGGCTCAGATGGACCAACACGACAGGACATCATGGTGAGATCGGAACAGAAACTGCTGGGGCTCAGGGGGCAGGAAACCCAGCACGAGATCCTGCATGTGCGCCTGATGCTTACCCACAGTGGACGTCAGCATTAATTTCGACTTCTAAAATATCCCATTAAGATACCACTCATGGGGACTTCCCTGGTGGTCCAGCGGTTAGGACTCTGTGCTTCTACTGCAGCGGGTGTGGGTTCGATCCCTGGTTGGGGAAGTTCCATGTACCACGCGGGGCGGCCAAAAAAAAAAAAAGGTACCACTCACACCCCTAACTCGGCCTGCCCATGAGAAAACACCAGATGAACCCCAATGGGGACACTCCTGTCCCCACCTCACAGCTGCCAGGGCCCCAGGAACCAGGAAAGGTGGGGAACCAGCACATCCCACAGGGGCCCGGGAGATGGGAGACCTGGATGTCACAGGGGTCCTCAGGGGTCCTGGGGCAGAGAGGATGGTGGTCAGCTCAGATCTGAGCAAAGCTGAAGTGATGCAGCACTGTCGGAGAGCGAGCTGTGAGACACACTGACGTGAGATGCTGATGGGGACCCAGTACCGCCCTCGACCTTTGCCTGTACACCTAACACTGACCCAAGAAGTAAGTTCGAGGGGCTTCCCTGGTGGCGCAGTGGTTAGGAACCTGCCTGCCAATGCAGGGGACAGGGGTTCAAGCCCTGGTCCGGGAAGATCCCACATGCCGCGGAGCGACTAAGCCCGGGCGCCACAACTACTGAGCCTGCGCATCTGGAGCCTGTGCTCCGCAACGGGAGAGGCCGCGACAGTGAGAGACCCGCATACCGCGATGAGGAGTGGCCCCCGCTCGCCGCAACTAGAGAAAGCCCTCGCACAGAAACGAAGACCCAACACAGCCAAAAATAATTAATTAATTATTTTTTTTAAAAAAAGAAGTAAGCTTGAGCAATTCAAAATACATCGTGCGTTCATCTCTGTGAGCGAGAATGTGGGCGTCCCACTAGACTCCGTGCCCAAGGCGAGGGCCTCACTTGTCCTAGGCCATCTTGGGTGACTCTCGGGGGTCTTGTTAAAGAGCAGGCAGACCTCAGGGACACAGAGGGTCCCGTTCCAGACCCTGCAATAAAGCGAGTATCACAATAAAGCGAGTCATACGAATTGTTTGGCTTCCCAGTACATATAAAAGTTATACACAAAAGGACTTCCCTGGTGGCGCAGTGGTTAAGACTGCGCTCCCAATGCAGGGGGCCCAGGTTTGATCCCTGGTCAGGGAACCAGATCCCACATGCATGTTGCAACTAAGAGTTCATATGCCACAACTAAGGAGCCCGTCTGCTGCAACTAAGGAACCGACATGCCACAACTAAGGAGCCGGCGAGCTGCAACTAAGGAGTCTGCCTGCTGCAACTAAGACCCGGCACAACCAAATAAATAAATTAAATAAATAAATAAATATTTTTTTTTAAAAAAAGTTATGCCCAGGGAATTCCCTGGCAGTTCAGTGGTTAGGACTCTGCACTTTCACTGCCAAGGACGTGGGTTTGATCCCTGGGAATGGATCTTTATCCCACAAGCCGCATGGCTCAGCTAAAAAAAAAAATTTATGCTCACACTATCCTGCAGTCTATTGACTGTGCAATAGCCTTGTGGCAAAAAAAAAACAATGCACAGACCTTATTTAAAAATACCCTATTAGGACTTCCCTAGTGGCGCAGCGGATAAGAATCCACCTGCCTATGCAGGGACATGGGTTTGATCCCTGGGCCGGGAAGATCCCACATGCCGTGGAGCAACTAAGCCCGTGAGCCACAACTACTGAAGCCCGCGCACCTAGAGCCCGTGCTCCGCAACAAGAGAAGCCACCGCAGCGAGAAGCCCACACACTGCAGCGAAGAGTAGCCCCTGCTCGCTGCAACTAGAGAAAGCCTGTGCGCAGCAACGAAGACCCAACACAGCCAAAAATATATATAAATAAAAAAAATTTTTAATTAATAAAAATACTTTATTGCTAAAAATGCTGTCAACTGAGCCTCAGCAAGTTGTAATCTATTTGCAATAGTAACATCAAAGGTCACTGATCACAGACCACCATAACAAATAACACAAATGAAGACACTGGAAATATCTGGAGAAAGATCAAAACGTGACACAGAGACCTGAAGGGAACAGACTTGCCCGAGGCAGTGTTGCCACAGACCTTCAATTTGTAAAAATGCAGTGTCTGTGCAGTGCAGGGACCCGAGATGTGTCTGTGCTCGGTTCTGACAGCGTTTTGGGCGTGTGCGCGCATATGCACACCCATCTGTGTGGCTTAGTAAGGCAGTCCTCTACAGCCAGGACTGCAAACTCAGGCCCAGGCGCCAAAATTCCAGCCCACCACCTGTTTTTGTCCAGCCTGTGGGACTAAAATGGTTTTTATGTTTTCAAATTGGCTGGGTGAAAAAAAAGAAAAAGGTATCTCATGACACAGGCACCCATATGAAGTGCACATTTCAGTGTGTATACATAAAGCTTTATTGTCAGGCAATCTGCGCATTCCTCCATGTACTGCCCGGGGCAGCTTCCCCACCACAAAGGCCGAGCTGAGTGCTCAAGCCTGAAACCATCAGCCCACGAAGCTGAGAACAACTCCAGTCCTTTCCAGAAAACATCTGCCGAACCCAATCGACAGCACTGGGACGATGGAGAAAATTCTATCTAGAGGAGGACGCGCAGATGGCCAATGTCACAAAGGCTCTTTCAGACCAGTGAGCGGGGGTTCTCCGGGCAGGCCTGTGCCTCCCTGCACTGTGACACTTGGGACAAGTGTTTAGTTCTGCCTTTAGTTCTGTCTTTCCCGGCCGGTGCTGCGCAATCACCGAGCTTGAGGATTCCCAGCAAATGTGCTGCCGTGGAGGAGCAGGGCTCGCGTCACCCGACGTGGTCTTTTCCTGGGGTCCCAGACTTACCCTGTGAGGACCCGCCTGCGTCCCTGGGATTGAGAACCACAGCCACACACCGGCCCTCCCCAAACTCCCAGAGCCCAGCTCAGCTCTTGCTCCCGGGGTCCACCTGGGGAGCACCCTCCGACCCCTGCAGCAATGGGACACCTGGGCAGCAAGGGGGAAGAAAGCGAACCCAGAGGAACTCAACATCCGGATGCGGAGGCTCCCCAGAGAACCCCCATCCCTCCCTGGCCCACTCCTGCCCCCTCAGCACCCATGATCCTTCTCAAACAGAAATCTGGCCAGCCCCCAGCCTCCCAGAAACCCTCCAGTGACATCTGCACGTGGCATTCGCCCCAGTACCGCTCACCCGGCCAGAAGATGCATCATCTGACTTCCGATGGGAAAGGCTAGAGTCTACAAGTGGCCAGCCCAGGCTTGTGGATGGGAATCTGACCTTTTACCTTATGCCCCTGGACCCTTCGGATTGATTACAAGCACACAGTGTGCTCACAACATTTTAAACTGCATCATCACAGGATTCCTTACGGGCTTCTCAGCCTTGACACTGATGGCATTTGGGGCCAGATCATCCTCTGTGGGGGACCCTCCTGGGCTCTGCGGGGTGTGGAGCAGCATCCCTGCCCCCCCCAAGTGTGACAACCACAGATGTCCCCAGCCATCACCCAGTGTCCCCTGGGGGCAGATTCCTTCCAGGTGAGGAGCTGCTGAACAGGTAAAGTGCCCTCTGGGAGGCCTGACACACCATGCCCCCCACGCCCTCCGTGCCTCATCCCACCTGCTCCAGCCTGAGCCCTGGCGGCTCCCTGAACCTGCCTGGCCCGCCCCTCCGTAACCCTGGCCACTTGCAGGTCACTCCCTCCGCGCCACCCACATGACCACACCACCTCTTGCTCCAGTAGGTTACTGGCTCTCTCCACTGTCCAGCTGAGAGGGGCATTTGTCATCTCACCCCCAAGCTCTAGGACAGCAAGCTAGTGGGAACTCCCCACTCCCGCTGCAAACACGCCTGTCACCTGGGTGGCCCCAGATCCTGAGCACAGCCCTGGGGGGTGTTCACCGTGGGGCTGGGCTCCCCTGCTCCCACCCAGCAGTCCTGCATCCCAACCAGCCTCGGCAGCTGCCCAGACACATCCAGTTCCCCAGGCCCAGCCCCTGCATGCACTCTCGGGCACAACATCTATCCAGTGGGGGCCAGCACCCCACGTCCATCAGGCCCACTAGGCCGCCACCCCCAAAGGTCAGCACGGTGGTTCAGCCCGCAGGTGGGACAAGAGGCTCGGGGGAATGATCCCGGGCGCTGACCAGCCTGGCAGGGGGGACCTGGGCCTGCATCCCGAGGACCTGCACGCACTGCTGAAGCAGGTGGCCACGCTCTGGGTCGGGCCACTCCAGCCCCATTGTACAGACAACAAAACCAAGGCTCTGGGAGGCTGAGTGACCTGCCCAAGGTCACAAATTAAAAGCAGGGTTTGGATCCCGAGCCTTAACCCAATCTCAGGCAACCTAATACAGCACCACCAGCCACCAAGTCTTCTACCTCCCTGGATGCCCAAGCCACACTTTCTGGGCCCATCCCTATCCTAGGGACCATAAAACAGGAACAACAGAACCCACGGGATCCTTCATTTCATTGCTTTTTTTCTACAAAACAAATGTGAACTCATTATGGCCCCACAAACAAGCCCCCAAAGTAGGTATTTATTATTATTTCCAATTTACAGAAGAGGAACTGAGCCCAGAGAAGTTAAGTGATTTGCCCAAGATCACAAAGGGTACGTGGCTCCCAGAAATGACCCCCCCCCCCACCTCCCCAGGTCCCTGAGGCTCTCCTCCCAGAAGTCGGTCACTGGGCCCATTCTCCGGAGTGGGAGGCCAAGGCTCAGAGCGCTAAGTGCCAGCTTCAGACCATGACTCTTGCACGGGGCCCACAGGGGAACCACATGGTGGGCATCCCTCCCCCTTATTCTGAGGAACTGCCCTGGGGTTGGGACGGGGGGTGCCAGGGGGAGAAAAGGAGGGCACTAGGTTGGCAGCCAGTCCGGACACACCCCACTCAGGACCCCCAGACACCAGCCCTCACATCCCCTTAGGGGACAGGGCTTGTCCAGCCCCTTCTCCCTCAGTCTGCACCAAAACTTCCCGCTGGTTCCCCAAGAACTCATGCCTCCCGCTCCCCTCACATCCCCCAGGACAGGGCAGGGGCTACCAGACTACTAGGCTCCTGCTCACCAGCCAAGGGGTCCCAGGGCCCAACTAAGGGCCTCCCGAATTTCCCATGGGACCTGGGAGACATCAGATTTCCCCCCCCCGACCCCCGCCCACCCCAGGCTCTGGTAAAAGACCGAACCTCCTGCCTAACCCCACCCCAATCACCGAACTCCCCAGGATTCATTACAGGACCCCTGCAAAGTTCCAAGGAGAACTGAGACCACTGACTCACCCCAGAGACCTCCCTGAGACCCCCCACCCCTCCTCAGGACCCCCTCAGAGGGTCTGAGCCTCCCAGTCTCCCCAGAGACCCGAGAACCTCCCCCGTTTTCTCCTAGGACACGCGAACACCCAGACACATCCCCCAAGACTCCCCACAACTCCCTTAGGGGTGGGGTCCACCCTGGCTCACAGCCCATCACTCAGGGGCCCCCCAGAACTCCCTGAATCCCTTGGTGGGCAGAGCCTGCCCCATCTCCCCCTGCCCAGGCAGGCCCCCCCCTTCACTTCCCCAGGCACAACACCCCCAAGGTCCCCTGGGGTTCCCTCAGAGGAGGGGACCTGCCCAGTCTGCACCCCTCACTCAGGCCAACCCCCCTCAGGGGACTGGTCAGCCCCAGACTCATGGGATCCATGAAACACCCAGGAGACCCCTGGTGGGTGGGGACCTGCTCCAGGGTGCACCCTCACTCGGGGCCCCCCAGATACCCTGGGGACCGACCCACCAGAGGACGGGACTCGCCCTAGTCTGCACGTTTCTCAGGGGATCACTCGGGGGGCGGGGCCGGCGCCAGTCTCCACCTCTCGTACGGGGAGAGGGAGTAGAAACCCCTGGGGAATCCCTCGTGAGCGTCCGTCCTGGCCTCTACTCCTCACTCAGGCCCCCCGAACCTCCCCGGGGACTCTCAGAGGCAGAAGCCCGCCCTGGCGTGCACCCCTCACTCGAGGGACCCCGAGATCTCCCCAGACCCCTCGATGGGCGGGGCCGGAAACAGTCTCCACCTCTCGCACTGGAGGGGTCCCCGAAACCCGCCGGGGACACTCAGAGGCCGGGACCCAACCAAGCGTGCGACCCTCGCCGGGGCCCCCGAAGCCCCCTGGGGACGCCTCGGTGGGCAGGGCCCGCCCCAGTCTCCCCCTCTCGCAGGGGCGTCCCCGAAGCCCCCCGGGGACCTTGAGAGCCCGGCCCGCCCCAGCGAGAGCCCCCGGCGCCAGCGCCCACCTCGCGCGTGGTCACCTCCTCCCGCTCGGAAATCTTGAGCTGGAGCCGGTCGTTCTCCAGCTCGAGCGCGCGGACGCGGTCGATGTAGTGCGCCAGGCGGTCATTGAGCTCGCGCAGCTCCTCCTTCTCCTGCAGCCGCGACAGGCGCGTGGGCGACAGCGGCGTGGCGGGCCCGCCCGCGCGGCCGGGCGGCGGTGTGGCCATGGCGGCTGCGGCGGCGGAGGCGGCGGCGGCAGCGGCTCGGGGCCCGCGCGGCTCGGAACGGCGGCCGCGGCTCGGCGGGCTCATTCAATCCGACCCGCCGACCAAGATGGCGCCCGCTGCCCGCCGCCGCCGCCGCGGCGGGGCAGCCTGGAACTTGTAGTCCGGCCGGCGCCGCGCGCGGCGTGGCGGGAGCTGTAGTCTCCCGCTCAGTTTCCCGCGCTGTCCCGGAGCCAAACCGCCGAGCTCCAAATCCCAGCTGGGCCAATGCGTGAAACCGGGTTTCTTTCCGGGATTCAGTTTCCCCTCTTGTATAACCTACCTACCTACCTCTTTGGAGATTCATTAAAATTAAAGGTGGGGTGGTGAAGGAACCTCAGAAATATGTTCGGTGATCTCACCGATATGTGGAATTAAAAAAAAAAAAAAATCAAAAATACCCCAGGCTCATGTAGATACTGTCAAGTTGTCCTCTGAAGAGGTTTACCAGTTTACACTTTTGCAACAATGTATGAGATTGTCTGTTTTCCTGAATTGCTGTCAACCCTGAATCATCTTTTATTTTATTTATTTTTTTAATTTATTATTTATTTTATTTTATTTATTTTTCGCTGTGTTGGGTCTTCGTTGCTGCGCGGGCTTTCTCTAGTTGCGGCGAGCGCGGGCTACTCTTTGTTGCGGTGCGCAGGCTTCTCATTGTGGTGGCTTCTCTTGTTGTGGAGTACGGGCTCTAGGTGCACGGGCTTCAGTAGTTGTGGCTTGCGGGCTCTAGAGCACAGGCTCAGTAGTTGTGGCGCACGGGCTTAGTTGCTCCGCGGCCTGTAGGATCTTCCCGGACCAGGGCTTGAACATGTGTCCCCTGCATTGGCAGGCGGATTCTTAACCACCGCGCCAAGAGGGAAGCCCTGAATCATCTTTTAAATTATTTTATTTATTTGAATTTCTTTTTATGTCCATAAGCAAAGTTTTGCCATTTTCTTTTGTGTATGTGTGTTTTGGGTTTTGTTTTTGTTTTGAGGTATAGTTGATTTACAATGTCGTGTTAGTTTCATGTGTACAGCCCAAGCTCATATGAACAGAGAACAGATTGGTGTCTGTGGGTGTGGGGTATGAAGTGGGTGAAGGGGGTCAAAGAGTACACATTTCCAGTTATAAAATAAATATCATGGGGATGTAATGGGCAGCATGGTGACTGTAGTTAATAATACTATATTGCATATTTGAAAGTTGCTAAAAGAGTAGATCTTAAAAATTCTCATCATATGAGAAAAAACCCTGTTAACTATTTGTGGTGACGGATGTCACCTAGACTTATGGTGTTGATCGTTTCCCAGGATATACAAATATCGAATCATTAGTTTGTACACCTGAAACTAATGTTATGTCAATTATACCTCCATTTTTTTGGGGGGGGAGGGGTACGCGGGCCTCCCACTGTTGCGGCCTCTCCCGTTGCGGAGCACAGGCTCCGGACGCCCAGGCTCAGCAGCCATGGCTCACGGGCCCAACCGCTCTGCGGCATGTGGGATCTTCCCGGACCGGGGCACAAACCCGCGTCCCCTGCATCGGCAGGCGGACTCTCAACCACTGTGCCACCAGGGAAGCCCTATACCTCCATTAAAAAAAAAAATGTTCAGTGAAAGGAGGCAGACACAGGCCTCTCTTGCCTTCGAGATGGCCCACACTCCGTCTGTGGAGTGTGTTTCTCTCTAAATAAATCCACTTCTTACCTATCGTTTTGTCCCTCCCTGAATTCTTTCTGTGATGAGACATCAAGAACCTGAGCTTCATTAAGTCCTGAGACCAGCACAAAACCCCCCACCAGATGGAAGATGTTCCAGAGAGAAGGTCACAGTTTGGTAACCTTGAGAAGCTCATCAAGGGACCATCTGAGCCCAGATTAAAGGAGCACAGGCCCTTCACACACCCTAATCCTTATCAGCAGCACCCCACCTCGAACTATTGCTATAAAACTCCTCACCAAATCCCCCCAGGTTGGGACACAGTTTTTGGCAGGTGTGAGCCCACTGTGTCCCCCTTTGCCTAGCAAAGCAATAAAGCTATTCTTTTCTACTTCACCCGAAAAAAAAAAAAAAAAAAAAGCCAGACACAAAAGGTCACACAGCGTATGAGTCCACTCATATAAAATGCCTAGAAGAGGCAAAATGATACAGCAGGATCTGTCCAACTCGGCTCTGTGGACATTTGGCCCCCATCACTCTCTGTGGGGGGACCATCCTGTTCATTGTAGGATGTCAGGTGGCATCGCTGCGCTCCCCCCACCCCGGCCACCTGATGCCAGCAGCACCACCATACCTTCCGATCCAGACAACCAAAAATGGCCCCAGATGTTGCCACATGTCACCGAGGGGACAAAATCACCCTCAGTGGAGAACCACTTCCTTCCTCTAACCCTGGAACTTGCCCGCTGTTCTTTCTGCCCTGAGAACCGCCACCCCCCCATACATCTCACCTCGGGGGACTTGGTGCAAACAACCTTCCTCGGAGACCCCAGCAAATCACACACTGAGAACTTGGAATCCTTTACCAGCCCTCTGGGGTGTGGGGTGGGACGGCCTCCCCGCTGCGCGCGGGCTTTCTCTAGTTGCGGCAAGCGGGGGCCACCCTTCGTTGCGGTGCGCGGGCTTCTCACTGCGGTGGCTTCTCTTGTTGCAGAGCACGGGCTCTAGGTGCGCGGGCTTCAGTAGTTGTGGCGCACCGGCTCAGTAGTTGTGGCGGGCTCTAGAGCTCAGGCTCAGTAGTTGTGGCGCATGGGCTTAGTTGCTCAGCGGCATGTGGGATCTTCCTGGACCAGGGCTCGAACCCGTGTCCTCTGCATTGGCAGCGGGATTCTTAACCACTGCGCCACCAGGGAAGCCTTTTTTTTTTTTTCTCCTGTCTTGAATCCTGATACTCACGCACATTCCCCTCTTACCAGAAGCAAAGCCCCCTGCCCTGCCCCAGCACCCAGGCAGGCACGAGTCCCTGGCCAGGCTGTGACTAGCCTCTCAAAAACTAGCTCATACTTGGGGACCGTATGTCGTCGCCTTTCCCTCATAACGGTAGGAACACCGAATGCAAAACACAGTTGGTACAACGTGAGGGCGTTTAAAGCAAAATAGGAATAAGTGATACTACAGGAGGCGGGGGCCCGAGGGGAGAAAAATGATGGAGGTTTGGGGGTGGCACGGGGTCACCTTTCCTCCCCTCCACCCCCAGACTTAGCTGCAACCCCCTCCCCATCACAGGTCCCGCTGACAACCGCCCCGGGCCACCCAGTAGCCTGCCATTCAAGGCCCTGCAGGGTCCCACAGGCCGCCCACCGAGCTGGCCCCTCTTGGCACGTGGGTGCCCCATCCGTCTCCAGGTCTTTGCCTGTGCTGTTCCCTCCTCCAGGAATGCTGTTCCCCGCGCCCCATCCTCCCCAACCCCCCTTTCCGCGGCTGCGCCCCTACTCTCCGCCCTAACCTGTGCCGTGAGCCCTCCGCACCCCCCCAATCGCGGAGCCCCCCGGGGGCCAGACTCCAACTCCCAGAAAGCCCTGCGCTTCCCGTGGGTGCGGCCGGAGCGTCCACTCCCCTTGTTCAGTTTGGGAGGCGTTGGCAATTTTCAAATTTTGGCGCTGAACGGGCGGGGCGGCGGCAGCTGCGGCCAGAACCCCTCCCCACGCCGGAGCCCGAGGCCTGGGCACTCCGCGGGCTCCCCAGGCGCGACACGCGGCGGCGGCGAGGGGTGGCGCTCGGCCCGTTTCCAGGACGGGAAACTGAGGCACGGGGCGATCCGGGGACCTGTCCCGGGAACCCCTGCAGGGGCGGGACGAAGCGGGGTTCGAACCCGCGACCCTCTGATCCCAGGGAGCTAGAAAAGTTAATGGCTAATTGCTGCCTGCTTTGAGGGTGGAGGGTGCGGGCGGTGGGCGAGAAATCACCGAACCCGAGAAGGTCCGGCCAGGCCCTGTCCCCTCTCCCTCCCCCATCCCTTCCCCATTCCCCTATCCCTCCCCCTTTGCGCCGCCGCCCAAGCTCCGCGCCGGAGTTTGGCGCCAGATTTTTCAAAATCTCAGTGAAACGGCGGCCGCTGGCTCCCAGCCCGGATCGCGAGCCTTGATCCTGAATTCCGGCGCCTGGATCTCAGCGACCGCGGATTCTGGAGTCTGGACTGGGTGGGGGAGGGCTCATTCCAGAGCCTGGATCTGGGGGGCTGTGGATTCCAGATCTGGGGGGGGCGGAGATTCCAGAGCCTGAATTTTGGGCACCCTGATTCGGGAGCCTGTTTTGGGGAGCTGGGATTCCGGACCCTGGATCTGGAGGGCCCTGATTCCAGAGCCTGGAGGAGGGCGGGTTCTGGAACCCCAATTCCTGAGCCTGGAGGCTAAACCTGGAATCTAGGATCAGAACTCAGGAATCTGGGGCTGGAACCCTGAAATCCCAACTGAAATCTGGGGGCAAGGAGAGAGCTGGGGCCGAAGGGACAGCTGTTTGTTAAATGGGTTCCGGAATAATGAAATCAACAAATATTGGGACTTCCCTGGTGGTCCAGTGGTTAAGACTCCCCGCTTCCACTGCAGGGGGCACGGGTTCGATCCCTAGTCAGGGAAGTTCCAGATGCCCCGTGGTGTGGCCAAAGAAACAAACAAATACTGATTGACATCTCCGCCTGTCAGGCACTGGGGCTGTATCAATGTCCAAAACAAAGATCCCTGCGCTTGGGAAGCTGACAAGGATGAAGTAGGAAGACGGAGGAAACAGATACCTAATGAATAAGTGAATTTTATGGCATGTTAGAATATAATAAGGTGGAGGGGTGGAAAAAGCAGGGTGAGGGGCTTGGGAGCATGTGAGCTAGGGGGTGCATTTTTTTTTTTTTTTTTCCGGTACGCGGGCCTCTCACTGCTGTGGCCTCTCCCGTTGCAGAGCACAGGCTCCGGACGCGCAGGCTCAGTGGCCATGGCTCACGGGCCCAGCCACTCCACGGCATGTGGGATCTTCCCAGACCGGGGCATGAACCCATGTCCCCTGCATCGGCAAGTGGACTCTCAACCACTGTGCCACCAGGGAAGCCTGAGGGGGAGTGCATTTTTAAACAGGGTGGGCCTCTTGGAGAAGGTGGCATTTGAGCAAGGACTCGAAGAGAAGGAGGGGACCAACCAGGTGAACAGGTGGGGAGAAGCCTTCCAGGGAGAGGGACCAGCCAGCACAAAATCACACTCCAGGATGGTGGACATGGCAAGGAATAAGAATTTCCAGTGGGTGGAGACAAGTACAGTATTAGAGAAGGAAACACATGTAACACCCGTGTATTAGTCATCTAGTGCTGGGTAACAAAACACGGTAGCTTAAAGCCACTCATGTTTCTTATCTCAGTTTCCACAGGTTGGGAAGCGGGGTGGGGCTTAGCTGGGTGGGCTGGCTCCAGGCTTTACGATGCTGCAGACAAGGCGTCCCTGGGGCAGGGTTGACTCCCAAGGGCATTTGTACTGATCTTGGAAGGATTCATGTCCTTGCTGGCCATTATCCAGGGGCTGCCTTGGTTCCTTATCATGTAAGAGAGGATTTGATTTGGGTTTTGAAACCCTCACTGTTTGTTGTAATAGGGAAACAAAAAATGAAAATGGCCCAGATATCCCATATAGACCAGTGGGAACTATACTCAGTATCTTGTAATAACCTATAATGCAAAAGAATCTGAAAAAGAATATATATATATGTATAACTGAATCACTCTGCTGTACACTTGAGACTAACACAACATTGTCAATTAACTGTAGTTCAACAAAAAAAATTTTTTAAATAAAAAAAGGACACAAGCAGAAACTAATACACCATTGTAAAGCAATTATACTCCCATAAAGATGTAAAACAAAAAAAAGGACACACACAAAAGAAAGGACACACCGACACCTTTGTGTAGACTCACACAGTGGAATATTATACAGCAGTGGAAAACTAACACACAGAATGACCTCCCAAACATAAGATCATGGAAAAAAAGCAAAGTGCAGAAGAATATCTACAGTATGCTTCCGTTTTTATAAAATTTGAAACCCAGCTAAACTAGCTTATACGTTATTTCAGTATGCTACAAATGTTAGAGAATTGAAGGGAAAAGTGGGGACGTGATTAACCCAGAAGTCAGCATAGTGGTTGTGTTTTGAAAGCTGGGCGGTTGTGAATGTCTCTATTCTTAGCTACACGCATAAATTATAGATGCTCTTTGTGTGTTTGATGTATTTTGTGTTTCAAAAGTGAAAAAAACAACCTCCCTCAGACTGCTGTGTGGAACAACATGGTTCCAATAGAAACAGAATATCCCACCACAAAAAAGAAACGATAATTACGCAATAATTATGTGACCGGATAGAGGTATTAACTGCTCGTGGTAATCACGTTGCAACATATAAATGTATCAAATCAACACGTGAAACGTACACAAGGTTATATGTCAATTATATCTCAATTTTTTTTTTTTTAATCTTTTGGCCGCGCTCAGCATGTGCGATGGAACCCGTGGCCCCTGCATTGGCAGCGTGGAGTCTTAACCACTGGACCACCAGGGAAGTCCCTAATTTTTAATGTTTTACTTAACCTGACATACCCAAAATATTCTAACTAATATTGTAATCGACATACACAAATTACTTTTTTATTTTATTGAAGTATAGTTAATTTACAATGTGTTAATTTCTGCTTTACAACAAAGTTATTCAGTTATATAATTAATTTATTTTTATTTATTTTGGCTGCATTGGGTCTTCGTTGCTGCGTGTGGGCTTTCTCTAGTTGCGGCGAGCGGGGGCTACTCTTCGTTGCGGTGCGCAGGCTTCTCACTGCGGTGGCTTCTCTTGTTGACGGGCACCGGCTCTAGGCGCGCGGGCTTCAGTAGCTGTGGCGCACGTGCTCAGTAGTTGTGGCTCGTGGGCTCTAGAGCACAGGCTCAGTAGTTGTGGCACACGGGCTTAGTTGCTCCACGGCATGTGGGATCTTCCCGGACCAGGGCTCGAACCCGTGTCCCCTGCACTGGCAGGCGGATTATTAACCACTGCACCACCAGGGAAGTCCCTCAGTTATAAATATATATATATTCTTTTTTTTTTTGGCTGCAGTGCGAGGCTTGTGGGATCTTACTTCCCCGACCAGGTACCAGGTGTCGAACCCAGGCCCTCGGCAGTGAAAGCACCGAGTCCTAACCACTGGACCCCCAGGGAATTCCCTCTTTTTTTTTTTTTTTTTTTTTTTTTTTGCAGTACGCGGGCCTCTCACTGTTGTGGCCTCTCCCGTTGCGGAGCACAGGCTCCGGACGCGCAGGCTCAGCAGCCATGGCTCACGGGCCCAGCCGCTCTGCGGCATGTGGGATCTTCCCGGACCGGGGCACGAACCCGCGTCCCCTGCATCGGCAGGCGGACTTCCAACCACTGTGCTACCAGGGAAGCCCTGGGAATTCCCTCTTTTTCATATTCTTTTCCAATAATTAACCAAATTATTGAGGAGACATTTTCCACTCTTTTTTCCACACCAAGTCTTTGAAACCCAGTGTGTTTTTCATACTCACAGCCTATCACAACTTGGGTGCTAAATTTTCAGTGGTTTAAGGAAAAAATAAAGTTGTCTTTAACGAAAAAGTATTTTACCTCACTTCTGTTTGTGGGTTTTAATTAATTAAAATGAAATTCAATTCGAAATTCGGTTACTCAGTGGCTTTGGCTGCATTTCAAGGGTGCAGTAGTTGCCTGGCCAGCACAGGTGGAGAGGATGCTGAGAAGTCACTGAGGTGAGGGACTGCAGTGGCCTGGGCTGGGGTCAGTGCCTCACTTAGAGCCCGCCTGTCCCCTTTCTGGACCTCTCCCCACACCTCCTTTTCCAGGCCTCGCTCCAGTACCCAGCACTCAGGAATCCCCTATTTCCAAGCCCGGGTGCTTCCCCCGCAAGGCAGGCAGTGCCCCCAGTCTGTACACTCCCAGGACCCAGGGGTGGCAGAAGGCAGCTGTTTTGTGGGGAGTGTGGATCTGTGAGCTGAGGTGCCCTCCGTGTGCAGGTGAGGACCTTCACAATACAGGACCAACCCTGGGATGTTGAGACCCTCAAAACAGAGGCAGCAGGCCACCAGCTTGGGGCCAGCTCTGCCCACACTGCCACATTCCAGGGCAGAACTGCCAGGAGTCTGAGAGTTCTAAATGTGAACCGGACTTGCCAGGAGGCTTTGCAGGTTTCAATTCGAATCTGTTGCTGTGTAACAAACTACCCCCAAACTTTACTATGTCTCATGATTTCATGGGTTGGGAATGCAGGTGGGGCTCAGCAGGGAGGTTCTTCTGTCCCATGTGGGATTGACAGGGGGTGGTGCCTCGCCAGCCCCTCTCCCTTTTTGTGTAGACTCAGGGTCTCTCCAAGGCCCACTGATGCAGCACAAACTTCCTATGAGATATCTCAGGACTCCCTGAGAGCAGGACAGTACCTGCCGTCCTCCTGAAGCTAAGTGACGTGGCTGGCAGTGTCACCTCCCTCACACTGCACGGGTCAAGGCCATCACAGACCCAGCCCAGATAAAGGGGAGGGAAGTGGCTGCACCATTTTTCATTCCGACCATTAGTGCACGCGGCTTCCAGTATCTCCACATCCTCCCAACGTGTGTTTTTATCTGTCTTTTGACCGTAACCATCCCAGTGTGTGTGAAGCAGTATCTCACTGTGGTCCTGATGCTGCCATCTTTAATCCACTGGAGACTTTGTCAGGTGGGAGGATAGTTCTATTTTATTCAGCAGTGTGTTACTTGGTGTATAATTGTTGAGCCCTTAGCCATGGGTTGTGCAGGTCTCTTGAATTCTTGTAATGGGTCCCAAAAATACTAGGGGTGGGATTGCTGATGGTGCACCAAGGGATGGAGTGGGGGGATCGATTTGAGATCTGTCTGGGGGCCAAAGTTGATGGATTAGTTATTGGGGAAGAGAGAGGGTGTGAAGTTAGTCCCACCTCCGACCCCTTCTGCACCCCATGCAGGGCAACTCACAGCCCTTCACTCTTGGTGGCTGACCTGGTTGCACGTCTTGTACCCCTCCAATCTGGGAGCCCCAAATCTTCACTGTCTGTATTGGGGTGAATAGTGTCCCCCCAAATTCACACCCCACCTGGAACCTGTCAATGGGACCTTGTTTGGAAACTGGGTCTTTGCAGGTATAATTGGTTCAATTAAGATGAGGTCATCCTGGGGACTTCCCGGGCAGTCCAGTAGTTAGGACTCTGTGCTTCCACTGCAGGGGACACGGGTTCAATCCTTGGTCCAGGAACTAAGATCCCACAAGCTAGGTGGCACAGTCAAAAAAAAAAAAAAAGATGAGGTCATCCTGGATCAGAGTGGGCCCTCGTCCAATGCCTGGTGTCCTTCTAAGAAGAGGGAGATTTGGATACAGAGAGGTGAGGCCATGTGAGAAGGCCAGGTAAAGATGGAGGCAGGGGCTGGAGGGATGTGTCCACAAGCCAAGGTCCACAGGCAGCCACCAGAGGGGCCTGGAACAGATTCCCCCTCAGAACCTCCAGGAGAAAACAGCCCTGCCAACATGTTCGTTAGGAGACTATTACACTCTAACTGTACATTGAGCACTTTGCTAGTTCTGAGTCATTTTGGTGAATTATGGAACCCGAGGATAGTTATGGGGACCTCAAATCTGTAGCCAGCTGGTCCAAGTGAAGGTGGTCCCAAGGGCCCCAGCTGACAGATGGTGTCTGAAGTGGGGATTGTCTTATGGGAACCATGTCTTCTAAGCAAATAATGGGCTAAACTCCTTGCATCCATAGAACTGTAAATTATCTGATGGAAAAATGATGATTGCCCTGTATCGTTTTGTTTTGTTTTTGATTTTGTTTTTTTTTTAACATCTTTATTGGAGTATAACTGCTTTACAATTGTGTGTCAGTTTCTGCTTTATAACAAAGTGAATCAGCTATACATATACATATATCCCCATATCTCCTCCCTGTTGCGTCTCCCTCCCACCCTCCCTATCCCACCCCTCTAGGTGGTGTCCTGTATCCATTTTGCATTGACTAAACAAATTCATTTCAGCCACCGGATGGCCTAGAAGACATCTTACATGTCCCTTCATTATTTACGAGTTCCATGCAATCTCTGACGCACGTCGAGTGGATATTCACATGAGAATCATGCTTTTTCCTTTTTTAAAAAATGCATTTTTTTTGGCTGCTCTGCGCGGCTTGAGGGATCTGTTTCCCAACCAGGGATTGAACCCCGGCCATGGCAGTGAGAGCCCGGAATCCTAACCACTAGGCCACCAGGGAACTCCCCCAAATGCATCTTTTAACGTAATGCCGAGCCCCTCAGCCGGTTGCTGGGGTCTCATTCAGTCATTCAGACCAGAACCTACTTATTGAGCACCTACTGTATACTACGAACACCATACCGAGCAAAACAGATGGCAACTCCTGCTTGGTGAAGCCAACACTTGAGTGAAGGCACAGAATGATTCGGATGAATAAGAATAGGCATAGTATGTTAGACGGTGTTGTGCGCTAAGGAAAAAAGGGGGAGTCAAACTGTGGGTGGGGGCGTGAAACGTTTCACAGGTGGCCAGGGGAAGTGGCACTGAGAGGGGGACATGGCAAGCTAGCACGGGCAGGGGAGGGTGCTCAGGGAGAGGAACTGGCAAGGGCAAAGGCCTTGGGGTAAGACCATGCGGGCACATTCAGAGAACAGCGGGAATGGGTTTCCACTGGGGCTTTGTTTGGAGGGTGAGCAGATGGTTTTGGAGGGATCCCTCTGGGTACTGCAGGGAGAGCCGGCTATGGGGGACACTGACGTCCGGGGAGGGAGGGCGTGGCTTCAAGTGGCTTTCAAGGTAAGTGCTGTACGTGGGTTTTTGTAAGCCTTTCGACAACCTGATTTTCCCAGGAAAGGAGGGAGTTTCAGAGAGGTTAGGTCACCAACCCAAGGACACACAGCTTATGAGGGATGGAGTGGGATTTGAATCAGGCAAGCTTGACCTCAGAGCAGAGATGCCTCTACCAAGCCCCTCCCCCGGATGTCACAGTCACAGACATCCCGACCTCCTCCTGCTGTGGCTGCTTCCCCCACTCCTGCCCCACCGACGATGTCCTCCTCAGTATCCCCATATGTGACCCCGGCCTCCCCGCCTCCTCAGCTTTGCCCTTGACATCTCTGCCACCTGGTGTGTGTTGTTTCCACCTCCTCCCAGCACATCCTGTCTTCCCAACGTCTAGAAGTTCAGATGATGACTCACCTCCACCCGGAAGCCTCTCCTTGGGGACCAGAATCATGTCTTGTTCATCTTTGAAAAAAAAAAAAAAAAAATGATGTCAGAGGCCAGTCCCTCCCCTGCTTCAAGCTTGCCAAAGGCCTCCTTTGCTATTTTGACCCCGGGTCGAATCCAGACCCCACCTGCAGCCCCCAAAGCCCACCTTCCTGATCTCCTCTCCCCTCCCCCAAGTCACTCTGCTCCAGCCATCCGGAACTCCTCAGGGATCCTCGCCTGTGCCAGGTGTGCCCCCATCTCAGGGCCTTTGCATGTGCTGTGCCCAGAGCCCTCTCCCGTCACAGCCTCCCCGGTCTGGCTTCTTTATATCACTCAGGTCTCAGCTCAAATGTCACCTCCTCAGAGAAGCCCACCCTGACTACTCCACCTGAAGTAGTTGCGTTACCACCTCCCCCAGTGCTGAATCAGCACCCAGTAGGCCTTCAATCAACTCCTGAATCCCCCATTTATTTATTTATTTGTAAAGTTTTGTTTTATTTTATCTTTTAGCCATGCCATGCGGCATGCAGGATCTTAGTCCCCCAACTAGGAATCAAACCTGTGCGCCCTGCATTGGGAGCTCAGAGTCTTAACTAACGGACTGCCAGGGAAGTCCCTAATTCCCCCATTTAGAGGGCAGTTACCACGCACACAGCCCTCTCCTAAGTGTGGACCACATTGAATGCATTTTGTGCTCAGGACATTCCTAGATAACGCTGTTATTTCCATTTTGCAGAGGGGGAAACTGAGGCACAGGGGTCTCGTGCGCGGGATGCCATGCCTGAGTTCATGTAGCTGGTCAGGAGGGGGTTCAAAGCCAGGCAGTCAGAAGTCTCCTTGGTCACCCCCGACCCCTGGCCTGAGCCCCCGTTTTCCTCATCCCTGCCCCTCACACCCCTCCTGTCTTAGCTGGCTTGAGTAACCATAACAGAACACCACAGTCTGGGGCTTAAACCACAGACATGATTCCTCACCGCCCTGGAAGTGGGAGGCCCACGATCAGGGTTCCAGCGTGGCCAGTTCCTGGTGAGGGCCTGCTTCCTGGTCTCACTGTGAGCTCACATGGCAGAGAGAGCTCTGGTCTCTCTTCCTCTCCTTACAAGGACACAAATCCTACCGGGGTGGGGGGGGGGCACCCTCACGACCTCACCTAACCCTCATCCCCTCCCAAAGGCCCCACCTCCAAACACCATCCCATGGGGGTTAGGGCTTCAGCATATGGATTTGGGGGACATAAACTTTTGGTCCATAACACCTCCTATGATGCAAAGGGGCCTCCAGCTCTGCACTCACCTCTCAAATGTCCTTCCCCAACCCTGGGACTCCTAACCCTGCAGCATTCCAGCTGCCATGCTGGGAGAGAACCCAGATCCACCCCCCAAGGCAAAACCAATGCCCCAACCTCCTAGACACTTGGTTTCCCCTCTGTCCACTGGTAACAACACTCCTGTCTCCCAGGTTTGCTTGTGGTGGGGGTTAAAGGCCGGGTCCCAAGAAGCAGGGCCAGAACGAGGGTGAGGCCAAAGCTCAGTCACAATGAAAAATCATATTTCAATGCAATATTTAAAAAAAAATTTTTTAATGCAAAAAAATCTATGCTGACTACATTATCAAAATTTGAAATCAAGACAGGATCAATCATACTGTTTTCCTTTCGTCTGGGGCTCCAATATGGCTTGGTAAGGGACTGTCACTGACCCTGTCTTGATGGGAAATTTTAATATTCCATTCATCATGGGTGTTTTGGCGTGCATTATGATTTAAATTATCACATTAAAAAAAAATTTACCTCGGGAATTCCCTGGCGGTTCAGTGGTTAGGACTCTGTGCTTTCACTGCTGAGGGCCCAGGTTCAATCTCTGGTCGGGGAACTAAGATCCCACCAGCCACATGGCTCAGCCAAAAAAAGAAAAGGAAAAAATATATTTATCTCATTCTGGATTAGTGGTGATGATTGCACAAACTTGTGACTCTACAGAAACCCACCGAACTAGATCCTCTAAAAGAGTGGATTTGGGACTTCCCTGTTGGCACAGTGGTTGGGAGTCCGCCTGCCAATGCAGGGGACATGGGTTCGAGCCCTCGTCCAGGAGGATCCCGTGTGCCGCAGAGCAACTGGGCCTGTGTGCCACAACGACTGAGCCTGCGCTCTAGAGCCTGCAAGCCACAGCTACTGAGCCCGCATGCCACAACTACTGAGGCCTGCGCACCTGGAGCTGGTGCTCTGCAACGGAGGAGGCCACTGCAGTGAGAGGCCCGCGCACCGCGGCTAAGAGTGGCCCCTGCTCGCCACAACTGGAGAGCATCTGCGCGCGGCGACAAGGGCCCAATGCAGCCATAAATAATTAAATATACTTTTTTAAAAAAGGTGGATTTTATGGTATGTGATTTCTAGCTTGATAAAAAATGAGAGAAAAAGATTATCTTGATGAGCAAGGTTTTGGTGCCCCTTTAAATTTTGCGACCCCCAATTTCCCTCTCTTTCCCTCTAGACTCCAAACATCCCGTCCTAACCCCTGCCTTTTGGAATAGCTGGAGTATCTTGGAATATCCTTGGACAACTCTGAGCTCCGTGCCTTTGGATGAACAGCACCATCTTCCTGAGTCTCTATTCCACCCCCTATAAACTTGCAACCATCACACAAGTGCTGCTTCACGGGCATCAAAGGAGAAACTGCTTACAAAAGGCTAAGCACATAGTAAATGCTCAAGAAAAGTTTGCTGTTATGCGTATCTTGAATGCAATGTAAAATTAAATTTTAAAGCGCTTAGGTTTATCAATTCTAAAGACAAGGGATCTCATTTGCAACGCGGGTGCAGATATGCCCGGTTTCCTGGCTGGGGAAGTTGCCAACTCACGTGTTCTCCATGAGGGTGGTGAGGGTTCCCCGGTAAACAGGGTCACCTCTCTCTCCTAGGAGCAGACAGGCACATTCTCAGGGCTGCATTCACCTTAGGAGCAAAATTTAAGGGGGTGCCCAGAACTCAATCCTCAAGATAAATATTTTAATGCAATATTTTCAAAAGTCAAAATCAATACCAAAAAATCCATGATGAATAAAAGATCAAAACTGCAAATAAAGACAGGATCCGACCTTGCATGTGCACAACTCACCTCCCTGCCCTCCACCCCCGACGCTGTCAGATGGTGTCTGTATATAAAACCTTGATTTCTGCTCATCACGGGTGGGGCTATTTTGGCATAAATTTTTTAAATAAAAAATATCTTTTTATTTTTTTGGCCACACCATGCAGCTTGTGGTATCTTAGTTCCCCGACCAGGGATCAAACCCGTGCCCCCTGCAGTGGAAGCTCAGAGCCCTAACCACTGGACCACCAGGGAAGTCCCTATAATACTGTTTATCTTGATGACTGAGTTTTGTGGCATTCCCTTAAAATGTGTGTCAGAGGTGAATACCTCACTCCCCCCACCCTACACCCTGCCCTTCGCTCCAATAAAACTTTGTTGACAAAAACGGCGTCCACAACAGCCAAATGGTGGAAACAACCCATGTGTCCATCAACGGATGAATGGATAAACTAAATGTGGCCCCTCCCTACAGTCTAATATTATTCAGCCTCAGAAAGAAGGCAATGCAGACACACACATGGATGAACAACATGGATGAACCTTGAGGACATTATGTTCAGTAAAATAACACGCCAAAGGATGAATACAGTATGATTTCGTTTACAGGCGGTCTCTAAAGGATCAAATTTATAGAGACAGAAAGTAGAATGGTGGGTGTCAGGAGTTGGGGGCAATTCATGTCTAATTCCCAAGAGTTTACTCTGGGGATGCTAGAAAAGGTTTGGGTCAGGATCACGATGACTGTCACCCAGCATCGTGAATGTATTTAATTCCACTGACCGGTATACTTACAAGTGATCGAAATCATGAATATTTTACCATTAAAAAAAAAAACCAGGGGACTTCCCTGGTGGCACAGTGGCTGGGTCTCCACGCTCTCAATGCAGGGGGCCCGGATTCAATCCCTGGTCAGGGAACTGGATCCCACGTGCATGCTGCAGCTAAGAGTTCGCATGCAGCAACTGGGGAGACCACGTGCGGCAACTAGGGAGCCCTGGAGCGGCAACTAAGTAGCCCTTGAGCTGCAACTAAGACCCAGCACAACCAAATTAAAAAAACAAAAGCAGGCGCCCCTGGGCAGTAGTTTAGTTGATTTTTAAAAAATATTGCAACTATAAAGTTATTAAATACATGTTTCACATATAAAATATTGCGTATTTAAAATATTGCAATTGCCACCCCAGTCCCAGGCCTCCTCCTCCTCACCCCGCCCCCGCCGGTCTGTCCCTTCCGGCGCTGCGGGCGCAGGGACCTCGCGCGGCCACCAGGTGGCGCCGCTGCACCCCGCAGCCCCCGGGACATTTCGCGCCCCCAAGGTGGGAGGCGCGGAGGCGGCGCGATGCGTCAGCGGGACAGCGAGCCCGGGAGCTGGAGGAACTGAGCCGCGGGGCGGAGGCCAGACCCCAGGCTGGCGGGGGAGGGGGCGCAGCTGTGAGTCATCGGGAGCCCCCGTTCGGCCGTGGTAGTCAGTCCCACGCGGGCCTGCCCGCCTGGCTCGTGAACTGCTTACCAGGGGAGATGGCGAGGCTGGCGGCCGTCCCAGCGTGCGGCCGTGGCTGGCGCACACGTGTGGCTCCAGCACGAAACAACCGGGGGCTTGAGAGAGTGGAGGCCTCACCAAGCCTCAGTTTCCCCTTTTGCATCCTGCAGATGAGAGTAGCCCCTGCTTCCCGCATCCTTGGGGGTTAAATGAACCGTGATAACGGGGAGCCTGGTGCCCAGTGGGCGCTAGGTGCGTTCAGCGCCCGCTCCGGAGGGAGGAAATAAAGGCGGCGACCACCATTGCAAGCGCGCCCAGGTGGCAGCGCGCGACGCACGCAGGAACCGGTTCCCCTAGCTTCTCCCGGGCCTCGATTTCCCCCCACGGTCAGGTGCGAGGCGGACGTGCGGTCAGAACCTTGCAACGCGAGGCGCCTGCAGGGGGCGCGGAGCCCACGAGGCCGAGCCACCTGCGCCTCCCACGCGCGCCCCACCCTGAAACTCGCGGCGGGTGGGGAGGGGCGACCCGGCCCTAGGCTTTGCAGCCCCCGTTTCTGGGTACCTCGAGGCGGCCTCCAGCGACCACCACCTCTTGTTAAACGCTTACCGTGCACCCCTCATTTTATTTAGGACTCACTGCAATCCAAAGAGGCCAGCGCTGCATTCCCATTGGACAGATAGGGACACAGAGGCCCAGAAAGTAAAGCCACCCAGGGTCTGGGGTCCCTGAAGCCTGGGGAGACTCCCGCCACCACCACCTAGAAAGGATCAGGCTGCAAACCGTACTCCCTCTCCGTGCAAAACCCCAGCAGAACCTGGAAAGGCGCGGGCCGGGGACTCTCCGGGGTTTCCAGGCCCCCCCGAAAATCCGGGCCGCCTCGCGCGCTGGAAATCCCGCGCGCGCCCCGAAACGCGGTGCGGCTGCCGGGAAATCAGGAGAAAACTTCTGCTTTTTTTTTTCTTTTCTGGCACTCAAGCTCCCCCGGCTCCCTCCCCCCCGCCCCGCGCCCTCCTCCCGGCTCTCGCCCCCACGTGGGGCGCCTCCTCGCGGCGCCCCGCCCCCTCCCCGCCGCCGGCCAACTGCAGCGCGGGTTTCTCTCGCCTTTGTTTTTTCTCCAATAGGAGGGGCGGATGAACCACCGGGGCCACGCCCCTGTTTGTACAAGTCTATAAATGGCGGCGCCGGCAGCCGCGCGCTAAAGTCGCTGAAGCCGAGGACGTCAGACTTTTCTTTGCCGTTCCCTGGATTATCCTTGCTGAGGCACTTGCAATTTTTTTCCGCCTTATTTGGGGAGGATTTCGCTGCCTTCCGAAGGTCTTGACGAACGATTGGGTTCCGTAGGAAGGCTTTGGGCTCTCCGGCCTCGGACTTTGCATTTTCTTCCTTGGAACTGTTGTGGGGCTGTTTTCCACTGTGGATTATAACTGCAACATGACACTGGAAGAGCTCGTGGCGTGCGACAACGCGGCGCAGAAGTAAGTAGCGGGGCCCCTGCCGCCTAAGGTCGGCCGGGCCGGGCGGGGACCGGAGCGCCCCGTGGCCGGCCCAGCGTGACCCCCGTCTCTCTTGGCCCCAGGATGCAGACGGTGAGCGCCGCGGTGGAGGAGCTGCTGGTGGCTGCGCAGCGCCAGGACCGCCTCACCGTGGGGGTGTACGAGTCGGCCAAGCTGATGAATGTGTGAGTGAGACCCCGGCACCGGGCTGGGCGCGAGTGGGGATCTCCGCTCTGCACGCTCTTTGCTGCATCCCTCTCTTGCATGGGGCTGGGACACCCCCAAGTGTCCCCACTGTGGGTCGAGGGTCTTTCTGCCTTATTTTTTTTGAGGGGTGGAGGCTGCAGTATCCCGGTGCGGCATCATTTGCAGGCAGTCACTGCGTCTATGCCCCTGCCTTACCCCGCCATCCTTTGAACCCAATGTCTTCTCCCCCACCATTTATCTGCATGCAGACGCGATCCCTTGCGCACCTGCGGTTTCTCTTTGCTTTTGCAAACTCCCCGCCGTAACGATGGCCCCTCCCCAGTCCCCAGCTGACCCACCATCCCACTCTGGCTCCTCAGGGACCCTGACAGCGTGGTCCTGTGCCTCCTGGCTATTGACGAGGAGGAGGAGGACGACATCGCTCTGCAGATCCACTTCACGCTCATCCAGTCCTTTTGCTGTGACAACGACATTGACATCGTGCGGGTGTCAGGAATGCAGCGCCTGGCACAGCTGCTGGGCGAGCCGGCCGAGACCCAGGGCACCACCGAGGCCCGGGACCTGCACTGCCTCCTGGTCACGGTGAGCTGGGCCTCGGCCCCGCCCCGCCCCCTCCCTACCCCGGCACCTGGGCCCGTGTTTGTCAACAAAGTCGATCTGGCCGGTCAGCACCAGCTCAGCGCTCAGCCATGCTCGGCATGTCCCCGTGAGCAGCCGGCCGGGTCTCGGGGCCTTAGTCACCCAGCGAGCTATTTTGAGCCAGCCTGCTTTCCCCAAAGGGGCCCTGGGAGAGGGGGGATCCCCAGCCACTCCTGGGGCTCCCACTGAACCCCGTCTCCTCGCCTTCCCACAGAACCCTCACACAGACGCCTGGAAAAGCCACGGCCTGGTGGAGGTTGCCAGTTACTGCGAAGAGAGCAGGGAGAACAACCAGTGGGTCCCCTACATCCCCCTCCAGGAGCGCTGAGACCCTGCCCGGCGTCAGAACCTGTTGCTGCCAAAAAACACGATAAAATAAATATTTGATTCCCCCTCCCTCCCAGAACCCCCCCAAACAACCCAACCTATGAGACCGTCGGGGGCAGGATCGTTGGAGGCTGAAGACAGGAGAGGGAGTGCGCGGCCACCCCAGGGCGCCGGGGCTGGAGCAGCGCCAGCAGCGTCCACTGTGTGAGGAGAAGATGGGACCCAGGCCAGCAAGAGAGGGGACCCTGGAGCTCAGGCCTGGCAACAGAGCAGAAGCTGGAGTGGGGGAGCTGTGCCCCCCCCACAGGAGGGCCAAGACTCCACACTTCAGGGGTGGGGTGGGACTGATAGTACCCGCCCCCCTCCTTGAGACCAGAGCTGACATGTGCAAACGGGCCTTGGTGGGCCGAGGGTCCGCACCCTGGCCAGGACAGTACTTTGGGACTTGGGAGCCAGGGCTATGTTGCTCTCTACCGGCGAACTCCCAGTCTGCAAACTAAATAGACAATCTATTTTGTTACTTGCACTTGTTACTTGAATCGGTGAAAGAAAGATGGGAAGCTTACAGATACATATATTTTTACTTCTACTATGATGGCCTTGTAATAAATTGTTAAAGCTTCTGGGTTCTTGTGTATTTACCGCCGGCCTCAGTGCGGGACCAGGACCTCCACCTCCCCTGCGCTCCAACAGCACTGGCGCCGCCCACGCCACCCTCCTGCAGGCTCACCAGGAAGTGTTACTTAAGTCCGAGTTAGCTGCTCCAGGCTCCTTGCAAAAACAGTGCCTCTTCTCTCTGCAACCGGCGCCACCCAAGTCCAACAAATCTTTGCCTTTTTTTTCTTCTCCCCTCCTCCTGCCCCCGAGCAATTAAAAGACCGGTTTATTACGAAACCTGGCCGCCGTGCCGCCGCTGTTACTCGCTGAGCCAACCCCAAACTCTGGGCACATATAGACGCACCCCTGGGGGCTGGCTGCAGCCCCTGCCCGCCCGGCTGCCACCGCAGCCCAGGTCCAGAGAGGTCAAGGGGCCACCTCGACCACACAGCGAGGTGGGCTTGGAGCTCAGAGCTGCCCCTGGGCTTGGGCGTTGCAGGAAGAGCTTTGGGGATCCCCCAGAGAGCAACCCCCCCACCCAGGCCTTCTCCCTCCCACTGTAAAGAAAAAAAGAATTTTTTTTTTCTTTCCCCAAACTAAAATCAACAAGCAGAAAAATACCCCAGGAAGTCGTGCTCCCGGCCCAGCTGGGCTTGGCACGCTGCTGCATTTTGCCTCTAAACCGAAACTGTGAGGCCTGGCCGGCCACCTCCTTTTCCCCTGAACTCGCAGGCGCGGTGACTCCCCTGGCCCGGGGCAGGAAACGGGGAGCGCGGCCCAGCCCGAACTCCAGACTCAGTCTTCCCGCGCCGAGTCTGCGGGGTGGGCTCGCGGAGCCGGTGCAACACCTCCTCACCTCTGCCCCGCACCCCGCGGCCTGGAAACCGGGTGGGGAGGTAACCCAGGGGCCAGACGTAGGCCGCGACCTTTCCACGGAACCCCACGTGGGCGAGTGAGGAAAACCCCGATGGCCCCGGGGAGTCACGGGGCTGGGGGGAGCCCCGCCGGGGGAGGATGGGGGAGGGAAGGAGAAAGGGGGAAATCCCAGAGGGAGACGGGGGGGGGGGGGGGGGGGGAGGGGCGGGAATCCCTCCTGAGGGGAGATCGGGAGTTGGGAGGGAGGAAAACGAGATGCAGCCCGGAGTAGGGACAACGCCCGCGCCAGCCCCCGGGAGCGGAATCCCTCTGGGGGTGGGGGAGGGGAGATGCTAAGAGGAGATACCCGAGCCCCGCGGGGTGGAGGGGGGAAAGGGGAGCTCAGCGGGTCTAAAGGGGGTTGGAAGGAATCTCTGCAGGGATTTGGGGGAGGGGAGATTCTAAGTGGAGAGACCCGAGCCCTGAGGGGTGGAGGTGGGAGTTTGAAGAGGAGGGGTTTAGGGATGGAGGTGGGGCGAGGGGGAACCCAGAGCGGGAGGGGGAGAAGGGCCGAAGGAATCCCTGTAGGGGTGGGGGGAAAGGGAGTGAGGAGACTTGAGCTCCAGGAGAGGAGGAAGGAGTCTGAGGGGAGAGAGGGGATCCTGCTGGAGTTGGGTGGTGAGGGGCCTGAAGCCCCGAGGGGTGGAGAAGGGACTGCGAGGGGGGAGGGGGGAGATGGGGAGGATCCCTGAGATGGGGCCCAGAGAGGGGAAGGGGAGCAGAGGCTGAGGGACCTCAGTGGGGGGCATCAATGGGGAAGGACTGAGGTGGACAGGGCTGGGCTCATTGTTCCAACGGTGACCTGGACTTCCCCCTGTCGAGGCAGGCGGGGCACCCAGGAGAAGCTCCCGGCCGGCTCCGCCCGCGGGTGTGGGCTGCTCTGTCCCCATCCTGACCTTGGCCAGACAAAAGGGCCGCATGACCTCTGACTCTCTCCTCGCTAAGTCCCCGGTGCAGTGGGAGCAAGACCCCAGGCCCCTGGGGTCCAAGGAGATACAGGGCATGGGTGGGACCCCAGCTGTGTGACCCTGAGCTGGTACCTTAACCTTTCTGTGCCTTCAGTTGCTCCTTCTGAAAAATAGGGATAATAAATGCTACCTACCTCCTAGATTGTTGAGGTCAAATGAAACATATTCCTTAGATTAGCTCCTCTGACTCAATGTATAAAAAGGATTAGCCATCATTACGACTACGACTATTATCAGCACACTTACTGTCCCCTGCATTTCCAGAAGCATCTCCTTTAATCCTCTCACAGCCACCCTGCGAATTAGCAGAGCCGAGACTAGGGTGAGGCGAGCGGCACACGCCTTCCGTGCAAAATTTAAGACAGCAGGAGACCAAAAACTCGGTGGGCAAGATAAAGAATATTTTCAAGCAATATATTTCTAACTCGAATGCAAACAAAAAAAAAAAACGAGAGAGAGAGAGAGAGAGAGAGAGAGAGAGAGAGAGAGAATATCCCTTGGGGACCAAAACTGTAAATCAAGATACGATTAGCCGATTTGTCCCTTTGCCTCTCTGCGGGCACCGTTCCTGACCCTGTCTTGATTTCAACTTCGATATTTGGCTCATTTACTTTGCAGGTTAGGGTTAGGGGTTAACTGACGACGCAGAGGGGGCGTGGCTTCTCAGAGGGGGCGTGGCTTCCCAGGAGAGGTGAACCCCAGCTCTCTCCGCTGCCACCGCGCGAACGTGCGAACTTGCAGGGTCATGCCTCTTACGTTCTGATACCAGTTCTCCCATTATTCTCATTAATGTCATTACTACTCTTGCTGTTGTTCTTGCTGTCGTTAATAAAAGCATTGAGTCTTCCTGACCGAACCCAGAATCCAACGGCTGTTCGGAGGAGGTATTAACAGCAGCTCGGCTGATTCGGTCGTCTCTGGGTGCAGACACCCTTAACTTGACCACTGTCCACTGAGGACGATGCCGTTGTCCCATTTTCCAGAAGAGGAGCCTGAGGTCCAGACTGGAGGAGCCACGGCTTGGTCAGGAGTCTTGAAAACCCAGGGGGACAGGGAGAGGGGGCAGGCTGCACCCCAATACGCTCCCCCCCCCCCCCCCGCCAGAGTTCAGGGAGGAGTGGCCACAGGTCACAAAGGCTCGGTCACTGTTGCAGGTGCCGCCTCCCCGGGGCTGCCACTGCTGGGGGCTGGGTGCCAGGAGCAGGACAGTGCAGGAAGACGCTATTCCCCAGCTGGGTGTGCATGGTTCTCCTCTCAGGGCACCCACGCTCACCTCCAACCACACCTGCACCCTCGGGCCTGAGACACACACACACACACACGCAGGCACATCTGGAGACACACACACAGCTCTCCAGACCTTATACACACTGTTGCCCACATGGGTCCCCCCAGCACTTCTGGGTGGAGGGCTCAGACTCCAGCTTCACCCCATCCCCTTAGGCACGTGGCTTCTCTGAGCTCCATTTCCAAGTCTGTCCCCTAAACACGCTGGCTCCGTCAAGCGTCTGACCCCACGTGCGCCTGTGCACACACACGCCACAGTGGACACGACCACGGAATCACACGCGTGTCGACATGTGTAAATACAGATGTGCTGCCTGTCCCGAGGCCTCAATGGTGTGTACGCTTCCCGCTCTTTCCGTGAACCCTCCCTGCCCGGGAAAGGGGACTGGCCTTGTGAGCACGTCATGAAGCCCATAATGTCCCCCTGGACTTGGGGACCGGGCTGGGGGGCCAGGAGTGAGACAGTCACATAGGGCAGCGATACTGGGAGAGATGATATGATAGTAGCTGACGTCGTTGCACTGGGCCAGCCCCTCAGCCCTGCCATCACTTATCCTTCTGAAAGCAACGCCACGATAGGTACTGTTATTCTCTGCTTCTTACAGGTAGTAATTCAGAGTTAGAACTTTATATATATATGTGTGTGTATATATATATATATATACATATGTGCATATATATGAGATATAATTCACATGTCATAAAATTCACCCCCTTTAAAGTATAATTCCGTGGTTTTTAGTATATTCACACAGTTGTGCAATCATCACCATGATCTAGTTCCAGAACATTCCATCACCCCAAAAAGAAGCCCCGTCCCCATGAGCCCATGAGCAGTGACCCCCATCCTCTCCCAGCCTCTGACGACCACGAATCCACTCTCTATCTCTCTGGATTTCCCTGGAAATAAAACTTTCTGGACGTCTCATACAGGTGGAAGCACACATTCTGTGGCCTTCTGTGTCGGGCTTTTCTCACCTGCATGACATCTGGGGGCTCATCCACTTTGCAGGGTGTGTCACTACCAAAGTTTGGACTCGTAGCGCCTGCCCTGCATCTGTGGGCCCCAGCACTAGCACTTCCCCGCAGCCCAGGATCTGGGAAGGCACCGCACCCTCATCCCACCCCACCCCTGGCATGCGGCATGGCACACACACCCTGGGCCTAGACGCTGCTTGCACACCTGGCCCTCTAACCTCTGCCCAGAACCCTTCGTCCCTCCCTTTCCGCAAGCTAACACCCAGCACCCTCTTGTCCTCACCTGAGATGCCCTCCTCAGGGAACCCTCCAGATAAGACCCCTGAGAGCCTGCCTCCTGGCTCTGCCCACTTCCCCTGCCCCGCCGTGTTTGGAACGACAACTTCATCCTGTCATCCTTTGCTCCTTATCCGTCTCCTGTGTTAGGCTGCAGATTCAAGAGGGTTGGGAGAAACGTGTTTTTCTCAGCTTCCAGGCCTCTCGTGGCCAAGCCCCTCGTGGGACCCACTTGGCACTTCCTCAACGCTGTGGCCCGAAGACTCAAGCCCGGATCCAGAGTTACATATAACCAGAGATTGACCCATCAGTCACCTCTTTCTGTGGAACAGACTGTTTTGTCCCTAAGGGACACACTGACCAGCCAAGTGCTGGGTCCTGGCCAGACGCAGTGACACCACCTCTCCGGGGAAGCTGGAACCTGGCGTGGAGGCTGCCGGCCCCGCGCTCTTAGGCAGATTGCTTCACCTCTTTGGGCTCAGTTTCCTTATCTGTACAATGGGCGTACTAATCGGAGTGCCCATCTCTCAGGCGTCCTGAGCATTAACGGAGTGAAGATATGTAAGGCACTTAGAGCAGAAGGGAGAGCCTTCCAGAAGGGTTGGCTGGTATGTGACTATTTGATTCCTTCTACCTGTGCGTGGCAGCATTGGCCTCTCTGCCTGTGTCCCTGTGAGTAGGGCTTGGTCTCTGAAACTGTGTGGCTACGTGTTTGGGTGGTTGGATCTGTGTCTGGCCAGGACCCAGCACTTGGCTGGTCAGTGTGTCCCTTAGGGACAAAACAGTCTGTTCCACAGAAAGAGGTGACTGTTGGGGTCACCAACTGGGGTGCCATGATTATTGCATGATTTATTGGCTCCCAGTTCCTGAGGCCAGAAATCTGAGGAAAGGTGTGAGCCGGGCTGGTTCCTTCTGGGGCTGTGGGGCGGATCTCTCCAGGCTTCCCTTGCTTCTGGTGGCCTCAGGTGTTCCTTGCCTCTTAGATGTTTTTCTCCTGTATCTTCACATCTCTTCCTTCTATGTGCGTCTCTGTGTCCAGATGTCCCCTTCTTTTTAAATTTTTTTTTTTTTAATTTTTGGCCGTGCCACGTGGCTTGCGAGATCTTAGTTCCCTGACCAGGGATCGAACCCGCGCCCTCGGCAGTGAAAGCACAAAGTCCTAACCACTGGACTGCCAGGGAATTCCCCCAAAATGTCCCCTTCTTATAAGGAAACCAGTCACGATGGATGAGGGCCACGCTGAGGACCTCATCTTAACCTGATCATCTGCGACGATCCTATTTTCAGATTAGTTCTCATTCCCGGGTACCGGGGGTCGGGACTTGCGCATCTTTCGAGGGGACACAGTTCAACCCATAACCCCCAAATATTACCCAAACCTGAATTCCCAGTCACACATCTGGACACGTGAGACCCCTAGGCTCACATGCAACTGACACCTCTCTGTGTCTTGTCTACTCTGGTTTCCCAACTTAGCCCCAGCGGCGGCCCAAGTAACCCTGAACGAACGAAAACACACACCTGGGCCACTGCCCTTAGACACACAGATAAGGAACCATGCAGCCTCCAGCGTGCACACACGGGCCAGAGAGGAAGTGGTGGGCGGGATTTATTTATCCACCAACCTCACCTTTCCTGTTCCAGGCTGTTCCTGGGGGCTTCGACTCCCTGGTACTTCCTGCCTGCCCACAGTGGGTCCAGGAAAGGCCCCAGGACAGCTGTGTGGTGTTGGGGCTTGTCCCCTTGGGTGGCTAAGGAGACGTGGGTAGCTAGCATCTCGGAAGAGTGGCTCTCAGACCTCAGGGTGCACGGGAGCCCCCGCCTCAGCTTCACACCTCTGGCTCCTCCCATTCAGTAGGTAGGATGGTGCCCCTGGGGGTACCCATGTCTGCTGGAGCGGGGGCTCCCCCTTTCTAGGAAGCTGCAGAAGGAAACCACGTGCTTTCTGGGAAGAGCGTTGGGCCGGGCTTCTACATAATGCTTCCATGCTTACTCCCCGGGGTCGGGGTGGGACCTCTGGCCCTGTCCCTCTTGTCCTCAGCTCTCCCCTTCCCTCTGCAAACCAGCCCGTGGTCCCTTCACCGGAGGTGCCCCACCACCCCGTTCCCCCATTGCTTCACCTGGTCTTTTTTTTCTCTCCCTGACCACAGGGGCCGGGCAGAGGCCGTGGCCTCCTGGCTAGATCTTCAGGGTCAAAGTGGTGCCCTGGGCACAGGCGGGTGGGGAGTGCTGGAGGAGCATGTCTTTGCTGGAAGGGAAAAGTCTGCAAATGACGCCCCCTGGAGTTGTGCACGAAAGATTCTGGGAGGCCTGCCTGCCACCGCCCCCGAGCCCACACCCCAGTGTGGAGAGGGAGCACCAGATGGACAAGTTCGCCAGTCACCCACAGCCTTGCACACAGATACCCACGGGCCCACGGTGACCACCTCCAGAGACCCAGAGTGACACACAACCCGAGTGACACCCCCGCCGAGGATGCCCGGGGAGTAGCGGGCACACGCAAACACACACACACACACACACACACACACACACACACACACACACAGCTGCATCTGTGTGTGTGGGGTCCCTTCGCAGCACCTCCCCATTCTTTCCTGCCCTGTTGTTCCTCCTGGTTCCCACCCACCCCCTGCTCCCGGGCGCCGGGTTCCCAAGGTCCGGGGCTGTGCTGGGCTGGGGTGGGTGAGGCGCATCGCGGGGCAGCCGAAGACCCTTTTGCACACGTGCGCGCGCCCGCCCCAGGCGTGAGCGCGCAATCGCCGGCGTGCAGGCGGGGAGCGGCGTTTGTGCCGCTGCGCCATAAATGCCTCCGGGATGGCTGGCAGGGTGGCAGAGGGGGCAGCCGCGGAGCTTTGGATTCGAATCTAGTCTCAACGGTTAACTGGCTACCGGCGCGTGCAAGCTTGACTCAGTTTCCCTCTCCGCAAAAGGGAAAATCTAACTGCCCTCCCACGTGGCGAGGCGAAAACATAATGCACCAAAGCACTTCGCAAAACGCTGGGCCTGGGCGACCCTTATTACCCCTTCCCTCCACCTCACCCTCCCACCAGCCACTCGGGGTGGGGTGGGGGGCGCCGACCCAGGCCCCAGACGCCCCTCCCTCCCCAGCAGGCAGGAGTCCCGGCTTCCTCGTTCCTTAAATTGGGTAACTGGAGACAGAGGCGGGTGTGTGAGAGACAGAAATCCCCGAGTGGGCGAAATGCAGGGGCCTATCCCCCTCGTTTCCCTACGTCCCGACCCCCACCGGCGCCCCCGAGGGTGCGCCCTGGGCGCGCAGCCCGTGCGCGATCGGAGCCCCCATCGCCGGCCGCCGAACCCCTCCCGTGCCCCGCGGTGCCAGCCTCCCTGCGGTGCCCGCCAGGCGCGCTGTCTGCGGCCGCCCCGGCATGGAGGGGTGGTGTCCAGGCCGGCGGCGGCCCCGGCGGCGTCTCCCCACTCCCAGCCCCTGGCGGCGGGCGGCCGGGCCGAGGGCGGGGCGTCTGCACAGACCCTCCTTTTGTGAGAGGCGCCTTCCCCGGGCGGCCTGGCGCGCAGGGCCCGGGCGCCGCGCCAGCGCCCGGAATAGCCTCCCCGCCCCGCCGGCCGCCCCACGCCCCGCCGGAGCCGCCTGACCTGCCCGGCCAGGCGCGGGGGATGGGGGGAGCCGGCCGCAGCGGCGCGGGTCTGCGCGCACGAGGCCTACGGCGGGGAGCTCCTCTCCGGCTGCAGACGCCCACTGGGTCAGCCCGGGTCTGATCTGCGTGCAGGGCCGACCCCACTCCTCCCTGCAAAGGCTACTGTGGGCCGACCCCTGTCTGCACGCCAAGGCCTACTGTGTGCAGACACTCACCTGCCTACAAACACCTGCAGAGAGCGGATCCCTTCGTGCGTGCCAGCGCGCAGGGCATGCAGATGCTGACATTAAACACCCGTGTGTGGCACCTGAGCGTGTGCCCGCATCGTTCTGTACAGAGGTACATGCACGCTCACCGATGCCCGTTAGTGGAGACGTCTGTACCCTCAGATACCCGCGTCTGTGCAGGTACCACGAGCAGATAAAAACCCTCAGACAGCACACCTGCGTTGGCCAGCACCGTGTGTGGTCACCAGGACTGCAAACTCTTTCCAAGTTCAAATGCTTGCTGTGCAGACCCCTGACGCCAGCAGATTTGGGGTGGGAGCAGCGTGGAGGGCACCCACTGAGAGCCGGGACCCTCTGCAAGGAGCCTTTGTGTGTGCCTCAGTTTCCCCTCCTGGAGAGGGACCCTCCTCTGCTTGAGTCTCTTCTGCTCGTCCCAGCTGTGCGGGGCTCTGGAGGTTCGAGAGAAAGCGGGTTGCACACCCCCTCCACCAGGTGGGTCCGGGCCGTGGACTCAGGCATGCAAGGCTGGGGGCAGGGCCTCCCCCCCCCCCAGCCTTCCTGGAAGCCCAGGGGGCAGGTGCAAAGGCAGGTGGGCTCTGCGGGCAGCTCGCTGGCAGCGGGTGGCTTCCCTGAAACTGAGCACAGCAGCTGCGAGAGGTTTCAGGGCCTGCCGGGCCCCACCTGGCCCCGGGGCACTCTCGGCAGAGGGGTGAGGCCGGGGGTCAGTGCCAAGGAGGAGCCGGGCCCAGCCTGCACATGCCCGCATGGTAACCACTGGGGACGCGCACACACCCCGCGTGTCTGCGTGTGCGAACCCTGCAGCGCACACACCAGTGTGTGTGCCGTGCACACACACAGGCTTGCCCTTGTGGGCTGCGGGCTAACCATACAACACAGGCGATGGCCCCAGGGTCCGTGTTCGCCCTTAGGCTCCTGGTGTGTCTCTAGCACCCAGGTGGGTGGTTCTTGCTAAGTATTTGTGGAGTGAACCAGTGAATAAGTGGACGCATCAGTTTGCAACTACGTGCCCAGTGTTCACCATGTGTTGGGCACTTGCACATCCGGAAACAACAGAAAGATCCTTGGACAGACGTTCTAGGCATGTGTGCAGGGGTGTGAACAAGCTCACACCTGCACACACCTGTGGGTACCATGCGCACTGACCAGGAAACACCTGAGGCCACCTTAATTCATTTACCTGCAGAAACCAGAGTCAGGTGTGCACACACAGGCCTTGAGGATAAACACACATTCCTGTGCACACAATTTCCCCCCTTCTCTGCCTGGGCTCTCCACCCGCCACCTGGCTCCTGGCCTCCCCTCCCAAGGCCACTGGGTGTCCACAGCTGGGTTTGGAGGCGCTCCTCAGGGTGCAATGAACTCCGCCCCCGACCCTCTGAACTTCTGTTACCAGGTGGCCCTGTGGCCTGGGATTTCCGTTTGAGCTTCTCCTCAGTCTTAGGCTATTTCTGCAGAAGGCTTCAGACTGACATGCAGCCAGAGTTGGCGGGGTCACAGCTGTGCAGGACGGGGGGCTTGGAGAGGCGGCTCCTAGATACCCCCAGAAACCATCGTTCCAGTTTACGGCCTAGCAAACTGAGGCCCAGAAGGGAGAGACACTGCGAGAAGCAGCCGCCCTGGCCGGGGCCCTCTTCTTTCTCATACTCTTGCAGCCCAAACAGTAGGTTCCCACGGCCTGCAGCCAGGGTGGGGACAGGAAGGTGGGGACCAGCCGGGAGGAGGAGGCCTGTGGGGGGAGGGGGCCTGTCTGTGTCCTGGAGACAGAGAGTGAGGCTGGCGGCCCAGAAACGCCCACCTCGGCAGACACACACACACAGCTCACAGCGACCCAATCTGGAACACACAGACACACGTCCTGTTCCTGTCCTGTCCCAGAGGCTCCCAGCCCAGCTTCCAGATGGGGCTCCTGCCCTGCTGGAGTGTGTGTGTGTGTGCCTGTGTGTGTTTGGCCTGTGTGTATGTGTAGGTGACATGCATTTGTGTGGACGTTTTTGTGTGTATGAGTGTGCATGCGTGTTTGTTTTTTGTCATTGTGTGTACATGGGTATTTGTGTAGGTGTGTGTG